>NC_091986.1:168366433-168706486 GCF_044704955.1 Pristiophorus japonicus | reverse complement strand
GTGGGGGGGGGAGGGAGGAGATTGTGGGGGGGGGAGGGAGGAGATTTTGGGGGGGGGAGGGAGGAGATTGTGGGGGGGGGGAGGGAGGAGATTGTGGGGGGGGGAGGGAGGAGATTGTGGGGGGGGGAGGGGAGGAGATTGTGGGGGGGGGAGGGAGGAGATTGTGGGGGGGGGAGGGAGGAGATTGTGGGGGGGGGAGGGAGGAGATTGTGGGGGGGGGAGGGAGGAGATTGTGGGGGGGGGAGGGAGGAGATTGTGGGGGGGGGGGGGGGGGGATGGAGGGAGGGAGGAGATTGTGGGGGGGGGGGGGGCGGGGGAGAGGAGATTGGGGGAGGGAGGCTCAACGGACCGGACCCGGGACTTCAGGCAGGGCCCGTTCCCAGCACCAGATTTACAGGTAGGTGGCGTTGGGTCGGGTCGGTGTCGGGTCCGGTCCGGACGCAGAGGGTCGGGTCCGGTCTGGTCCCGGGGGGCGTAGCGGGAGTCACATCGGTGTCGGGTCCGGTCCGGAGGCGGGGGGCGGGAAGCGGGAGTCGAGTCGGGTCGGGAGGAAGCAGGAGCTGGCCGTGGGAGAAACCTTATTCACGCAGCCCCAGTGAGGCCATTGGGCCAGGGCTAGGGGCTGCATGCTTCGGCCCCTCCCACACAGTTTTGGGCGCCTGGAGCTACTGCACATGCGCGCCCACTGTAGCACGCATGTGCAGAGGTTCAGGCACTGTTTTCAGTGCAGGGACCTGGCTCCGCCCCCTACAGCTCGTGCTGTGCTGCGCCGAGCTGCAAACGACCTGCAGGGAGCTGGAGAATCTGGAAGTTTTTTTAGGCGCACCTTGTGGCGCGAAAAACGGGCGTCCAGGTCGGGACTGCGCCGTTCTAGGCGTGGCCCGAAACTTGGGCCCAATATATTTATAGAACATCTTTGGGTATTCCTTAATTTTATTTGCCAAGAATTTTTCATGCTCTCTCTTAGCATTCCTAATATCCTTTTTAATTTTGCCTCTGACCTTTCTATATTCCTTCAATGATTCTACAGTATTTCGCCATCGGTATATGACATAAGCTTCCCTTTTTTTCCCCTAATCCTCCCTTGTAAGTCCCTAGACATCCAGGGTGCTCTAGAATTGTTATTCCCACCCTTTTTCTTTAACGGCCGTTTGGCTTGAGCCCTCCAGATGCCTCCCACTGTTCAGACACTCATTTACCTCCAAGTAGCTGTTTCCAGTCCACTGTGGTCAAATCACTTCTCAACTTAGCAAAGTTAGCTGTTCCCCAATTTGGGACTTTTATTCCTGATCTATCCTAATCATATCCATAACTAGCTTGAATCTGACTGAATTATGGTCACTGGCACCCACTAATGCCCCTTCCACCTGCCCAGCTCCATTCCCCAAACTAAATCCAAAACCGCCCCTTCTCGTGTTGAACTTGTTACATACGGACTAAAAAGTTCTCTTAAATGCATTTTAAGAATTCCGCACTCTCTATACCCTTCACACTATATTTGTCCCAATTAATATTAAGATAGTTAAGATACTATTACTGCCCTATGGTTTTTGGACTTCACAGAAATTTGTCTACATATTTGCTTTTCTTTCTCCCTCCCACTGTTTGGGGGTCTATAATACACGCCCAGCAGTGTGATCGCTCCAAGTGTCGACCGGAGCTCTTAGCTCATCCGCCTTATTCGTTATACTCCTTTCATTAAAATATATACCATTTAGCACCGGAAGACCTCCTTGATTACTACTTACTAACCCTCGTTTCCTCCGTCTTACAGATTCACTTTCTACATTCTTGCTATCCAATTTCAGCTTTACTTCCTTCCCTATTGAATTTGATCTCGGGTTCCCACCCCCCTGCCAAGCTAGTTTAAACTCTCCCCAACAGCACTAGCAAAACTCCCAGTGAGGATATTGGTCCTGGCACTGTTGAGGTGCAACCCGTCTGGTTTGTACAGGTCCCATCTCCCGCAGAAGCGGTCCCAATGCCTCAGGAATTTAAAGCCCTCCCTCCTACACCAACTCTCCAGCCTCTCTATCCTTCTATTCTTGTACTCATCAGCACGTGGCACCAGTAGTAACCCAGAGACTACCTTTGAGGTCCTACCTTTTTAATTTTCCTCCTGGCTCCCTAAATTCTGCCTGCAGGACCTCAGCCCGCTTTCTACCTAGGTCATTGGTCCGGATATGGACTGCGACCTCGAGCTGTTTACCCTCTCCCCCCAGAATGCCCTGCGTCTGCTCGGTGATATCCCTGACCCTGGCACCAGAGAGGCACCATACCATCCTGGAGTCATGTCTACGGCCACAGAAACGGCTCTCTGTTCTCCTAACTATTAAATCCCCTACCACTACGGCTCTTTTATTCTTTGTCTCTCCCCCCTGTGCAGCTGAGCCACCCATGGTGCCTTGAACTTGGCTCTGGTTGCACTCCCCAGAGGCACCATTGCCTTCACCGGTACTCAAAAGAGAATGGAAAGCGAGATGGACTCAGGGTGGGACTCCTGCACTACCTGCTTAGCGTTCTTCATCCGTCTAAATCTATGATCGCATAGCCAGATATTCCTGAAGGTCCCAGGTTTACTCCTTAGCCAATCTTGGGCTAGGGCAGTATGAAAGTACAATTAACTTCAGTATTACCACACCAGAAAAAGGGATACATTAGTTGCAGTAACCACTAACTTATCCAGTATAGTTCATTTCCTTCACTCTTCCTCTTCAGGCAAATAGCCCGGCACTGTTGAAGCGTTCAAAGTACAACCACAAAAGTTACTGGAGAAGTCCCATGGCACCACATTACAATGTGAATTGGTACCTTCAAGAGTGCTTAATGAGGGAATAATGGGCAAGAGGGGCAAATCCCAGATCGGCCAAGTGCTAGACTGGTGCTGGGTAGAAAGAGTTTATGGACTAAAAATTCGGCAAAAATTTTGGCGAAAAACGGTGAACCGGGAAAGTCTTGTGCAGTGGTTTTTAAATACCACTGGGGAGAAGACCGCCGGCGTGCAAGACTCAAAATAGCACTTGCACCAAAAATTTGGCGCACAATGCACCCGTAGTTAGAGCGAAAAAAATACCCGGAGAAAACCTGCGTTGCAGCCCTTGGAACAGTGGTAGGTATGAAGGACCTGTGAAAAAGGCAAGTTACAGTTTTTATTTTTAATTCTTTTGCAGTGATTCGATAATTAAGTGTCTTGTGATTTTTTGCATTTGTTTTTGGTGTTTGCCCCCTCCCTAGGCCCAACTCGCAGCGATATTGGCCTCGGAGAAAAGTTGTAGAAAATTCACGGTCTGCGCCACAAATCCTTGTGCAATGCTGATTTTTACCGTTGGGCGAACTGAAGCCCGAATTTTAGGTCTCGTAATGGTAGCAGAGTCATAGCGGTATTTCTGGCAAAAAAAATACCGCTATCACCACCAAAAACTGAATTTTTAGCCCCATGTTTTTTCACTTTTTAGGAACATAGGAACAGGAGTTGGTCATTTAGCCCCCCGAGCCTGTTCGACTATTCAATGAGATCATAGCTGATCTGCGACCCAACTCCATATTTATCCCATATCCCTTAATACTTTTGGTTAACAAAAATCTATCAATCTCAGATTTAAAATTGACAATTGATCCAGCATCGATTGCAGTTTGCAGAAGAGTGTTCCAAACACGTTTTTTCTAAATTTTACTCCTGAAAGGTCTGGCTCTAATTTTTAGACTATGACTCCCTGTCCTATCTGTTCCCCTTAATATCTTGAAAGCTTTGATCAAATCACCCCATAACAATCTAAATTCCAGGAAATACAACCCTAACTTGTGTAATCTCTCCTCATAACTTAACCCTTGGATTCCAGGTATCATTTTAGTAAACCTATGTTGCATTTCCTCCAAGTCCAATATATCCATCCTAAGGTGTGGTGCCCAGAACAGCTCACAGTACTCCAGGTATGGTCTAACCAGGGCTTTGTATAACTGCAGAACAACTTCTACCCCCTTGTATTCTAGTCCTCTAGATATAAAGGCTAGCATTCCATTTGCCTTTGATTATTTTCTGTACCTGTTCATGACATTTCAATGATCCATGTATCTGGACTCCCAAGTCTCTTTAGGCTTCTGTTTTTAGCTTTTCACCATTTAGAAAGTACCCTGCTCTATTCTTTTTTGGTCCAAAGTGGATGACCTCACATTTGCCTACATTGAAATCCATTTGCCACATTTTTGCCTATTCACTTAATCTATCAATATCCCGTGGTAATTTTATGCTTTAATCTCCACTGCCTACAATGCCATCTATCTTTTTGTCATCTGCAAATTTGGATCTGTGGCTTTCATTTCATCATCTAAGTTGTTAGTAGATCACTGCAGGACATTACTAGTCACATCCTGCCAATTTGAATACCTGCCCATTATCCCTACTTTCTGTCTCTTGAGGCTCAGCCAATTTCCTAATCGGTCAATAATTTGCCTTCAATTCCATGGACCTCAATCTTAATTAAGTCTCTTACGTGGGATTTTATCAAATGCCTTCTGGAAGTCCATATAAATAACATCCATAGATATTCCCCTGTCCACTACTTTCAAAAAATAGAATCAGGTTTTATTTTACATACAAGTAACTATGCTAGTTATCAGTAAATTACATAGAAAACACACTTTGTTTAATACTGTATTTGCTAGAATGAATTACCCAATGCACATCTCAGTTTTGGTTGAAGCAGCTGGAAGAGCTTCTCCCGGGCATTGTTCAGTATTAATTCTATCTGTGCAAGCATTTTGGGGGGAATCATCCACAAACCATTACCTGCAAATACAAGAATAGTTCAATGAGCCTCCAGAAAGAAAAAGTCCTCAAAACAGGTGGCAATCAAAGGATCTAAAATTAGTGGAATTTTTGCTTCTGTATCAGTGAGAACAAATTGAAGTGGAACTTAATTTAAAACAAAATATGCAGCATGTCACAGGGAATCATCAACATTAACATGTCTGTACAGTGTAGTCTGGCTTCATTTTTTCATCCTTACACATGCACAGATCTGCTGTGGAGATGATTGGGGCGAGTTTTAGAACAATAAGGGCAGTACATAATGTATCATTAGATCTGTCGATTTAGTGCAACTGATTCAGCCAAGTTCAGTTAGATTATATGGTACTTTTACCTGTGTTTTGGAGATAGAATTCAACAATTTTCTGTGAAATGAGTGCCCTTGATTTTATATTCCTTCAGCCATTTAATTAACTTTATCTCCTTCCTTAATGCTCAGAAAAAAACTAAAGCATAACAGGTAAGATGCTTGCAGTTGTAGGTAGGTTTGGGTGATGTGCCACATCAGTGGATAGGAATTGGTGGATCCGGAATTCAAGCAGCGCTTGAGGGCTGTGGGGGTGATGTTGAGGTTGATCAGATGAAGTTGCCAGAACTGGCAGTAGTGTGATCAGGCATTATACTTTTCAGTATGGAAGAGGGGGGGGGGGAAATGAGTGCTGGGATAAGTTAGCAATGTAGGATGGTGAAGCATGCAAATGCTGTCGGTGGAGGTTTGTGGCGGTGTTGCAGTGCGGTACAAGAGGGAGGACTCAAAAATGTTGAAGTATCATGGGGGAGGGGTTGCTGGTACGGGATAGTACCAAGAGAGGGCTTCGGTTATCAGGAAGCACTGGTTAGGTTGCAGTGAATACAGGCCTGGAAGAAGCAGGGGAATGTGTTTGTGGAATATATAAGCATTGGATGAAGTGATTGCTAGGATCTGAGTATTGAGAATGGGGGTCTGTAGGTCAGGAAATATGTCCCAGGTCTGGGATACTGTGTCCTGTGGGATCTGTTAAGAGGTAAAAAAGGGGATTAACGGCATATGAAAGTAGAGTCGAGAGTGTAGATTGCGACTTTATGCAATCGTGTAAGATGGGCGATAGTGAATCGGCAGCTTGTTTTACATATCTCCTGATTCTTATTTCCATTCAAAATCTGCCCCAGGATTGCCAGAAGGACTCTGCCTCGTGAGAGAGGAGTAGTTTGAGTACCAGGTGCAAGAGATGCCTGGGTCTAGGGTTGTGGAATCATGGAAGGTTCAGGAGGGGTACTTTGTAAGTTTGGTAGTGGGGAGCTGGGCCATGAAAGTAGTCCTGTGTATTGAGAGCACTGGGTGTCAGGATCTGAGCAACAGAGGAAGTGATGGGGTTTGGGAGGGAGGTACAAGTGCTGAAGGGATGGTTCTGGGATGCTGGAGTACTGGGGAGGGCTTAAATCAGAGGAGTGCAAAGATTAGGCAAAGGGATCTCCGGGAGACTGAATGAAGAGGACCTAATTCCATTTTGGGGGATGGAGGAGGCAGCAATTCTGGGAAAGAAGAGAAGTGGGGGGGGGGGGGGGGGGGGGAAAAAGAGGAATTTACTACCTTTGGAGGTACCGTTTTTCAATTTAGCACCTTAAAACTCTTCGCAAGATTTCAAAAGTAAAACCAACTTAGTCAATCATTGATTCCAACATGGACCATGACTTTTGGCTGCTTTTCCTTTTATTCACCTTCAACTTGGCACCAGAGAAACTATAAAATATTTGTAAGTCTTGATCATGGTTGTAAAAAAGCACTGGTCACTGACTATAGAATCTATGAGCCTTTCAGTGCACCCGCCCCCTCAAGCCGGCAATCAGTGTAATCAGGGAAATCAGTGAAAGTCAAAAATGGAGGCTTTTCTGCAGTAATATCGCTGCTAAATACCCCATTAAAAGTCAAGTCTTGATAGATTAGGTACAACTGGGGTTTTAACAGCTAAACAAACATTATGGCCCTAAAAAATGAATTTTAATTTTGTGGAGTGTCAAATTTTATACATTATAGAAAAAACAATTTAAGAAACTTAAATTTTTTTTTAAGGTTTGTTCACATTTATTTCAGGTTTACCTTTTCCTCATGCTAGAGCCCCAATCTTTGTTTTGCTCTAACAGTTTTAAAAAGTCAGAATAAAAGCAGCTTGGTTCACTTCCTGGTTCCTGGACTGAGAATTCTGTATTGCGATTGACTGCTTACAGCTTACTGACTTCACAGCAAAGCGCACTAGAAACTCCCAGTATCCTGCACTGATTTCAATTGAACGCCGAAAAGGCCAAACTACAGAGATCGCGAGATCTTTGTGGGCAGCTTTCTTCGAGGCCAGTGGAGAACGTCTTTGCTTTGCTGCTGACCACAAATACGGGCCTATAACTACTGTATCTATTGAGCAGTTTAAGTGACTCAGGGATCCCTGCTGCCGGCTCCAATCTGCAGTCCAGATCAAATTTACCTTAAGGGTCCTCTTAAGCCCGTCCAACGCATTTCCCAGCCCAATTAGAGGAAGCAGGTCTGGTGACATCATTCATGATGCGTCATCAGCCGGTTTCCTTAAAGGGACCATGGACAACCTTCTTTTGACATCCATGCCATCAGTGTTCTACAGCATGGAAGTGCTGCAAACACTGATAATCACTGCACAGAGATGCAGGCTGTACCCAGGTTCGCCCATGACTCCTCCATATGCTCACAGAGGGAGTCAGAGCACGCAAGGAGGTGCTCTTCCCTTCCAATGGGCAGAAGAGACCGCCCCTGGAGACCAAAACAGGCTGGTTGCACATTGCACAGGAGGGCACAAGCAGGGTTGTGGTCAGAAGGACCTGGGTGCAGTGGCGCAAACATTTCAATTATATTAGATCATGAAACGTCAGTGCAAAGCAACACTCAACCTCATCCTACTGTGCCTCTCATCACATTCCCATCACTCTGCCTTCCCTACTACACCAACTTACCGTGTACTTTTACCTAGCTCTCTCTATCACATCCCCATCTCACTAGCCACCCCTCATTCACCCTCATGCAATCATGCCAACTAACAACACACAAGGGTAGACACATGGGTGTTTTATCCAATGTTTATGTAAAGTTTCTACTAATGGGCTATCAAACATTGAAATCTTTATTATCAACACTTTTCGGTCTTGCACAGATTTGTGTGAACCTTTGGAAGTGGCTTAGTGAGTTGCAGTGAATGGTGTGACATAACAGTACCTCCCTCAATAGTGATGTGTGAAAAGAATGGCTTGGTCATTGTAGGGATGCTTTATGGTGCTGGTGTGGGATGATGTCAACCTGACACCTCATGTGGCAGCCAGGGTGTACAGCGTCAAGTGAAGTAAATCTGGTCATGGCGAGGCCATCCCTTGGTTCCCAGGCAGCAATGTGGTTGGGTGCTGACGCCCTCTGTCCTGTGATTACGGAGAAGGTTGGTGCTGCTGGTGTTGAGGCTCATCGTGGTCCAATTCGGAGGACCAAGATGAGACAGTATAAACGGCACCCATATTGGCAGGTGAAATACAGATGACAGAAGCGAACTGTCAATGGTGAGAGAGATAATGAGGTGAGGCTGGATGGAAACTTGTGGAAAGACTTGCAGCATGCTGAATCTGTTGTGGAAATGCAGTGAGGAACAGCTTGTGGCTGAGGAAAGTGATCTCTGTCAGGTGGGAGCTGTCAAGTAATAAGCTGGAGCAATGGCCACTGAACTCCCGCCTCAGGTTGACAGACGTGGTATGCAAACAGTGTGGTTCCCATGGCCATGAAGTTGAAGTTAAAAAGTAAGGTAAAAAAAAGCCTGTTAAGGACCTGGTTAAGTACATTATAATGAGTTTAATTGGGTCCATGACACACTGTTTAAAAAAAACATTCCCACCTGACCCATGACCGATCCCGCCTGCTGACACCCCAGAAAGTTCCGGCCTATGAATCGAGAGTGTCCCACATAATCACACTACATATACATCACAAGGGTTCTCTATTCTGCGATCATTCCAACTTAAACATGGATAGTGCAAACTGCCACTCGTACCAAATTCCTGCAAGATCCACACTCTCCCTTTACACTTTATAGCTGCATTACTTAGTTGCCTAGTCTCTCATGCATTACATAAGAATTTTTAAAAATTTAAAACTAAAATTCTAGTCCTGGCCCTGAGTGCATCATGTCAAATATTGTCAGAATCATTTTTTGGATTGGAATTGGGCAATACTTCCTCCCTGAATTGCACACCTTTGTCGTTCACCAAAAATATATATATATTTTTTTAATTTGGTATTTGTAGGGAAAGGATGGTAATTTTAGTGAGCGGGGAAAAAAAATCACTAACCTGCCCTTGCCTTTCACTGACTCCTTACACAAATCTAGTAATGAGCTGGCACAGACACAATGGGCTAAATGGCTACCTTTTGTTCTGCAAATTTCTATGGTTTTATAGCGTTAGATTAAAAAATCCCAAGATTTATCTCCTCAAATCCTGTCCAACTCAGGAAATATAATTTGCCCACCCACACCAGCTCAAAGTGACTTCTTATGCAAGTGAACATTTATAGTAATCCACATTTATACAGGGCTTTATGTTCCACAGCAAATTAAACAAATCTATTTTTGCAGAAAGGATTGGGAAAACTAGAGAACACTTTTGATAATAATGCAATGGAACTCTAAGTCCACCTGAACATGCATTTGGGACAAATTCAAAATACTGCGGATGCTGAAAATCTGACATAAAAACAAAATGCTGGGAATACTCAGCAAGTCAGGCAGCATATTGGGACTATGGTTTAACATCGTATTTGAAAGATAGCACTTCCAACAATGCAGCAATCTCAGAACAGCACGGAAGTGTTAACCTAGATTATGTACCAAAGCCCCAAAGGGGGCTTTAACACACAATATTCTAACGCAAGACAAGAGCGCTTCATCTTTGTCATCACTTTCCCAAAGACAAAATTCTAAAAAAAACATTTATGAAAATGTACTTTGATAGAAAAATATATCTACAGTTCTATTATACTTAGTTTGTATTCTCAATAGTGTAAGTGACAAAGAATTCTAAGTTTTGTTCAAAATATACCTCTTCTCCCCTCCCCAAAAGGGATGGTCAAGAAGAATTAGGCTTTGCTTGTCATGGGACATAGATAGTGAATGTTTTTTTTTGAATAGTATTATTTTCAAAGCAGGTGGTGACAAGTAAACAGCAACGTAAGATATTGCCTAACATTTAAGGAAATCACAACTGTTCATGTACAAGTAACATAGGACACCAGATATCAGTTCCTACCTTTTCTATGACTTTGGCAGTTCGATACTTGTGCACATGCCTGATCATATTCTGTGCATAGTTTCTTAACTGGAGATTCCATTTCTGTTCCAAGATTAAGTACGACTTTTCTGATTGCTTTCAAGTGAACCAAAGCTGTTAATATGCAGTCTAGCCAGCAGAGAGCATACGTGTTCTTCCACTGAAGAAATAACTGTTCAATATACGATCCCTCATTTGGGACTTCCAATCTAGTCTGACCAGAATTTTCAGATTCAGTTGGGGGCTCCTTTCTCTTGCCACATAATTGACCAGGGACCACAATAATTGGCTTGTCTGGGACAGCCAGGCCATTCGTATCGCTAGAATTAACGGACTTATGATTGCTTCCATTTTTTGAGCAAGGGACAAAATTGTCAATTCTATTTAAGCTATTTTCTAATGGCTGAAATGTAGCTTCCTGGGTTGCACCACTGAAACTATCCCAAGTATCTTTATTATCATTACAATTAAAAGTTTTTTGTCGTTTTATAGTCTGTTTGCACAGCGGAACCAGTGAACCTGATCCAAATGTGTTCTTCGCAGCATAAACTGACGATTGTGGACTCGGCAAGGTAGGTGAAATGAGGATCTCACTCAACGGTTTACATCCCAAAGGAAAGACACACTAAAAAAAGATTAAAGCATTCTTAGTTAAAATCAGAAATTTAATGAATGACTCAACAAATGCAAATAACTGGCTTTGTGTCTAATCTGATACCTAAAAATCTGGCCATGTATAAATTTGTCAGATCAGTCAGCATATTACAATTGTATAGTTGGAAAAACAAGATAATTTTTTTTTTTTTTTAAAACTGCATATCAATGCCAGAGTAAATCATACAAGGGACATGTGAACTCTGTTGTTAGTGTAGATTTAATAAATAACTAATACTGTCTAATAGTGTTGAATAACCACTGAATTTAACAAGTTGACTAATTAACCTTAAATATGGCTAACAGCATTCTAGCAGCTCAATAGTATGGAAAACATTCTAGCCGGATTCCTAAAATTCAAACTAAAAATTTCCAGTACCTGTGGACTTTCACAAAGAAGAATGGATTCCTCTAAGCTTATACAGTATCTGCGTAAAGCTTGCTTTTTTCCTTTTGTTGCACAGACAGGACAGTATTCCTGTAGACTGAGTGAGATGTTTTCAGAAAACTGCGCAGAGAAAAAAATGGGAGCAAGAGAAAAGTTAACAGTTTTGTTTACAATTTTTAGCGTTTAAAAAAAAAAATCTAAATGTTAAAACTGTTCCATGCCATTCATCTGTTCATGACCAGCTAAGAACTTAAACCCATTTTATATAGTATTTTCATCCTCAGACAACTAAAGTGGAAATGCACACTTAAGAGTTTAAGTTGGACAAATATGAAAAAGTATTGTTTATGCTAAGTTTACTTTCATATTCTACTTTTCATTTGAAAGTAAAACTCAGTGTCCTCAGGAGCATTTTTCAACAACTACTCCATACTTAGAGGATTACCATGGTAACCATGTTTTCACTTCAGACAAATCTTTCGCCATAGCACTTTGTGCAAGATTTCCGTGTCACTTTGAGTGAGTTTAGAATGTTCCACATTTCTTGACCTTTTTCAGAAAAGACAATAGATTCAAAATAATTTGAAAATATAATTAAAATTTAGAACTTTGCTCAGTTTAGAGAGGAATAAACAGTTTTACTGACTTTTCCCAAATACCCCACCATGTGGATGGAAGACACATTTATATCACTGTCTGGATCACTCAGTGGCAAACCAGTCTGGGTCTTCTGTTTGTCCGCCATGCTGAGCCATAGGCTAACCTTTACCATCTCACCGGTGATTTGAAGCACACCATCAGGAACTTCTCAGATAATGCTGTTAAAATAAAAGTTGAAAATATCATTAGAGGATATACAAAACCTTTAAAATATTTTCCTAGATTGTAAATAACTAGTAATTAAAACTTTAAGCACCCGCAGTTAATATACTGAAAATATATACACACGCGAAGCACGAATTCAAAGTGACATTTTGGTTTATGTTTTAAATGACAATTCCAGAGCAATCAAAGCCACAGTTAACTACTAATCTACTAGCAGCTCACCAGAATTTTAAGTCAAGACTGATCCCATTGCCATCTTAAGGACAGCTATAGCCAAGTTTTAGTTCACTCAATAACATGATCCAACCCAAGTACCTCCCCAAGAAGCTTTACAAAAGGCTACTAAAATAAATAGCTACAATGCAACTTGCTTCTACCAAAGATTATTCCCAAGATTTCTTTAGAACTACTGCTTCATCCCAAAGACAAACTACAATAATTTGTACTAGTCTGCGTAAGCCTGATGAGTTGATTGACCAAAGAGTTGTTGGGATGGTGGGGTGGGTTAGAAAGAGAAGAGAGAACTAAAATCATCCAAGATTGTTATGCAGTGAATCCTAATGACATGGACACTAGATGAGAATAGGATTATTTTGTAATCAAACCGCCTGACAACACTTGCTGTCTGAGCTCACATACAAGGAATGGCCTCTTCAGTGATGTACCAGAGGACTGCTGGCACCTATTTAACGGTCCTTCTGGATGGAAGTAGAAAATTGGGGTGTGAGGGAAGAGAGACAGAGAAAGAGAAAAATGAATAAATTTGTAACAATGGCTTCTTTGGTTTATTGGAATGTATTAGGAAGCAAACTCTTGGTTTATATAGAATTACAATTAGGACAAATGTGTCCTTTTGGCAATAAATATTTGTGCTCAATGAAAGGGAAATTCTGTACCCTCAGGTCAAATGCAGAGTAAAATGTCCTTCATTCTGACTTACATAACACCAGTGTGAATTTTACATTTCCCACATCAAGCCTCACTTAAATTTAAAAATCTAATGCAATAAAATAAAAATTTGCAATTTATAATGAAGACCATTGACAGCTTTAAAAATGCCTTTCAAAAATTGAAGCATTTTGCTTCAAGTTTGTTAGACAACATCTTGTGCTGAGGATGCAGTTCTAGAACCATTTAAAAAAAATTATATAAAAATACATTGAGTTCAGTGAATTTAACATGTTACAAAATATTTACACAGCATGATGTAGGGATATCCAAAAGTTTGAATTTGCTATGGCACTCACCTAAATTTTGCATCATACCAATAAGGAATCATTTTACAGCACTATGGAATGTAATGTGAAAATATTTTGAGAAGCCAACACAACAGGGGGAAAGAGAGTTAGGCACATCACCCGCAGGGTGCACTTACAAACCTCCGAAAGCATGGCTACACAAACGTTGAAATAGAAACAAGCAGGTCAATGTTCTTGTAGTAAGAGTTGGAGAATATCAAAACAAAGAAATCACATGTTGGCACACTTGCAAAGCACAACACTTTATACAGGGTGAAACTACAATTCATGGATCAAGCAAATACATACCTGAATTTTTAACAAATATTAACAGCTTTTGGTTCAAGCAAAAGTCAGAAAAGAATGTTCGAATGGACTGACATTAGTAACACGTGCAGATCAGAGTGTTTTACAACTGTAATTACCATCACCAAAATAAGAGTTTTAAAAATCACTCACCTTGTTTAAGAAATGCAATAATCTGCCATCTGTATCCTAATTCCATCCAACTGCAGTCAGAGTAACAAGTAGTTCTCCCACTGTTATGCCAGATATCAAGTAACCACTAATCAACCCAACTTTTTAAAACCATAAATCGGTACACTTTTGAGAAAATAAGGTTTCATACTGTATACAGAAATGCCCAGACAATATACCACAATAATTATATTGCACAAGACTTGCAACTTACCAATCTCCACCATTGTTCACATTTGTCCCCCCTATGATTTGCTGTTATATTGAATAGAAAGTGGTCTATTGATACTCATCCACAGCCAGTTTTTTAATATAAAATGATTTGCTTTATTAGCACTCATTTATTTGCAATTTATTTTAGATGGACTAAAAGGACAAAGGCTGTTGAGCCATTTTATATAAAATATTTTAATTTTTCAAAACAGTTTTACCCTCTTGCCTCAGTGGATGCTTCTTCCACCAATAGGGAGCACAGTCTGAAGCGACAGATTTTGCGACCAATACTAATGGTGTAATAAAATTAATAATAATAAACTTTTATTTATATAGCACCTTTAACAGGACTGGCTGACAAATGTTCTCTTTTAACAAGACTACAAGTGTAACATATAAAAAGATTCAGAGACTTGTAAAATAAAGGTAGATACTGAACCACTGGTAAGTTTTATTCAACCATAAGTTCCACAACGACACTAACCTTTTCCTAAAACCTTGGAAAAATTGGTTGACTGTAGACTGACAAAATATTTCCCCCCTAAATCTTTGTGTTATGATTAACCACTCCAGTTTTACCTGCTTTGCATTTCTAAAGAATGAAGGCATTGGTCTCAAAATGATGTACATTGAGATATACTTCCAAACTTTCTACCCATTTGAACTGGTCGTGAAAAGCAGTCATGATGCTATATGATTGCAGAAAATGTTACATTACCACAGGAATATCAACATAATAACAAATTCCAGTGGGCAAAATACTCCCAAACATGCATATGTGCACTGATAAGACCATGAAAAAGTCAAGTAAAATTTAGCTGCAGCAGGATAAACATGGAAGGGGGAATCCATAACTTATCAGCCCACATCATTGCTATCCAGTGAAGCACGTTGGAAAGTTTCATGTGAAAATCGGCACTAGGCTGAGCTGCGATAATCCCACGAGCAAATAGTCCAGGTTCATACATAAAGGTAAGACATGCAAGATACTGAGGGGGGTGGGGTAAGGAAGAGAAAGAGCGCAGGGAGCTCTTAAGCATCCATGTATGAATCACAAACTTCAGGGCAGAGCAGGTATAGGGAGTAAATCAGTAAGGAGTGACAAATAAATGGCTTGAGGGCTCACACACAAATCGGTGGAATTCCTTAATTTCCATATTTTAGGGAGGAGATAGTGAATAGGAGTTAGAGCCCATCACATGGCCTCTGCGCAGAACCCCAGCCCAAATGCATCATTCCGAGTACTCAACCAGGGAGACGTTAGGGGTGAGAGTTGTGCTGAAAGTGGTCGGTGCCAAGGCGAGGTTTCCCAAAAAGACAAGCGATTGGACAGGTCTGGCAGCACCCCGAGCTCACACACGGCACAGCTGAAACTTCTGCCCGCACGTTAGGGGCCTGCGTGCGTAAGCGGGCGCCGCAAGCTCGGCGTCCCTCGCCCCACAGAAAGGTAAACTCACACTCTCCAGCACCCGAAAGTCCGCAATGCGAGTGTCCGCATGCCCAGAATCGGGGCTCTGAACGCAGACATTAATGATTTTACAGGGGATGGGAAGGGGGGCGGGGACCCGCCGCCCCTCGTGCGAAAACACACATGGAAACTTCGCGCGGAACCGAGCCTAACCTGTGGTGCCGCTGCTGCCGCCTTTCTCTCCGCTCCCGGGGTTCTGCTGTTGCCGCTCGCCTTTCGCGAGCCTCGGCTTCCCACCGCTGCAGCTCCGACGTCTGCCCAACGTCTTCAGTTCTCCACTTCCGGCAGTGGCATTCTGTATCCGGTCCAACTGCAACACATGGGGCGGTCGAACTTTCCGCCCGCGGTTTAATACGTGAAAGAAAAGAAAGACGTGCATTTCAGTAGCGCCCATTCACAACCACCGGACGTTCCAAAGCGCTTTACAGCCAATGAAGTAATCTTTTGAAGTGCAGTCACGGTTGCAATGTAAGAAACGCGGCAGCCAATCCGTGCAAAGCAAACTTCCACAAACAGCAATGTGATAATGACCAGACAATCTGTTTTTGTTATGTTGATTGAGGGATAAATATTGGCCAGGACACCAGGGATAACTCCCCTGCTCTTCTTCAAAATAACGCCAGGATTTCTTTACGTCCACCTGAGAGGACAGGTTTAGCGCGGTTTAATGCCTCATCCAAAACACTGCACCTCCGACAGTGCAACACTCTCAGTCCTGCACTGAAGTGTCAGCCTAGATTATTGTGCTCAAGTCTCGAGTGGGTCTTGAACGCACAATCTTTTGACTCAGAGGTGAGGCTGCTACCAACTAAGCCACGGCTGACACGTGAGATGTTTGAGGCCGTTGGCCACAAAAAAAACCAAAACAAATAAAATAAAGCACGGGAGCGAGTTAGGAAAGCCTCCGTCTCTGTGCTTCTATGAAAAGCCTTGAATTAATGGAGGTTCTCAGAACTATTAAACCCTCATTTTCATCTGGGAGACACTCTTTTTTCAGACCATTGTGCGACACAGAGCAAGCGCAATGTGACCAGCATATTCAACAACAACAACCCCTTGGAAGGAAGACAGGCCTGTCCAAATTAAAAACGTGCATAGTACATTTTTTATACCACAGTTTTATGAGTTTGACCAATTGAAATAGTCAAATATATGTCAACTGTGGCTCAGTGAGTAGCACACTCTCCTCTGAATCAGAAGGTTGTGGATTCAAGTCCCACTCCAGAGACTTGGGCACAAAAATCTAGGCTGATACTTCAATACAGTACTGAGAGAGTGCTGCACTATTGGAGGTGCTGTTTTTCGGATGAGATGTTCAACCGAGGCCCTGTCTGCCCTCTCGGGGATGTAAAAATTCCCATGGGAGTTATCCCTGGTATCTTGGCCAATATATATTCCTCAATAAACATAACAAAAACAGATTCTCTGGTCATTATCACATTGTTGTTTGTGGGAACTTGCAAATTGGTTGCTGTGTTTCTCAAATTATAACAGTGATTACACTCCAAAAGTACTTAATTGGCTGTAAAGCGCTTTGAGATGTCCGGCGGTTGTGAAAGGCGCTATATAAATGCAAGTCTTTTTTTCTTTCTTTTCAATTACCACTGGTCATGGAATCTTTCAAGTGAGTCAGTGAGCATCACTTGTTTGTATTCTCTGATCACCCAGACGCGCACCAGAGGTTGAAACATGGGAAGTCGGAGAGATCCTTTCCCACAATCTTATACTTCTGCATCCTGGATCTGCGCACAGATTTCTCCAAGCCCAGATGCAGACTCACCAGTCGATCCTCTGATCTGCTCACCCTGTGCACCAGGTGACCAGAAATAAACACAGTTAGTTAGCGGGAGACATTAGATTGCAGTTACAGCTCCCAGCAAGTACAGGTGCTTGAAATACAATTCACAAAATTAGTTGACACCAAAGACTAACCATTGACAGAGTGCCAAGGCTTGTTTGAAAGCGCCTTGTATCTTTTACTACTTTAAAGGTGCTATATAAATGCAAGTTGTTATTGAAAATCCTGTCTCCTTTGCACTCTTCTGCATTGATGAAAAATTACTATGGATGAAATCCTCCAGAGAAGACATTATTAGAAATAGTTAAAGTAATTTGATTTTGTTTTTCTTTATAAAGCATGAAAAACAAGTTAAAACATGGACTGTTCAAATTTTTGAGTAATATTGAAAACAAAAATAGTGTATACTTTTTATTAGATGATATGTTACAAATACAGTTGGCAAGAATAGTAAGAGAATCAAATACAAACACAGCTGAGGAGAATGAGGAAGGGCAAGTCTATACTTTGTAATAGATTCTCGTTGTTTACAGCAGTTATCTTTTATTTAGGTATAAACTGAGAATTCAAAACATTCCTCATTCTCCTCAGCTGTGTTTGTATTTGATTCTCTTACTATTCTTGCCAACTGTATTTGTAACATATCATCTAATAAAAAGTATACACTATTTTTGTTTTCAAAATTACTCAAAAATTTGAACAGTCCATGTTTTAACTTGTTTTTCATGCTTTATAAAGAAAAACAAAATCAAATTACTTTAACTATTTCTAATAATGTCTTCTCTGGATTTCATCCATAGTAATTTTTCATCAATGCAGAAGAGTGCAAAAGAGACAGGATTTTCAATAACAACTTGCATTTATATAGCACCTTTAAAGTAGTAAAAGATACAAGGCGCTTTCAAACAAGCCTTGGCACTCTGTCAATGGTTAGTCTTTGGTGTCAACTAATTTTGTGAATTGTATTTCAAGCACCTGTACTTGCTGTTGTTTGCCAAGATACTAGGAGAACTCTAGTGCTCTCTTTTGAATAGTGCCACGAGATCTTTTGCATCCACCTGAATGATTAGGCAGGCAGAGCATTGGTTCAACATCTCATTAGAAAAACAGCACTTTCAACACTTCACCAGTTCTGCACTAATCATCTTTGATTATGTGTTCAAGTAACTGGAGTGGGGCTTGAACCCATACTCTTCTGACAGAGACACAGTGCTGCTATTGATCCAAGCTGACATTGATGTCAGTGGCCTGACTGAAGATGGCAGCTATGATCCAAGTTGTGATTGCAGCAGCTTTTCATCCTTGCAACACTCAGTGGCTGTATGTCCCTGGCAAAATCCCCCTCAAGAAGAATTTTCATCCCTCTGTTCACACAGGATATCAGGATTTCTCTTGACAAATTCACACACCTGTGTACGCAAGAAAAGCCAGAGAGAGATGCAGGGAAAATACAAGCAGGAAAGGCATGATCTACAGTAAAAGTCTTATCAGAATGTGTGAGCTTTGTGGTTGTCGTGGCTCAGTTGGTAGCACACTCTGAGTCAGAAGATTGTGGTTCAAGTCCCACTCTAGAGACTTGATTACAAAATCTAAGCTGACATTCCAGTGCAGTACTGAGGGACTGCTGTACTGTCGGAGGTGACACCGTTTGAATGAGGTGTTAAAACAAAACCCCTCTGCCCCTCTCGGGTGGACATATTTCAAAGAAGAGCAGGGACCCTCTCCCCTGTGTCTTGGACAACATGTATTCCTCAAGCAACATCACTAAAACAGATGATCTGGTCATTATCTTATTGCTGTTTGGGGGACTTTGCCCTGCACAAATTGGCTGCTGGTTTTCTTACTTTACAACAGTACTATACTTCAAAAGTACTTAATTGGCAGTAAAGCGCTTTGGGACATCCTGGGGTCATGAAGGTCACTATATAAATGCAAGTCTTTCTTTCTTCAACTGTATTCAAGGCAAGAGTATGTCCCCATCATACACAGATTTGAGTTGCAGAATTTGAATGAGTTTGTCTTGATTTGCAAAGGCCATTAATGACCAATTTGCTGGGCTCCAAATCATAGGCCACCGGCAGAAATTTAACATAATGCTTCTGGTGCATAGCTTCATGTGATGGAAAGTGCCATAATTTCAGAGTGCCCCCAATACCCTTGTGCTATAAAAACAGAAAATGCTGAAAATACTCAGCAGGTCAGGCAGCATCTGTGAATCATAGAAGTTTACAGCACAGAAGGAGGCCATTTCGGCCCATCGTGTCCGTGACAGATTTTTGAGCGATACGGGAATAACGGGTTATGGGGAGCGGGCAGAAAAGGGGAGCTGAGTCCGTGACCAGATCAGTCATGATATTAAATGGCGAAGCAGGCTCGAGGAGCCAAATGGCCTACCCCTGCTCCTATTTCTTATGTTCTTATGTGCCAGCCAACAAGAGGCTATCCAGCCTAATCCCACTTTCTAGCTCTGCAGGTTACGGCACTTCAAGTGCACATCCAAGTACTTTTTAAATGTGGTGAGGGTTTCTGCCTCTACCACCCTTTCAGGCAGTGAGTTCCATACCCCCACAATCCTCTGCATGATGAAATTTCCCCTCAAATCCCCTCTAAATCTTCTACCAAATTACTTTGTATATATATATATGCCCCATGGTTGTTGACCCCTCTGCTAAGGGAAATAGGCCCTTTCTATCCACTATATCTGGGCCCTTCATAATTTTATACACCTCAGCCTCCTCTGTTCCAAGGAAAACAAACCCAGCCTATCCAATCTGTTCTCATAGCTAAGATTCTCCACTCCCGGCAACATCCTTGTAAATCTCCTCTGTACCCTCTCCAGTGCAATCACGACCATCCTGTAATGCGGTGACCAGAACTGCACGCAGTCCTCCAGCTGTGGCTTAACCAATGTTTTTATACAGTTCAAGCATAACCCCCCTGCTCTTATAGTCTATGCCTCGCCTAATAAAGGCAAGCATTCCGTATGCCTTATTAACCACCTTATCTACCTGGTCTGCTACCTTCAGGGATCTGTGGATATGCACTCCAAGGTCTCTTTGTTCCTCTACACTTCTCAGTGCCCTACCATTTGATGTGTATTCCCTTTCCTTGTTAGCCGTCCCCAAATGCATTACCTCACACTCCTCCGGATTGATTTCCATTTGCCACTGTTCTGCCCACCTGACCAGTCGATTGATATCTTTCTGCAGTCCGCAGCTTTCTTCTTCATTATCAACCACACAGCCGATTTTAGTATCATCTGCAAACTTCTTAACCACACCCCCTATATTCAAGTCTAGATCATTGATGTATACCACAAAAAACAAGGGATCTAATACTGAGCCCTGCGAAACTCCACTGGAAACATCCTTCTAGTCACAAAAACACCCATCAACCATTACCCTTTGCTTCCTGCCTCTGAGCCAATTTTGGATCCAACTTGCCACTTTGCCCTCGATCCCATGGGCTTTTACTTTCATGACCAGTCTGCCATGTGGGACCTTATCAAAAGCTTTGCTAAAAATCCATATACACTGCATCGTACGCACTGCCCTCATCGGCCCTTCCCGTTACCTCCTCGGAAAATTCAATCAAGTTAGTCAGACACGACCTTCCCTTAACAAATCCGCGCTGACTGTCCTTGATTAGTCCGCGTCTTTCCAAATGAAGATCTGTGGAGAGAGGAACAGAGTTTGCCCCTATTTTTATTTAGTATATATTTTTTTCTGTTTTTTTTCCCCCTCTCTTTCCCATGACAACTGTTGATGATTTTTCCATTTACACCCTATCTAGACTCATTTTTTGTTTCTTAACTTGCCTCATTACCATCTCATCTTGCCTTGCATCATCATCCCTCTTGTCTCTTAATCTCTTCCGTTTTCCACCCTATCACAGATCTTCCCTTTTGTTCTTTCCTCCCCTTCCTCCTTTCCCTGACCCTACACTTGCTTAAAAACCTGTTACATCTCTGACTTTTTCCAGTTCTGACGAAGGGTCATCAACCTGAAATGTTAACTCTGTTTCTTCACAGATGTTGCCTGATCTGCTGAGTATTTCCAGAATTTTCTGTTTTTATTTTAGATTTCCAGCATGTGCAGTATTTTGCTTTTGTATCCTGTGTGTTATTGTTGGATGGAATAAAGGGAACTTTGCTCTGCATCTGGACTGTGCTATACCTGTCTTGGGAGTGCTCAGTCTTCACACTGGGAAGTAAAATTCCCCAGCACTTAAATCTCTTACTTTACGAAACAAAAAATTAACCGCTTCATCTCGAAAAGTAACTTTAATTTGACGGTACTATCATCATGTGACAGAGAAATTTACTTTTGAAAAGAACATTCATTTGAGTATGGGATATTATACATTATATTCAGCAACATTGCATTACATTTGATTTACAGTGTTTCTACCGGTTGCTCCCCTCCTCTCATGAAAGGGTCAACTCCGGTCAAGGTACAGTTTGACAGGCTCTAACAGTCCTCCAGTACATCTCCCAAGTGGCTATTCATGTGTGAACTTGCCAGTGTGTGTTGGCAAGCTATTTGACCTTGAAAGGGAGCGCATTCAAGCAAAATCGTGTTCTCATAAAGCATTCACATGTATGTACTTTCCACCATGAGTTACTAGATAGCAATAAGGGGATCATTTTCAGTTTTGGCAGGGTTGGAAATCTGGCGGTTGTGAATTATCCGCTCTTTATGCATCTGGTTAAATTTTCCTTTCCACAGTCAATGGAAAGGAAAATCTAGCGAGGTGTATTATTTTTATTCATTCACGGGGTGTGGGCATCGCTGGTAGGGCCAGGATTTATTGCCCATCCCTAATTGCCCTTGCGAAGGTGGTAGTGAGCCAGCGTCTTGAACCGTTGCAGTCCGTGTGGTGAAGGTACTCCCACAGTGCTATTAGGGAGACAGTTCCAGGATTTTGACCCAGCAACGATGAAGGAATGGCGATATAGTTCCAAGTCAGGATAGTGTGACTAGGAGGGGAACTTACAGGTAGTGGTGTTCACATGCGCCTGCTGCCCTTGTCTTTCTTGGTGGTAGATGTCGCAGGTATGGGAGGTGTTGTCGAAGAAGCTTTGATGAATTTGCATCTTGTAGATGGTACACACTGCAGATACAGTGTGCGGTGGTGGATGAAGTAAATTTTTACGGTAGTGGAGGATGAGGTGCTTTGTCCTGGATGGTGTCGAGCTTCTTGAGTGTTGTGGAGCTGCACTCATCCAGGCAAGTGGAGAGTATTACATCACACTTTTTAAAAATTCTTTCATAGGATGTGGGCATCGCTGGCAAGACCAGCTTTTATTGCCCATTTCTAATTGCCCCTGAGAAGGTGGTGGTTAACCGTCTCCCTGAACCACTGCAGTCACCAAGGCAAGTGGAGAGTATTCCATCACACTCCTGACTAGTGTCTTTTAGATGGTGGAAAGGCTTTGGGGAGTCAGGAGACGAGTCACTCACCGCAGAACACCCAGCCTCTAGCCTGTCCTTGTAGCTGCAGTATTTATGTAGCTGGTCCCGTTAAGTTTCTCATCAATGGTGATCCCCAGGATGTTGATGGTGGGGGATTTGACGATGGTAATGTCGCTGAATGTCATGGGGAAGCGGTTGGACTCATTCTGGTTGGAGATAGTCATTGCCTGGCACTTGTTTGCCGCGAATGTTACTTGGCACTTATCAATCCAAGCCTCAATGTTGTCCAGGTGTTGCTGCATGCAGGCACGGACTCCTTCATTATCTGAGAAGTTGCGAATGGAACTAAGCACTGTGCAATCATCAGCGAACATCCTCCCTCTTGACCATATGATGGAGGGAAGGTAATTTATGAAGCAGCTGAAGATGGTTGGACCGAGGACACTACCCTGAAGAACATCCGCAGCAATGTCCTGGGGCTTTGATGATTGGCCTCCAACAACCATAAGTGGATTCTGGGAAGATCCCAGCAGATTGGAAAACTGCAAATTTAACGACCCTATTTAAAAAAGGAGGCAGATTAAAAAGCAAGAAACTAGAGATCAGTTAGCCTAACATCTGTGGTTGGGAAAATGTTGGAGTCCATTATTAAAGAACATTCGGAAAAGCATAATTCGGTCAGGCAGAGTCAGCATGGATTTATGAAGGGGAAGTCATGGCCCTGAAATTCTGATGTCCCGGGTCCATACAAAGATTCTACGGACCAGGGAAGGCATCAGAAAAGCCAGTTTTCAGCGCACAATGCGCATGCGCTGAAAACCGGCTTTTCCAATCTGTCAAGTTTCTGGCTTGACCGATCCAATGCATATTGGGAGCGAGGACATTTGCAGGGCAAGATTTCCGATATTTACGAATATCTTGCCCAGCAAATGTCCTTTAAAATCTTGCGCCTGAAAAAGCAGGCATATAGCCTACTTTTACAGGCGCAAGTGTTTAAAAATACACAAAAACATTTTAAAATAAAGTTATAAAAACACATTTTATTGTTTAAAAATTCTCCCCACTATGGTAAGTTTATTTTAAGGCTTAATTAAAAAAACTTGTAAAAGAGTTGGGAAAATATATTTTTTTATGACAACTTTAATTTAAATGAATGCTAAATATGTAGTTTATTTTCTATTTTTTATTGTGTTTTGAGTGTTTGGACGGGGTTTCTCATTCATAGTAATAGGAGTTCCGGACTTATGGAACTCCTATTACTATGAATGAGAATCTATACTGCACCTGATTGGCTGCTGTCACCAGATCCCGGCCTGCGCATGTCCCCACGAGCACGCGGGGCGACGCGCAGTCACGAGAGGCCTCAGGCTCGGAAGTTCCAACGGGCGCAGCAACAACAGGTAAGTGTGCATCTTTTTTCTCTTTTACTTTCGTTTGCCCGTGGGAAGAGCTCTACCGGAATTTCAGGGCCCATGTTTGACAAATTTGCTGGAATTCTTTGAGGATATAATGAACAGGGTGGATAAAGGGGAACCAGTGGATGTGGTGTATTTGGACTTCCAGAAGGCATTGTGACAAGGTACCACATAAAAGGTTACTGCACAAAATAAAAGTTCACGGAGTTGGGGGTAATATATTAGCATGGATAGAGGATTGGCTAACTAACAGAGAACAGAGAGTTAGGATAAATGGTTCATTCTCAGGCTGGCAATCAGTAATTAGTGGGGTGCCGCAGGGATCAGTGCTGGGACCCCAACTATTTACAATCTATATTAACGACTTGGAGGAAGGGACTGAGTGTAACGTAGCCAAGTTGGCTGACGATACAAAGATGGGAGGAAAAGCAATGTGTGAGGAGGACACAAAAAATCTGCAAAAGGACATAGACAGACTGAGTGGGCAAAAATTTGGCAGATGGAGTATAATGTTGAAAAGTATGAGGCAGAAAAAAAATCAAAGAGCAAGTTATTATTTAAATGGAGAAAAATTGCAAAGTGCTGCAGTACAGTGGGACCTGGGGGTACTTGTGCATGAAACACAAAAGGTTAGTATGCAGGTACAGCAAGTGATCAGAAAAGCCAATGGAATCTTGGCCTTTATTGCAAAGGGGATGGAGTATAAAAGCAGGGAAGTCTTGCTACAGTTATGTAGGGTATTGGTGAGGCCACACTTGGAATACTGCATACAGTTTTGGTTTCCATATTTACGAAAGGATATACTTGCTTTGGAGGTAGTTCAGAAAAGTTCACTAGGTTGATTCCGGAGATGAGGGGATTGACTTATGATGAAAGGTTGAGTAGCTTGGGCCTCTACTCATTGGAATTCAGAAGAATGAGAAGTGATCTTATCAAAACGTATAAGATTATGAGGGGGCTTGACAAGGTGGATGCAGAGAGGATGTTTGCACTGATAGGGGAGACTAGAATTAGTGGGCATAATCACAGAATAACGGGCCACCCATTTAAAACTGAGATAGACAGTTTCTTAACCAATAAAGGAATAAGGGGTTATGGGGAGCAGGCAGGGTCCTGAGTCCATCATCGGATCAGCCATGATCATATTAAATGGCGGAGCAGACTCGAGGGGCCGGATGGCCTACTTCTGCTCCTATTTCTTATGTTTTTATATCATAGGCAGTCCGTCGAAATCGAGGAAGACTTGCTTCCACTCTAAAAGTGAGTTCTCAGGTGACTGTACAGTCCAATATGGGAATTACAGTCTCTGTCACAGGTGGGACAGACAGTGGTTGAAGGAAAGGGTGGGTGAGGATCTGGTTTGCCGCAAGCTCCTTCTTCTGCCTGCGCTGGTTTTCTGCATGCTCTCGGCAACGAGACGCGAGGTGCCCTCCCGGATGCTTTTCCTCCACTTAGGGTGGTCTTTGGCCACGGATTTCCAGGTGTCGATGGGGATGTTGCACTTTATCAACGATGTTTTGAGGGTGTCCTTTCAACATTTCCTCTGCCCACCTGGGGATCGCTTGCCGTGCAGGAGTTCCAAGTAGAGCGCTTGCTTTGGGAGTTTTGTGTCGGGCATGCGGACGACACACACACACACTGTGCTAGGTATGACTTCAGCCAGTAGAGTTTTCCCTCTGATTCCCATTGACATCAATTTTACTACGGCTCCTTTATGCTACACTCGGTCATAAGAAAATAAGAAATAGGAGCAGGAGTAGGCCATCTGGCCCCTCGAGTCTGCTCCACCATTTAATAAGATCATGGCTGATCTGATCTTGGGCTCTGCTCCACTTCTCTGCTGGCTCCCCATAACCCTTCACTCCCTTATCGTTCAAAAATGTGTCTATCTCCACCTTAGATATATTCATTGACCCAGCCTCCACAGCTCTAGAGCAGAGAATTCCACAGATTTACGACCCTCCAAGAAGAAATTCCTTCTCATCTCAATTCTAAATGGGCGACCACTTATTATTAAACTATACTCCCTAATTTTAGATTCCCTCATGAGTGGAAACACCCTTTCTGCATCTACCTTGTCGAGCCCCCTCAGGATCTTGTATGTTTCAATAAGATCACCTCTCATTCCTCTAACCTCCAATGAGTATAGGCCCAACCTGTTCAACCTTTCTTCATAAGTCAACCCCTTCCTGTCAGGAATCAACCGAGTGATTCCTGGTTGATTCCTTCTCTGAACTGCCTTCAATGCAAGTATATCCCTCCTTAAATAAGCAGACCAAAACTGTGCGCAGCAATACCCTGTACAGTTGTAGCAGGACCTCCGAGCTTTTCTACTCCACCCCCTTGCAATAAAAGCCACCATTCCGTTTGCCTTCCTGATTACTTGCTGTACCTGCATACTAACGTTTTTGTGTTTCATGCACAAGGATCCCCAGGTCCCTTTGTAATCTCTCTCCATTTAAATAATAATTAGCTTTTTATTTTTCTGCCAAAATGGATAACCTCACACTTTCCCACATTATACTCCATCTGCCAAATGTTTGCCCACTCACTTAGCCTCTCTATATCCCTTTGCAGATTCTTTGTATCCTCCTCACAACTTGCTTTCCCACCCATATTTGTATCATCAGCAAACTTGGCTACATTACACTCGGTTCCTTCATCCAAGTATTAATATCGTTTGTAAATAGTTGAGGCCCCAGCACCGATCCCTGTGGCACCCCACTAGTTACCATTTGCCAACCGGAAAATGACCCATTTATCCCAACTCTCTGTTTTCTGTTAGTTAACCAATCTTATATCCATGCTAATATATTACCCCCAACCCCATGAGTTTTTATCTTGTTCAGTAACCTTTTATGTGGCACCTTATCTAACGCCTTCTGGAAATCCAAATACATTACATCCATTGGTTCCCCCTGATCCACCCTGCTCATTACATCCTCAAAGTACTCCAGCAAATTTGTCAAACATGAAAATTTCCCTTTCATAAAACCATGCTGATTCTGCTTGACTAAATTATGATTTTCCAAATGTCCCGCTACTGCTTCCTTAATAATGGACTCCAGCATTTTCCTAACGACAGATGTTAGGCTAACTGGTCTATAACTGGTCTACCTGGTCTTGCTGCAATTGTACAGGGCCTTGGGGAGACTACATCTTGAGTATTGTGTGCAGTTTTGGTCTCCTAATCTGAGGAAGGACGTGCTTGCTATTGAGGGAGTGCAGCGAAGGTTCACCAGACTGATTCATAGAAAAACATAGAAAACATAGAAAATAGGTGCAGGAGGAAGCCATTCGGCCCTTCGAGCCTGCACCACCATTCAATAAGATCATGGCTGATCATTCCCTCAGTACCCCGTTCCTGCTTTCTCTCCATACCCCTTGATCCCTTTGGCCGTAAGGGCCATATCTAACTCCCTCTTGAATATATCCAATGAACTGGCATCAACAACTCTCTGCGGTGGGGAATTCCACAGGTTAACAACTCTCTGAATGAAGAAGTTTCTCCTCATCTCAGTCCTAAATAGCCTACCCCTTATCCTAAGACTGTGTCCCCTGGTTCTGAACTTCCCCATCATCGGGAACATTCTTCCCTCATCTAACCTGTCCAGTCCTGTCAGAATCTTGTAAGTTTCTATGAGATCCCCTCTCATCCTTCTAAACTCCAGTGTATAAAGGCCCAGTTGATCCAGTCGCTCCTCATATGTCAGTCCCGCCATCCTGGGAATCAGTCTGGTGAACCTTCGCTGCACTCCCTCAATAGCAAGAACATCCTTCCTCAGATTAGGAGACCAAAACTGCACACAATATTCCAGGTGAGGCCTCACCAAGGCCCTGTACAATTGCAGTAAGACCTTCCTGCTCCTATACTCAAATCTCCTAGCTATGAAGGCCATCATACCATTTGCCTTCTTCACCGCCTGCTGTACCTGCATGCCAACTTTTAATGACTGATGAACCATGACACCCAGGTCTCATTGCATCTCCCTCTTTCCTAATCTGCCGCCATTCAGATAATATTTTGCCTCCTTGTTTTTGCCCCCAAAGTGGATAACCTCACATTTATCCACATTATACTGCATCTACCATGCATTTGCCCACTCACCTAACCTGTCCAAGTCACCCTGCAGCCTTTTAGCGTCCTCCTCACAGCTCACACTGCCACCCAGTTTAGTGTCATCTGCAAACTTGGAGATATTACACTCAATTCCTTCATCTAATGGGATGGCAGGACTGACATATGAAGACAGACTGGATCGGCTAGGCTTATACTCATTAGAATTTAGAAGAATGAGATGGATCTCATAGAAACGTATAAAATTCTGACGGGACTTGTCAGGTTAGATGCAGGAAGAATGTTCCCGATGTTGGGGAACCAGGGGACACAGTCTAAGGATAAGGGGTAAGCCATATAGGATCGAGATGAGGAGAAACTTTTTCACCCAGAGAGTTGTGAACCTTTGGAATTCTCTGCCACAGAAAGTTGTTGAGGCCAGTTCGTTTGACATATTCAAAAGGGAGTTAGATGTGGCACTTACGGCTAAAGGGATCAGGGGGTATGGAGAGAAGGCTGGGGTGGGGTACTGAGCTTGAATGATCAGTCTTGATCATATTGAATGGTGGTGCAGGCTCGAAGGTCCGAATGGCCTACTCCTGTACCTGTTTTCTATGTTTCTATGTTTCCTGCTTTCTGTCTCCCTCCTTTTTTAAAAGGGGCATTATATTTGCTGCTTTTCAATCCTCTGCACACTCCAGGGAATTTTGGTAGATTGCAACCAATGCATCCACTATCGCTGCAGCCACTTCTTTTAAGACCCTAGGTTGCAGGCCATCAGGTCCAGGGGACTTGTCCACCTTTAGTTCCATTATTTTACCAAGTACTTTTTCTTTAGTGATAGTGATTGTTTTTAAAATTCCCCCTTCCGATAGCCCCTTGATAATCTATTATTGGGGTGTTTTTAGTGTCTTCTACCATGAAGACCGATACAAAATATTTGTTCAAAGTCTCTGCCATTTCCATGTTCCCCCATTATTAATACGCCAATCTCATCCTCTAAGGGACCAACATTTACTTTAGCCATTCTCTTCCTTTTTATATACCTATAGAAGCTCTTACTATGTTTTTATATTTCTTCCTAGTTTACTTTCATAATCCATCTCTCTCCTTATTGTTTTAGTCATCCTTTGCTGGTTTAAAAAAAATTCCCAGCCCGCTGGCCTGCCACTAATCTTGGCAACATTGTATGTCATTGTTTTTAATTTCATACCATCCTTTACTTCCTTAGTTAGCCACAGATGGTTCTCCCTTCTCTTAATCTTTCCTTCTCACTGGAATATATTTTTGTTGAGAGTTTTAAAATATCTCCTTAAATGTCTGCTACTGCTCATCAACCGTCTTACACATTTTTATCTATTTTTCCAGTTCACTTTAGCCAACTCTGCCTTCATACTTTTGTAATTGCCTTTATTTAAGATCAGGACACTGGTTTGAGACCCAACTTTCTCACCCTCCAACTGAATTTGAAATTCAACCATGCTATGATCACTCTTTCCTAGAGGATCCTTTACTATGAGATCATTTATTAATCCTGTCTCATTACACAATAATAGCCTGTTCCCTGGTTGGTTCCACAACATACTGTTCAAGGTCAAATGCCACCTTGATGTCAAGGGCAGTCACTCTCACCTCACCTCTGGAACTTAGCTCTTATAAGAACCTGAGAATTAGATCCATGTTTAGACCAAGGCTGTAGTAAGGTCTGGAGCCGAGCGGAGCCCAAAATGAGCATCGGTGAGCAGATTATTGGTAGTTAAGTGCCACTTGATAGCACTGTCGATGACACCTTCCATCACTTTGCTGATGATCGAGAGTAGACTGATTGTGCAGTAATTGGCTGGATTGAATTTGTCCTTTTTTTGAACAGGATATACCTGGGCAATTTACCACTTTGTCGGGTAGATGACAGTGTTGTAGCTGTACTGGAACAGCTTGGCTTGAGGCACGGCTAGTTCTGGACCCCATAGCCTTTGCTGTATCCAGTCCGCCCAGCTGCTTCTTGATATCATATGGAGTGAACCAAATTGGCTGCAGACCATTCAATGATGGTGGGGATGTCAGGAGGAGGCCAAGATTGGTACTTCTAGCTGAAGATGGTTGCAAATGCCTCAGCTTTGTCTTTTGCACTCATGTGCTGGGCTCCACCATCATTGAGGATGGGGATGTTCATGGAGCCTCCTCCTCCCATTAGTTGTTTAATTGTCCATCACCATTCACGACTAGATGTTGCAGGACTGCAAAGCTTTGATCTGATCCATTGGTTGTGGGATTGCTTAGCATGCTGCTTCTGTTGTTTAGCATGTATGTAGTCCTGTGTTGTAGCTTCACCAGGTTGGCACTTCATTTTTAGGTATGCCTGGTGCTGCTCCTGGTATGCTCTTCTACTCTTTTCATTGAACCAGGGTTGGTCCTCTGGCTTGTTGGTAATGCTAGAGTGAGGGATATGGCTGGCCATGAGATTGCAGATTGTGGAGGAATTCAGCTGCTGCTAATGGCCCACAGCGCCTCTTGGATGTCCAGTTTTGAGCTACTTGATCTGTTAAGAACATAAGAATTAGGAACAGGAGTAGGCCCTTCAGCACTTCGAGCCTGCTCTGCCATGCAATAAGATCATGGCTGATCTGCGACCTCAATTCCACTTTTCTGTTCTGATCCCCATATCCCTTGATTCCCTTAGCGTTCAAAAATCTATCTATCTCAGCCTTGGATATACTCAATGACTCAGCATCCACAGCCATTTGGGGTAGAGAATTTGAAAGATTCACCACCCTCTGAGTGAAGAAATTCCTCCTCATCTCAGTCTTAAATGGCTGACCCCTTATCCTGAGACTATGACCCCTAGTTCTGGATGCTCCAGCCAGTGGAAACAACCTCTCTGCATCTACCCTGTCAATCCCCCTCAGTATCATCTGTTTCAATGAGACCACCTCTCATTCTTCTAAACTCCAGATTGTACAGGCCCAATCTACTCAATCTCTCCTCATAGGATAACCTGCTCATCCCGGGTATCTAGTGAACCTTCATTGCACCGCATCTAAGGCATATATGTCCTTCCTCAGATAAAGAGATCAAAACTGTGCACAGTGCTCCAGGTATGGCCTCACCAAAGCCTTCTAGAATTTTAGTAAGACTTCCTTTTTCTTGTACTCCAACCTCCTTGCAATAAAGTCTAACATATCATTTGCCTTCGTAATTGCTTGCTGTACCTGCATGCTAACTTTCTGTGTTTCCTGTATGAGGACACCTAAATCTCTCTGAACACCAACATTTAATAGTTTCTCACCATTTAAAAAATATTCTGTTTTTCTATTCTTCCTACCAAAGTGAATAACCTCACATTTCCCTACATTATACTCCATCTGCCATCTTTTGCCCACTCACTTAATCTATCTATATCCCTTTGCAGGCTCTTTGTGTCCTCACAGCTTACTTTCCCACCTAGCTTTGTATTGCCAGCAAACTTGGATACATTGCACTCAATCCCTTCATCAAAATCATTAATATAGATTGTAAATAGCTGAGGCCCAAGCACTGATCCTTGCGTCACCCCACTAGTTACAGCCTGCCAGCTGGAAAATGAGCCCTATATCCCGGTTTACTGTCCGTTAACTAATCCTCTATCCATGCTAATATATTACCCCTAATCTCATGAGCCCTTGCAAAACCATCTTTGATGTGGCATATTATCGAATGCCTTTTGGAAATCCAAATATACTACAATATGCACAAGTCAGGAGTGTGATGGAATACTGTCCACTTGCCTGGATGAGTGTAGCTCCAACAACACTCAAGAAGCTCGACACCATTCAGGACAAAGCAACCCGCTTGATTGGCACCCTATCCACCACCTTAAACATTCACTCCCTCCATCACCAGCTACAAGATGTATCGCAGCAACTCGCCAAGGCTTCTTTGGCAGCACCTCCCAAACCTGCAACCTCTACCACCTAGAAGGACAAGGGCAGCAGGCACATGGGAACACAACCACCTTCACTTTCCCCTCCAAATCACACACCATCCTGACTTGGACGTATATCACTGTTCCTTCATCGTCGCTGGGTCAAAATCCTGGAACTCCCTCCCCAATAGCACTGTGGGAGTACCTTCACCACACAGACTGCAGCAGTTCAAGACAGCGGCTCACACCATCTTCTTAAGGGCAATTAGGGATGGGCAATAAATGCTGGCCTTGCCAGCGATGCCCACAACCCACGAATCAATAAAAAAAAACAGCCACTGTTCCCCTTTATCTATCCTGCTAGTTGCATCCTCAAAAAACTCTAATAAATTTGTTAAACACGATTTCCGTTTCATAAAGCCATGTTGACTCTGCCTAATTATATTATGATTTTCTAAGTGCCCTGTTTCCACTTCCTTAAAGTATATTCCAGCATTTTCCCGACAACAGATGTCAGGCAAACTGGCCTATATTCCCCCTTTTCTTCTTCCCTCCTTTCTTGAATAGCGGGGTTACTTTTGCTGCCTTCCAAATCCGCTGGGACCGTTCTAGAAGCTAGGGAATTTTGGTAAATCACAACCAATGCATCCACTATCTCTGCAGCCACCTTGTTTAGAACTTGAGGATGTAGTTCATCAGGCCCATGGAATTTTGTCAGCTTTTAGTTCCATTAGTTTCTCAAGTCCATTTTCTCTACTGATATTAATTACTTTAAGTTCCTCACTCTTATTAGCCCCTTGGTTCCCCACTATTTTTGTTATGCTTTTTGTGAAGACAGATACAAAATACTTGTTTAAAGTCTCTGCCATTTCTTTATTCCCCATTATAATTTCTCATGCCTCAGCCTCTAATCGACCAACACTTATTTTTGCTACTCTCTTTTTTACATAGCTATAGAAGCTCTTACAATTTGTTTTTATATTTCTTGCTAGTTTACGCTCATTCTATTTTCTTCCCTTTCTAAATTTTTTGGTCGTCATTTATTGGTTTCTAAAGCTCTCCCAATTCTCAGGCTTACTGCCATTCGCAACATTATAAGTCTCTGTTTTAATTCTAACACTATTCTTAACTTCTTTAGTTAGCCATGGTGTTTTTATTTCTCAATGGAATGTATATTCATTGAGAATTTTGGAATGTTTCTTTAAATATCTGCCACTGCTTATCGACCTTTATACCTATTAATCTAATTTCCCAATCTATCTTAGCCAACTCGCCCTACGTAACTATGTAATTGGCTTTATTTAAGTTTATGCCTCTCGTTTCGGATTTAGGTATTTCACTCTCAAACTCAATGTGAAATTCTATATTATAATCACTATTCCCCAGAGGATTCTTTACTGTGAGATTACTAATTAGCCCTGTCTCATTATACAATAGAAGATCTAAAATAGCCTGTTCCCTGATTGATTCCATGATGTATTGTTCTAGGAAAATATCTCGAATGCTCCATGAACTCGTTCTCCAGACTACCTTTGCCAATTTGATTTGCCCAGTCTATATGAAGATTAAAGTCCCCCATGATTTTTGTATTACCTTTGTTACAAGCTCCTGTTATTTGTTGATTAATACACTGTCCAATGGTATAGCTACTGTTTGGGGGCCTATAGCGGCCCACCAGTGATTTCTGCCGCTGTTATTTCTTGTCTCCACCCATACTGATTCTACTTACTGATCTTCAAAGCCAAGATCCTTTCTCACTACTGTCCTTATGTCATCCTTTATTATCCGGGCTACCCCACCCCGCCGCCCCCCTCCAGCCCTGCCTTTCCATTCTGCCTGTCTTTTCGAAATGTCAATTACCCTGGAATATTTAGTTCCCAACCTCGGTCACCTTGCAACCACATCTCTGTATGGCTATCAGATCAAAGCCATTTATCTCTATTTGTGCCACTAATTTGTCTCTCTTTTTATGAATGCAGCATGCATTCGAATAAAGAACTTTTAATTTAAATGTTTTACCATTATTCCCTGCTTTCAGCATATTCACTGATGCATTATTACCGTTAAACTCTCTGGGATGGAAATTCGGTTTGAGGCTAATCGGGCCGCTAATTGCAGCAGGACGGTAAATTTTGCACTAGAAAATGGTTTGCGCCTCAGTCAGCAAAATTCATCAGCTGAGCCCTGAGTGTGGAGCGGAACGCTAAGGGAGGGGTTCCACACCTTTTAGGGAGTTAGGCCGGCTGAGTAACTGAAAATCCCGAGCTACAGAGCCAGCCTCGGAGCGCCCTAAGAGAGGTGTCCTTGGAAAAAAAAATAATCAAAAACAACACAAAAAACATTCCCAATATCTTGCTCACCCCACATAAACATAAATCGCAAAAATTACAAAAATCAAAACAATCACACTTACCTGATGTGTTCATTCCTTCCCTCACAGCCGCCGGGACAGCTCTAACCGCCTGGTTTGTCAGGCGGTCCCACTAGGACGCATTATGGGGCTCGACAGGGTCAGCATCAAACAAAAATCCTTGCGATGTAGAAACCGGGGACGTTGCACACCGGCTCGATGTCCCCAGGAGGTACTGGTCAGCGCCGCCGGCACCAGCACACTGAATGTGCCGAGTGGCAGGAAGGCTGGCGCTCGCAGCTCCGAACTCCTTTAGTGCCCCTGTTCCGACCCTATCCAGGCGTGCTAAGCTAACGAATTTCTACCCCAAGGTCCCTTCCTGTCACACTTTACCTATTTTTACCCAGATTGCTACACTGCTCCATTGTCTTGACTTTTCTCTTTCGATTTCTAAATTTCCCCATATCTAACCCTTCCCCCCCCCACTTTTACATTTTAAAGCCAGAGATACAGCCCTAGTTATCTATCCCATTTAGCACGGTGGTAGTGCCAAACAACACAATGGAGGATGTTCTCCCTGTGAAGACAGGACTTCGTCTCCACAAGGACTGTGCGGTGGTCACTGCTACCAATGCTGTCATGCACAGATGCATCAACGCCAGGTAGATTGGTGAGGACGAGCCACTCTTGATGATGGACATTGAAGTCCCCCACCCAGTGAATGTTCTGTGCCCTTGCTACACCCAGTGTTTCTTCCAAGTGATGCTCAACATGGAGGAATACGAATTCATCAGCTGAGGGAGGGCGGTAGGTGATAATAGAAAATAGGAGTAGTAGTAGGCCATTTAGCCCTTCGAGTCTGCATCGCCATTCAATATGATCATGGCTGCTGATCCTCTATCTCAACACCATGGGCCCAAGTTTCCACAGGATAAAAAGCAGGCGCCCCTCCGAGCTGGGCGCCCGTTTTTCGCGCCTAAAACGGCGGCAGAAAAAAAACGCGCTATTCTCGAACGCTTTGCAGCTCCTTGTCTGTTTGGCGCGGCGCCCAGGGGGGCGGAGCCTACACTCGCGCCGGTTTTGCAAGTGGGAGGGGGCGGGTACTATTTAAATTAGTTTTTTTCCTGCCGGCAACGCTGCGCGTGTGCGTTGCAGCGTTCGCGCACGCGCAGTGTGAAGGAAACATTGCCACTCGGCCATTTTTGTAGTTCTTTGTAGCTGTTTAATTTTTGAACATTTTTTAATAAAAGCACATTGCCATCAGCACTGAGGCTACCCTTCTCACTGTCTCCTTCCCCTCCCTCCCCTCTACGGCAACAAACGGCGGTTTCCTCCCCCTCCCTCCCCTCCACGGCAACAAACCGCTGTCTCCTTCCCCTCCCTCCCCTCCACGGCAACAAACGGCGGTTTCCTCCCCCTCCCTCCCCTCCACGGCAACAAACGGCGGTTTCCTCCCCCTCCCTCCCCTCCACGGCAACAAGCCGCTGTCTCCTTCCCCTCCCTCCCCTCCACGGCGGCAACAAACCACTGTCTCCTCCCCCTCCCTCCCCTCCACGGCAACAAACCGCTGTCTCCTTCCCCTCCCTCCCCTCCGCGGCAACAAATGGCGGTTTCCTTCCCCACCCCCCACGGGAACGAACGATGGCTGAAGCACTTTCACACAGGTAGGAAGATGGTTTATTTAATCTTTTCTTTGCTTATAAATGTTTATTCAGGTTGGATTTATTTGTATAATATTTGTAGAAGTATAAATAAGGATTTATTATAGAATTTAATGACTTCCCTTCCCCCTCCCCTCCCCCCTCGTTCTGGATGCCTAATTTGTAACCTGCGCCTGATTTTTTAATGTGTAGAACAGGTTTTTTCAGTTCTACAAAAATCTTCACTTGCTCCATTCTACTTTTAGTTTGGAGTACGTTTTCACTGTGGAAACTTTGAAATCAGGCGTCAGTGGCTGGACACACCCCCTTTTGAAGAAAAAATTCTGTTCCAAAGTAGAACTGTTCTACCTCACTAGAACTGCAGAAAAAAAAAGTGGAGAATTGCGATTTCTAACATAGTCCATACTCCACCAGTTGCTCCTAAAAATCAGGCACAAATCATGTGGAAACTTAGGCCCCATATTCCCGCTTTCTCCCCATACTCCTTGATGCCTTTTGTTTCTACTATTCAGTGACTTGGCCTCCACAGCCTTCTGTGGTAGAGAATTCCACAGGTTCACCATCCTCTGAGTAAAAAAATGTCTCCTCATCTCGGTCCTAAATTTCCTATCCTGTATCCTGAGACTGTGACCCCTTGTTCTAGACTTCCCAGCCAGGTGAAACATCCTCCCCACATCCAGTCTCTCCAACCCAGTCAGAATTTTATATGTTTCAATGAGATCCCCTCTCATTCTTCTAAACTCTAGTGAATACAGGCCTAGTCGACCCAATCTCTCCTCATACGACATTCCTGCCATCCCAGGAATCAGTCTGGTGAACCTTCACTGCACTCCCTCTATGGTAAATATATCCTTTCTTAGGTAAGGAGACCAAAACTGCATACAATACTCCAGGTGCGGTCTCACCAAGGCTCTGTATAACTGTAGTAAGACATCCTTGCTCCTGTACTCAAATCCTCTTGCAGTGAAGGCCAACATATCATTTGCCTTCCTAACTGCTTGCTGCACCTGCATGTTTGCTTTCTATGACTGGTGTACAAGGATACCTAGGTCCCTCTGTACATCAACACTTCCCAAGCCATCACCATTTAAATAATACTTTGTCCTTATGTCTTTCCTACAAAAGTGGATATCTCTTGGTAGCCTGTCGTATCCAACAAAGACTTTGATGTGCTAATCATCAATGGCATGTGTCTTCAAGTGGCTGTATAGGCCAATTCTGAATGCACATAGTCTCTTGCACGTTGGACAAGGGAAGTTCGATGTGCCTGATGCTGACAGTACTGCCACCTGATGTCGTCTATGTCTAGTGTCCCGCAGGCGTTGACACCGGCTTTCTTCGAAGGTCTGGCAGGCAGTCCTCATGAGGGTTCGCCACTGGATTTTATTAGCTGCTGTATTCTCGAGGTCCTTTGGTTGGATGCCACAGTACTGGAGGTTAGCCTTGATGCAATCTTTGTAGCGTTTGCGGGGGCGCCCCTGGTGTCTTCGACCTTCACAGAGCTCGCCGTGAAGAAGCTGACGAGGGATCCTTGACTCATCCATGCGGATGACATGCCCAGCCCACTGGAACTGGGCTCGCATGATCATCACCTCGATGCTAGTTGATTGTGCTCTCTCCAAAACCTCACAGTTTGACACCTGGTCTTGCCAGCGTATGTGGAGTATAGATCTGAGACTGCACATATGGAAAGCTTCCAACTTTTTGATGTGACGCCTGTAGGGTGTCCAGGTCTCACATCCATAAAGGAGAGATGAGAGAACGACTGCTCTATACACCAACAGTTTAGTTTACAGTCGGATGTGGTGGTGACTCAACACCTTAGTGTGCAAGCGACCAAGTGCCTGGCTGGCTTTACACATCCTTGCATCAATCTCCTTGTCCAAGGACCCATCACTTGATATGGTGCTGCCAAGGTACTTGAAGCTGTCCACTGACTTTAGTTGTATACTGCCGATGAAGACTGTGGGAGCAGGTGCTGTGGTGCCAGGGGCAGTCTGATAGAGAACCTCGGTTTTACTAAGGCTGATGGTTAGGCTAATCAATTCTGTTGCCTCAGCAAATTTGCTGAATATGAATTGTAGGTCACTCTCCTTGTGTGCCAGAAGGGCGCAGTCGTCAGCAAAGAGTGCCTCTAGGATGAGTCGTTTCCATACTTTGGTCTTTGCAGCAAGGTGGCGGAGGTCGAACAGTGAACCATCTAATCGATATTTCAGGTAGACCCCAAACGCAGTGAAGACTTCTCTTATGCAACAGTTTCCAAATCTGCCTGAAGGGATTAACGAAAGACTTATGAAACTGCATTTCCCCCTGAATGCCAAGCGCCACATCACCATTATAAGTGCTTATGCACCCACCCTTCCAAGCCCCGATGAGATGAAAGAGAGGTTCTATGAAGATCTAGACAGACTGGTTAGGTCCACACCTGCTGGGGACAAGTTGATCATCCTGGGTGATTTCAACGCATGAGTTGGAAAAGACGGCAAGCACTGGAAGGGAGTCATTGGACAGCACGGCACAGGAAAATTAAACAGTAATGGCCTCCTCCTCTTGAGTATGTGCGCGGAGAACGACTTGACTATCACAAATACTCTATTCAGGCAGGCCGACAAGTACAAAACAACTTGGATGCACCCCAGGTCTAAGCAATGGCACATGATATACCATGTTATTGTAAGAAGGCGAGACATCAAGGATGTAAAAATCACAAGAGCCATGCGGGGAGCAGAATGCTGGACAGATCACCATCTAGTCAGATCCATTCTCCAGCTGTACATTGCTCCACTTCAGTGCAAGGGTCCAAAACCGAGCAGAAGTGCCTTTAACACAGCTAAGCTGAAACATCAGTGCTACCGTGAGCAGTTCCAGGATGACCTCGATAACCGGCTGATGTCTCACGGACCGCTCATCGGCAACACCACACAGAAGTGGACAAAGCTCAAACAGATGGTGACAGACTTAGCAAAGACAACTCTTGGACTTAACCAAAGTGGATAACTTCACATTTATCCACGTTATACTGCATCTGCCATGTGTTTGCCCACTTACTCAACCTATCTAAATCGCCTTACAGCACCTTTGCATCCTCCTCACACCTCACAATCCCACCTAGTTTTGTGTCATCAGAAAACTTGGAAATATTACATTTGGTTCCCTCATCCAAATCATTTATATATATTGTGAATTGCTGGGGTCAAAGGGACACTGTGATACCCCACTGATGGCGCAAGCACTGATCCCTGTGGTACTCCACTAGTCACTGCCCGCCACCCTGAAAAAAAACCATTTATTCCTACTCTCTGTTTCGTGTCAGTTAACCAATTTTCAATCCATGTCAATACATTACCCCCAATCCTATGTGCTTTAATTTTGCACACTAACCTCTTATGAGGGACTTTATCAAAGGCCTTCTGAAAATCCAAATAAACTACATCCACTGGTTCTCCCTTTATCTATTCTATCAGTTACATCCTCAAAAAACTCCAGTAGGTTTGTCAAACATGATTTTCCTTTCTTCAATCCATCTTGACTTTGTTTAATCCCGTTGGTATTATCTAAGTGTGCTGTTATCACATCCTTTGTAATAGACTCGAGCATTTTCCCGACTACTGATGTTAGGCTAACCAGTCTGTAGTTCCCTGTTTTCTCCCTCCCTCCTTTTTTAAATAGTGGGGTTACATTTGCCACCCTCCAATCTGCAGGAACTGGTCCATAATCTGCAGAATTTTGGAAGATGACAACCTACTATTTCCATGGCTACCTCTTTTAGTACTCTGGGATGCAGATCATCAGGCCCTGGGGATTTATCAGTCTTCAGTCCCATTAGTTTCTCCAGTACTATTTTCTTACTAATAATCATTTCCTTTAATTCCTCTTGCTCACTAGACCCTTGGTTCCCTCGCATTTCTGGGATGTTAATTGTGTCCTCTTCCGTGAAGACAGAACCGAAGTATTTAATCGTTCTGCCATTTCCTTGTTTCCCATTACAAATTCTCCCATTTCTGTCTGTAAAGGAACTACATTTGTCTTCACTGATCTTTTTCTTTTTACGTACTTGGAGAAACTTTTGCAGTCGGTTTTTATGTTCCTTGCAAGTTTACTCTCATACTCTATTTTTCCCCTCTTAAATCAATCTCTTGGTCTTTTTTTGCTGAATTCTGATCTGCTCCCAATCCTCAGGCTTGCTACTTTTTCTGACAACTTTGTATTAACTCCCCTTTGGATCTAATACTATCAAATCGCATGGGGTAGCCTGGAGGAGGAATTCAAATCGCACGGGATAGCCTGGAGGAGGAATTCATAGAATGCATACGGGATTGTTTCTTAGAACAGTATGTTACAGAACCTACAAGGGAGCAAGCTATCTGAGATCTGGTCCTGTGTAATGAGACAGGAATAATAAATGATCTCCTAGTAAAAGATCCTCTCGGAATGAGTGATCACAGTATGGTTGAATTTGTAATACAGATTGAGGGTGAGGAAGTAGTGTCTCAAACGAGCGTACTATGCTTAAACAAAGGGGACTACAGTGGGATGAGGGCAGAGTTGGCTAAAGTAGACTGGAAACACAGACTAAACGGTGGCACAATTGAGGAACAGTGGAGGACTTTTAAAGAGCTCTTTCATAGTGCTCAACAAAAATATATTCCAGTGAAAAAAAAGGGCGGTAAGAGAAGGGATAACCAGCCGTGGATAACCAAGGAAATAAAGGAGAGTATCAAATTAAAAACCAATGCGTATAAGGTGGCCAAGGTTAGTGGGAAAATAGAAGATTGGGAAAATTTTAAACGACAGCAAAGAATGACAAATAAAGCAATAAAGAAAGGAAAGATGGATTATGAAGGTAAACTTGTGCAAAACATAAAAACGGATAGTAAAAGCTTTTACAGATATATAAAACGGAAAAGTGTGACTAAAGTAAATGTTGGTCCCTTAGAAGATGAGAAGGGGGATTTAATAATGGGAAATGTGGAAATGGCTGAGACCTTAAACAATTATTTTGCTTCGGTCTTCACAGTGGAAGACACAGAAACCATGCCAGAAATTGCTGGTCACAGGAATGTGGGAAAGGAGGACCTTGAGACAATCACTATCACTATGGGGGTAGTGCTGGACTGGCTAATGGGACTCAAGGTAGACAAGTCCCCTGGTCCTGATGAAATGCATCCCAGGGTATTAAAAGAGATGGCGGAAGTTATAGCAGATGCATTCGTTATAATCTACCAAAATTCTCTGGCCTCTGGGGAGGTACCAGCGGATTGGAAAGCAGCTAATGTAACGCCTCTGTTTAAAAAAGGGGGCAGACAAAAGGCAGGTAACTATAGGCTGGTTAGTTTAACATCTGTAGTGGGGAAAATGCTTGAAACTATCATTAAGGAAGAAATAGCGGGACATCTAGATAGGAATAGTGCAATCAAGCAGACGCAGCATGGATTCATGAAGGGGAAATCATGTTTAACTAATTTACTGGAATTGTTTGAGGATATAACGAGCATGGTGGATAGAGGTGTACCGATGGATGTGGTGTATTTAGATTTCCAAAAGGCATTCGATAAGATGCCACACAAAAGGTTACTGCAGAAGATAAAGGTACGCGGAGTCAGTGGAAATGTATTAGCATGGATAGAGAATTGGCTGGAGAACAGAAAGCAGAGAGTCGGGATAAATGGGTCCTTTTCGGGTTGGAAATCGGTGGTTAGTGGTGTGCCACAGGGATCGGTGCTGGGACCACAACTGTTTACAATATACATAGATGACCTGGAAGAGGGGACAGAGTGTAGTGTAACAAAATTTGCAGATGACACAAAGATTAGTGGGAAAGCGGGTTGTGTAGAGGACACAGAGAGGCTGCAAAGAGATTTAGATAGGTTAAGCGAATGGGCTAAGGTTTGGCAGATGGAATACAATGTCGGAAAGTGTGAGGTCATCCACCTTGGGGGAAAAAAACAGTAAAAGGGAATATTATTTGAATAGGGAGAAATTACAACATGCTGCAGTGCAGACGGACCTGGGGGTCCTTGTGCATGAAACTCTTTTTGGAGCAAACAAAAAAACATTAAAACGTGCCCCCCGATCTGGGGGAAACACCAAACATTTACAGGCCCTTTTATTTTTGGGGGGGTTTTTTTGGGGCACAAAAACATATTTTTTCTCCAAGTGCCCCCGATAAAAGGGGAGGGGGACACTAACAGCACCGGCAATGAAAACAAATGAACTTAAAAACATAAAATCAAATTAAAATTTGGTTGCCGGACGTGATGATGCACTTCAGTCCCTCCAGTGCCCACCTCTCGTGGAAGGCCGCGAGCGTACCGGTGGACACCGCGTGCTCCATCTGCAAGGACACCCTGGACCGGATGTATGCGCGGAAGAGAGGCAGGCAGTCCGGCTGAATGACCCCTCGACCGCCCGCTGCCTGGACCGGCTGATGGCCCCCTTGGCCGTGCCCAGGAGCAGTCCCACGAGGAGGCCCTCGGACCTACCCGCTCCCCCCCGCACAGGGTGCCCGAAGATCAGGAGTGTGGGACTGAAGTGAAGCCAGAATTTCAGGAGCAGCCCCTTTAAATAACAAAACAGGGGCTGCAACCTCGTGCACTCAATAAAAACATGGAACACGGACTCCTCCAGACCGCAGAAATTGCAGGCGGCCTGGGAGCCCGTGAACCGGCTTAAAAATGTATTGCACGGCACTGCTCCGTGCACCACCCTCCAGGCCAAGTCCCCGACAAATAGTGGGAGGACCTCTGCGTAGAGTGCCCTCCATCGGGGACCCCCGCCTCCTCCGGATGGCAAGATGGTATGCCATGGCGTGTCCGGACGGCAGGCGAGAATGGCAAAGTTGAGAGTGTGCAGGAGCAGCCCGTACAGCCCGCGCGGAACTGAAAGGCACGGAGGGGATTTCCCCGAGGCGGCTCAAGTTGTGAGGCGCCGGCCCCCGAGGGAGGTTCCGGGGTTTGGCGCCGATGAGGAATTCCGTCCGGACGGGGGTCAGTTCGGACGGGATCTCCCCACGTGCTTGAGCCTCCTCGATGCACCTAACGGAGTCGGGGCCCAGAGCTCTTTTTAGCGACTCGATGGCATCGGCCGCGTGGCGGACGTTGGTAGAATTTAGGCGCCGCGCCAGCGTGTCTGGCGCCATCCAGCCCGCTCCTCCGCCATCGAGCAGGTCCCTGACTCTGGTCACCTCACCAGCCACAGCCCTCTCGTCCGACCGCCACAAAAAACCTCGGTCGTGGAGGTACGGATTCCCGAGCAGCGGCGCCTGCAGTACGGCCGCCACTCCAGCCGGTGGAGAGCTGCGCTTGGTGGAGACTTTGTTCCAGACCCTGATGAGTTCCTTGGACAAGACAGGCAACTCCCGGAGGGCGGTCCTGACGCCCCCCACACTCACAAACAGGAGCTGCGTGTCGTAGTTGAGGCCGTGCTGCTGGCGGAAGAAAAAAATCGCCAGAGCACGCCACCGAGGAGGGGGCTCGACGTAAAGGTATCTCTGCAGGGTCTGAAGACGGAAAGTCGCGAGCTGGGCGCTGACGCACACCAACGACTGACCGCCCTCCCCAAGCGGGAGACTCAAGACCGCGGCAGAGACCCAGTGCTTCCTGTTGTTCCAGAAGAAGTCCACCAGCTTCTTCTGTATCTTGGCGACAAACGCAGGGGGAGGGGTCAAAGTGACCAGCCGGTACCACAACATGGCGGCCACAAGCTGGTTTATGACTAGCGCTCGACCCCTGTAGGACAGCACTCGGAGCAGTCCTGTTCAGCGCCCTAGGCGAGCGGCGACCTTGGCCTCCAGCTCCTGCCAGTTCGCCGGCCAGGCTTCCTCGTCGGGGCTAAGGTAGACTCCCAGATAGAGGAGATGGGTCGTGCTCCAGGCAAAAGGCCTGAGCTCCTCCGGCAGGGAGTCCACCCGCCACTGACCCACCAGGAGTCCGGAACATTTCTCCCAGTTGATTCTGGTGGAGGATGCGGCCGAGTAAATCTCCTGGCACTCGCGCATCCTCCACAGGTCAGCGGGATCCTCTACCGCGAGGAGCACGTCATCGGCGAAAGCCGAGAGGACGACCTCCATGCCCGGCCCTTGCAGAGCCAGTCCCGTCAACCTCGTCCGCAGGAGGCGCAGGAAAGGCTCCACGCAGACGGCGTATAACTGGCCGGACATGGGGCATCCCTGGCGCACCCCTCTCCCAAAGCGAAGGGGCGACGTCAAGGACCCGTTAACCTTAATCAGACACTCCGCGGCGGCGTACAAAAGTCGGATCCGGGCGACTAAATGCGTCCTGAACCCGAAAGCGCGCAGAGTTCCGAGCAGATAGTCGTGATCCACCCTGTCGAACGCCTTCTCTTGGTCGAGGAATAGGAAGGCGACCGACAGACCAGCCTCCTGGGAGTAATGGATGAGGTCCCGGACCAGATGGATGTTATCGTGGATTGTCCGGCCCGGGACCGTGTAGGACTGGTCAGGGTGGATCATGTGGTCCAGCACGGCACCAAGGCGAGCAGACATCGCCCTGGCGAAGATTTTGTAGTCCGTGCTGAGGAGGGAGACCGGGCGCCAGTTCTTAAGGAGGCGGAGATCGCCCTTCTTAGGCAGCAGGACGATGACTGCCCTGCGCCAAGAGAGGGGCATCTTCCCGGTCGCCAGACTTTCCCCCAAGACCCGCGCGTAGTCGCCCCCCAGGACGTCCCAGAATGCCCTGTGGAACTCCACGGTCAGCCCGTCCAGCCCCGGGGATTTTCCCCTCGAGAGCCGGTCGAGGGCGCCGGTCAGCTCCGCCAGGCTTAGCGGAGCTTCCAGATTTTCGGCGCCCTCCGGGCTGACCTTCGGCAGGTCCACCCACAAAACTCTACACGCTTCCTCGCTGGACGGCTCCGGAGAGAACAGGGCCCCGTAATATTCACGGGCCCTGTTGTTGACGCACTCTGGATCCGAGACGAGAGCGCCGTCGTCGGCAGCAGCGTCAAGAGCTGCTTACGGACACTCTGTCTTTTTTCCAGCGAGTAGAAGAAGGGGGAGCCGCGGTCCAGATCCCGCAGGAACCGGATCCGCGACCTCACGAACACGCCTCGGGACCCGACGAGCTGCAGGTCCTTCAGCGCGGCCTTCTTCGCTTCGTACACCGTCCGCAGGGCCGGGTCCCCGACGACTTGACCGAGACGGGATTCCAGGTCGAGCACCTCTTTTTCTAGGCGCCCGACCCTGGCCGCCCATCTCTTGGTCGACCCCCTCGCGTACTCTTGACAGAAGACGCGGACGTGAGCCTTGCCCACGTCCCACCATAGCCTCAAGGAGGGGAAGCCCCCCTGCTTCCTTCTCCAGTCGGCCCAGAAACGACGGAACGAGTCCTGGAACCGCACGTCCTCCAGCAGCCGGTTGTTAAAGTGCCAGTACGCGGACCCCGTCCTCGCGCGGAGCGAAGCGAGCTCCGCCCACACCAGGTGGTGGTCCGAACACGGCACCGGGCGCATGGAGGCCGCCGGGACGCAGGAAACGTACGCCCGAGACATGTAAAGGCGGTCGACTCTGGACCATCCTACTCCAGGCCTCACCCAAGTAAAGGCGCTGGAGTCGGGATGGAGATTTCGGCAGACGTCCACCAAGTCGAAGGACCCGACCAGGTCCCTCAACTTCTCCATCGCCATCATGCTCTGCGGGGCACCGGAGCGGTCCCTCGCCTCGAGGATGCAGTTAAAATCCCCCCCGAGGACAATGCAGTCGCCGACGTCGACGGAGCCAAGAAGAGCGGACACCTCTTCGAAGAAGCGGGTTTTCTGCGGGCCGGGCTGAGGGGCGTACACGTTCACGAGATGGAGCGGCACGTCCCCCAGGCGAACCGTTACATGCAGCAAGCGGCCTGGCACGGGCTCCTCGACCCCCAAGATCTCCGGCTGAAAATGCGGGGCCAGCAAGATGGCCACCCCACTAGAAGTGGCTGTGAGGTGGCTCATGCGGACCTCTCCTTGCCATTCCAGGAGCCACGTGGCTTCGTCTCCCAGAACAGTGTGGGTTTCTTGCAGGAAGCACACCGCATATTTCCCCTCCCGCAGGAGCGAAAAATTGTCGAATCTACGGCGTGCCCCTCTGCCGCCGTTGATGTTGAGGCTGGCTATGGTTATCTTCATGGCAAAAGCATAGTGCAACCTCTACCTAACCTATTGTGGGGGAGGGAGCGGAGTCTTTTGTTGAACTCCGCTCCTTCAGCAGCCCAGCGAGGAACTTTTTGAGCCGGCGCAGCTCAACGCCTTGCGCCTTTGGTAAGGGCCCGCCCGCGGCCATGGTTTTAGCGGCGGCGCGGACGGACGCGACGAGCAGCCCCGGCTCGGACCATCATTCCCGGGCCAGATGGGTTCTGTTGCGGCGACCCCGGCTCTGGACCAAAAAGTCCGGAGTTCCTCTACGGGAATGAGGGGGGACTCAGCGGAGGGCACGAGGAGATCCACCGCCTCACTGGCGATGGACTCGAGATCTTCACCCGCGTCCTCCACCGAGTCCCCGTCCCCCTCCGGGAGGTCGCCGCCAGCAGTTGGCCCATCGACCGCACGAGGTATGGCAAACGGCCCGGCCGCTCCATCTGGCCCTGGCTCTGCCCCGATCCCACCCCCAGGATCGTCGGCAGAGGAGTCCCCACTGGGCTCTTTTAGAATTGGTGCTGGGTCGGGAAGCGACAGCGGAAGGGGTTCCTCCTCCGCCCCAGGAACCGGGGAACACGGAGAGACCTGGTCAAAGTAATGTTCCAGGTCCACCAAGTCCCTCAGCTCCAAAGTAGGGGGCGAGGGTTGTTGTTCTCCCTCCCCGCCGCCACCCCCCGGCCCAGCGTGTACAGAATCTTTAAAATTATTCATAATTTCGGTTTCTGCCGGGCCGAGCGACTCCCGGGGGAAGTTGGTTAATAGCTGGGCGGGCTCAGGTTCGGTCTTTTCGGCCCCGCCCGCCTCAGTCCCCGGGACGCTCGGTCCGGCGGCAATGCATTCCTCCGCTGGCCCCACGCCCCCCACGACAGGCAGATCTTCCACGCCATCCCCGGGAGGCAGCGGCTGGGCAGCCTCGACTGTCTCACCCTCCCCGGGGACAGATTCCTCCTGCCTACGGCGCAGTTTGGGGGCGCTGGTGGGGGCCGCGGGACACGCGGCGGGCACCGACTCCTCCGCGGAGGGATGTTGTTCCCCCTCCGCCTCATTGGAGCGGCGCCTCCTTTTCTTCCTGGGGGGGGGGGGGCGGAGGCAGGGAGACCTCCATGTCTGCCGAGGCCTCCCGCTCCGCCCCCCCCCTTTTTCTTTTCTTGCCCGCGCCCGAGCCCCTCTGTGATACTGGTCAAGGGCTCGGGCACGGGCTCAGGGCACTCCGCACTCGCCGGTGACGGGGTTGGGCCGAGCGCGGTAAACAGATTTTCTGGCGCACCGAGGGGACCCGCTTCTAGATGTCTCGTCTTCTTCCGCGCCTTCTTTCCGGTCGGACGCTCTCCCTCCCCCCCGCCGGAGGCCGTGAAAACAAAGGCCTCCGACGATGCCCGCGCACCCATGGCTCCCGGCACGCGGACGCAACTCGGGGGAGGGGTGGCGGTGGTGCCAGCCTTGGCCGCCTTCGGTGGTTTGGCGGCTTTGGAGGCGGGGCAGTTCTTACGAACATGCCCCACCTCCCTACAGGCATGGCACCGCACGCCGTCCGACGTCCAGAAGACGCGGTAGGCAGTCCCCTCATGCACCACATTAAAATTGCCCTCTGTTGTCTCCTCCCGCGCCAGCCGGACAAAGAGCTGGCGGCGGAAGGAGAACACGTGGCGCAGGCTGTTCTCCCTGAGGCCGAGCGGTATGGGGTTGATCCCCCAGTTGGTGTAGGTGAGGGAGGAGGAGCTCAGCGGGAACAAAGGGCGGGACGTTCGATATGATGACCCTCTGCGCGGTGGCCTCGAGAGGGTCCACCGGCAGGAACGCCCCGCCCACCGTGAGCCCCTTTTCAATGGCCAGGGACACCGCTCGCTCCGACCCCAGGAAGAACACCACCTTCCCAGACATCTTGGAGACCGCGACAATGGCCGAGGGGCCGACTACCCCAGCCATCGCCCGCACGCACTCCTCGATGCTCATTGTGGGGTGAGTGTAGCTCTTGACCCCGTGTTTCTTGGTAATTAGTCTGAATGGTGGCAGGGCAGCAGGAGGCGCAGGAGGTGCCGTGGATGTGGACGCCGCCTGCGCATAAGTCTTAGCTGGCCCTGCCACCGGCGTGGATGGGGTCGCCATCACGGGTTCCCGTTAAGGGCTACACCCACCCCAAAGTCACAGGCCTTCATGGTCTTAAATTGGCCTCGTTTGAATGTATGAGCAGAGGAGCTCTGAAAGAGGCACACCTTTCCCCTTGTTGGCAATTGGGGAGGGGCCTTGCTCCCTCTGCTCAGTTGTCTTGATTGATTTTTTTTTTAAAGAAATTAGGAGGAAAGGGCTCTCAGAGAGAGAGGGGAGAGACAGAGAGAGAGAGATAGAGAGAGGGGTTGGGAAGGAGGGAAGCTGCGAGGGCAGGTCTCCCCTCACAGCGGTGGGTGGGTGTTTCTTGGGGTGCACTCCCCAGATGGCAAAAAACACAGTCTTTGTAGAGTGGTCTTTGGGTGGGGGGAGAAGATGTCTTCACCTGAGGTAGCTGGAGCCACCCAGGCACACACTCCCAACGATGTTTAATGAGGTAATTAGTACTTCTTCAGCCAGGTAGCTCCAGCTATCCCAGGCTAGGCAGTGGGGGAGGGGTGCTTCAGTGGTGTAGGCAAGACCCCCACACACACTTCCACACACACACACCCCCCGCGATGTTCCGGCCCTCGAATGGTCTTCTTTCCTCCCCCCACCGATACAACAAAGTCTTTTGGGGAATGCACCAAAACACACCCACCTGTCAAAAATTGTAGAAACGACTCTCCCTCCTTCCACACTGGATGGTGTTTCCTCAGGTTTTTTTTTTTTCCCCCCTCTCTCCAATTCTCTGTAGTTGTAGTAAATAATAAATGTTCAGCTCTCCACCTCTCCCTCTGGACGTTGAATGGGTAGTAAGCCAGCCCTTCCCTCCTCTTCCTGGGCTGGTCTCAGGGCTCTCACAGGCCTTCCAGACAGGAGCTTCAGCAGGGAGTTCCTTCTCTCTCAGCAGCCAGGCTCCAACTGATTAGGCCACGCCTCCAAAGCTCCACCATTGGTCCTTGTGCATGAAACTCTTTTAGGATTTTTTACCTGTCCATCTGTCTCATGCGATGCCTCCGCCTCCTGCGTTTGTGTCTCCTCATGAGTCGAGAGGAAGCGCTCTGCTCCATCGAGCTACTTAACCTGCTAGTGTTGTCATCATCGGAGTCGATAAAGCTGCTCGAGTCCAGCTCGCTGCTCATCACCGTGGAGGCACTCTCGTAACCGCCTGCATTGCGATGCCGATCTGGTTTCGTGTGTCCATTTACTCGTGGAACATCGTCGTGCGCCTCTCGCTCTCTGTTCCTCCGCCGATGTCGGTCCCGCTCCCGCCTGATGCTCAGGATTGATTCCGTCCCCGTTTCATTGTCTAGTCCGTCCCGGCTGCCGGCAGTGTTAGTGTGGAAGGATGGTGGCTTGGAGTCGCCGATGCCTCCGGTCCTCTCGATGGGGGGCGGTAACTCTGACTGACTGTCCGCACACTGTGAGCCCCCATCAGATAGCGAGCCTTCGGCCAGGACCAGCCATGAGACCACTGTCCCATTGAAACATGGTAACTTGACATTGTCATCTGAAATTTCTTCCTTCACAACCTCGAAGTCAAGGTCCATGGACTTGAAGAAGAATTTGAAGCTGCTGCTCGGCCTGTTGTTGAGAACCTGCTTGAAGTGACCGAGAGTGACCCGGTCCGGCGGCACCGCCACTTTCACCAAGTACGGTGTCTCCTCCTCATCCATGTGGTAAATTATTTTCTTCTCCGCCATCGGGGGTCAGAAACCCGGCGGCAAACCCGCTGCCGCCCGCCTTCCTTCTCCGTCTCACCAGCTCATAGATGCATGAAACTCTTTTTGGCATGAATCCCAAAAAGTTAGTTTGCAGGTGCAGCAGGTAATCAGGAAGGCAAATGGAATGTTGGCCTTCATTGCGAGAGGGATGGAGTACAAAAGCAGGGAGGTCCCTCTGCAAATGTATAGGGTATTGGTGAGGCCGCACCTGGAGTACTGCATGCAGTTTTGGTCACCTGACCTAAGGAAGGATATACTGGCTTTGGAGGGGGTACAGAGACGATTCACTAGGCTGATTCCGGAGATGAGGGGGTTACCTTATGATGATAGATTGAGTAGACTGGGTCTTTACTCCTTGGAGTTCAGAAGGATGAGGGGTGATCTTATAGAAACATTTAAAATAATGAAAGGGATAGACAAGATAGAGGCAGAGAGGTTGTTTCCACTGGTCGGGGAAACTAGAACTAGGGGGCACAGCCTCAAAATATGGGGGAGCCAATTTAAAACCAAGTTGAGAAGGAATTTCTTCTCCCAAAAGATTGTGAATCTGTGGAATTCTCTGCCCAAGGAAGCAGTTGGGGCTAGCTCATTGAATGTATTCAAGTCACAGATAGATAGATTTTTAACCAATAAGGGAATTAAGGGTTATGGGAAGCGGTTATCCGTGTACGGATAATCGAGAGTTGCCTGTATTTTAAATAAAGCAAAAACACTGTACAAAACAATTAAAGATCTAAACGTACCTGGAGACACTTCCTGCGATCCAATGTTAGCAGTCTCTGGTCTCTGGACTGCTCTTCCCGGGGAGGGAGGGGGGCGGGAGAGAGACGGACGGAGGTCAAAGGAAGAGTGCGCGTGCGCAGAATTCGGGAATCACAGAGTACCGAGTCCCAGACAACTTACCCTGCACTGCCGGAGCAGATCGCACCGCTTCGGACCGCCCGGACCAATGTTGCCAGCACTCTGCCCCATGGCACTTCTTTGGCAATGCAACTCATTTTTTTAAAAACATATATTCATGCTGCTAAGTGTTGTTGAAAAATTTATGGAATCTTGTTCACTCAGTGTTAACATTTTAGCACCAATTCCTGGCACGCAAATGTTTTTGTGACAGTTAATTCCAATTTTGCGAAGCAGGTTGTGCATCATGAGTATACTTTGATATTACGTGTAAAACCAGAGATGCTGCTCCTTTATCTATCATTTATATACTGAAATGTAAAGATTTTAATGATTGTTTTTGTGGGGTACTGCTTCTTTAATAACTGCAGTTAATTCTATTGCAAGTAACAAAGGGCACATCATCTGAAGAGCTTCGTGTCTAAACTTGTAATTAGAGTTTCACATTTTATTTCATGTTGATACATTTGATTGCATTCGCTATAGAAAAGTAAACGTTCCAAAATATTTTGTTGATGTCTCATGCTTATTTCTGAAAGCAATACATAAATGTAGAATATGTCAAGTTCAGGCATTGCCAGTTACAAGCTGGCTTCTTATATTTCAAAGTAGTATTTAATATTTAAACATATCTTGACGAAAATACAGGTTCTTATTCAGCTTTTCTCATCAGTGATACTGCATTATCCAAAGCATGACATTAAATAAATTGCCTATAAACACAAATAGTACTCAACTGAAGAAGCTACAAATCCCTCTTCATGTTCAATATAATATAACATGGTGTTCTGCGAGCCTTGCCAATTTCACCCGAACCCTTGAAGCACAGGCGAGTGATTTCTATGCGTGTCTATTTTTGTTACTCACTGAAAGGGTGTTCTTTATGCTGCTACCTCTTTGGTAGATAAATCCTATGTCAGAACACCAAAATATATTAATACCCATGGTTTCAAACATATTTAAATTAATGGGGACATTGATTTGATCTTTATATTGGCCCCGAAGGCCCCTGGCTTGCATCTAAGTGGCCATTGAAAAGAAACGGCTTTGATATTCCTGCAGTATAACACACTAATTGGCTAGCTCCCAAATAATGCATTTCAGTAAGGTTAAATTGCTTCATTTTCAATGGTAATTGAGATCTTATGAAAAAAATATAAAATTTTAACAAATTAGTCAGCAAAGTTAGCATGTGCGTACCATTCTGTTCAAACGGAATTGCTAATACTTGATGAGTGAATTACAACAGCGGAGAACATGGAAAGACTTACATTTATTTGGCGCCTTTCACGACCACCGGATGTCCCAAAGCTCTTAACAGTCAATGAAGTACATTTTGAAGTGTAACCATTATTGCAATGTAGGAAGCGCAGCTGCCAATTTGCACACAGGAAGCTCCTACAAACAGCAATGTGATGATGACCAGATAATCTGTTGTAGTGATGTTGATTGATGAATAAATATTGGCCAGGACACTGGGGATACGTCCCCTGCTCTTTTTCAAAATAGTGCCATAGCATCCTTTGTGTCCATCTGAGAGGGCAGAAAGGGCCTTGGTTTAACGTCTCAGTACTGCACTGGAGTGTCAGCCTAGATTTCTGTGCTCAAGTCTTTGGAGTGGGACTTGATCCCGCAACCTTCTGATTCAGAAACGAGTATGCTACCAACTGAGCCACACGGAAATAACACTTACCACAGATCTGATTCGGATTTTCAGTCAGCTAATCGCAGCCAATGAAGCAGTTGGGATGTAACAATTGGCTTTAGCATCCCAGGGAGGAGGAAAAAAATCAGACAGGATTCTCACTGATCGATATTATTGTGGATGGAGAAAGAGTCAGACTGAACACTGTGAGCTCAAAGTAAACTGTGACCTTAGTCTTTTATTGCAGGTCTCCAGGATGCCTCTCCAACCTGTGAAGACTCCTTAAATATGTGCTCCCAAGGGATTATGGGATCCCTTGGGACTCCAGGGGATGAGCCCTCTGGTGGCTGTACAGAGTAAATACAAGTTTACATTTCTAACAACACTCACCCCACAAAGTCAATAGTGTAACTATTTACAATGTGAGTCGATCTGGGGCCTTTCTTGCCCTGGTTGATTGTCTCGGTGTGAAAGCTGGCATTGTTGAATCATTTGTTGGGCTCTTGCTGGGCTGCCTGGTGTGTTGGGCCCTGCTGGGCTGCTGTGGATGATGGGTTCTGCTTCGTGGTCAACCGTGCTGCCGGTTGCCACTGGTGTGTATGTTGGGGGATCAGAAAAGGTAGGGTCCAAGGTGGGTTGCTCAGGATAGTCCATAAATCTGAGTTTGATTTGGTCCAAGAGTTTCTGGTGAATGAGTCCATTTGAAAGTTTGACGCGAAACACCCTGCTCCCTTCTTTGGCCATGACAATGCCGGGAAGCCACTTGGGACCTTGTCCATAATTTAATACAAATACAGGATCATTGATTTCAATCTCGCGTGACACATTTGCGCTATCATGGCATGCACTTTGTTGAAGCCGCCTGCTCTCTAACCGTTCATGTAGATCAGAGTGAACGAACGAGAGCCTTGCCTTAAGTGCTCTTTTCATGAGCAGTTCAGCAGGTGGGATTCCCAGTGAGTGAGTGGGGTCTCGTGCGGTAGCTAAACAGGACTCGGGATAGGCGAGTATGCAGTGAGCCGTCAATTAGCCTCTTCAAGCCTTGCTTGATGGTTTGCACTGCTCTCTCTGCCTGACCATTGGACGCTGGTTTAAACGGGGCAGATGTGACATGTTTGATCCTGTTACGGGTCAAGAATTCTTTGAACTCAGCACTGGTAAAACATGGCCCAGTCACTCAGCAGGACATCAGGTAAGCCGTGAGTGGCAAACATGGCCCGCAGGCTTTCAGTAGTGGCAGCGGACGTGCTCGCCGACATTATCTCACATTCAATCCACTTGGAGTACGCGTTTACAGCCACAAGGAACATTTTACCCAAGAACGGGCCTGCATAGTCGATGTGTACCCTAGACCTCGGTTTGGAGGGCCAAGACCATAAACTTAGTGGCGCCTCCCTGGGTACATTGCTTAACTGTGAGCATGTATTACATCTGTGAACGCAGGACTCTAAGTCCGCATCGATACCGGGCCACCACACGTGGGATCTGGCTATCGCTTTCATCATTACGAGGCCTGGGTGGGTACTGTGGAGGTCACTAATAAAGGTGTCTCTGCCCTTCTTGGGGACCACTACTCGATTGCGCTACAGAAGGCAGTCTATCTGTATAAACATTTCAGCTTTGCGCCACTGGAACAGCTTTATCTCTTCCTGCATTTCCACTGGAACACTGGACCAACTTCCGTGAAGCACACAGCTTTTGACTAGAGATAATAAGGGGTCCTGGCTTGTCCAGGTTTTGATCTGTCGGGTGATTGCTCACTCTCAAATGCTTCCATAACCATGGCTAGATCTGCAGGCTGCACCATTTCCACCACCGTGCTGGGCAATGGCAGCCTACTGAGAGCATCGGCACAGTTTTCTGTGCCTGGCCTGTGGCAGATATCGTAGATGTATGTGGACAACGTGAGCGCCCATCCCTGGATGTGGGCCGATGCATTGGTATTTATCCCTTTACTCTCGGAAAACAGGATATAAGTGGCTTATGTCAGTTTCCAATTCGAATTTTAGCCCAAACAGGTATTGATGCATTTTCTTTACCCCATAGACACACACTAGCGCTTCTTTCTCAATCATGCTGTAGGCACTCTCAGCCTTAGACAGACTCCTGGATGCATCAGCAACCGGTTGCAGTTTCTCAAAATCATTAGCATGTTGCAATACACACCCGACGCCATATGTCGACGCTAATACCAAACGCTTATATGGATCATACAACACAAGCAAATTGTTTGAGCATAACAATTTTCTCGCTTTTACAAAGGCATTTTCTTAGCTTATGCCCCAAACCCATTCACCCCCTTTTCATAATAAGACATGCAATGGTTCTAACAGTGTGCTGAAACCCGGTAAGAAGTTACCAAAGTAGTTCAAGAGTCCCAGAAATGACCGCAGCTCCGTCATGTTCTGTGGCCTCGCTGCGTTCTCGATTGCCTCCACCTTCGCGTTGGTGGGCCTGATGCCGTCCGTCGCAATCCTCCTTCCCAAGAACTCCACTTAAGACGCCAGGAAAACGCACTTCGAGCGTTTTAACCTGAGCCCCACGCAGTTGTGTCGACTAAGAACCTCCTCCAGGTTCTGCAAATGCTTGACTGTGTTCCGACCTGTGACCAAGATGTCGTCCAGGAAGACCACGGTGTGCGGGACCGACTTCAGTAAACCTTCCCTAGACTAGGTGTTGTGTAATGAGAGAGGACTAATTAGCAATCTTGTTGTGCGAGGCCCCCTGGGGAAGAGTGACCATAATATGATAGAATTCTTTATTAAGATGGAGAGTGACAGTGTTAATTCAGAAACTAGGGTCCTGAACTTAAGGAAAGGTAACTTCGATGGTATGAGACATGAATGGGCTTGGATAGACAGGCAAATGATAAATAAAGGGTTGACAGTGGATAGGCAATGGCAGTCATTTATAGATTACATGGATGAACTTCAACAATTGTACATCCTTGTCTGGAGCAAAAATAAAGGGGAAGGTAGCTCAACCATGGCTAACAAGGGAAAATAGGGATAGTGTTAAGTCCAAGGAAGAGGCATATATATTGGCCAGAAAAAGCAGCAAACCTGAGAACTGGGAGAAATTTAGAATTCAGCAGAGGAGGACAAAGAATCTCATTAGGAGGGGGAAAATAAAGTATGCGAGGAAGCTTGCAGGGAACATAAAAACTGACTGCAAAAGCTTCTATAGATAAGTGAAGAGAAAAAAATTTGTGAAGACCAATGTAGGTCCTTTGCAGTCAGAATCAGGTGAATTTATAATGGGGAACAAAGAAATGGCAGACTAATTGAATAAATACTTTGGATCTGTCTTCACTAAGGAAGTCACAAATAACCTTCCGGAAATACTAGGGGTTCAAGGGTCTAGCGAAAAGGAGGAACTGAAGGAAGACCGATAAATCCCCAGGGCCTGATAGGTTGCATCCTAGAGTACTTAAGGAAATGGTCCTAGAAATAGTGGATGCATTAGTGATCATTTTCCAACATTCTATTGGCTCTGGATCAGTTCCTGTGGACTGGAGGGTAGCTAATGTAACATTACTTTTTTAAAAAAGGAGGAAGGGAGAAAACAGGGAATTATAGACCAATTAGCCTTACATCGATGGTGGGGAAAATGTTGGAATCAATTATTAAAGATGAAATAGCAGCGTATTTGGAAAGCAGTGACAGGATCGGTCCATGTCAGCATGCATTTATGAAAGGGAAATCATGCTTGACAAATCTTCTGGAATGTTTTGGGGATGTAACTAGTAGAGTGGACAAGGGAGAACCAGTGGATGGGGTGTATTTGGACTTTCAAAAGGCTTTTGACAAGGCCCCACTCAAGAGATTAGTGTGCAAAATTAAAGCACATGGTATTGGGGGTAATGTATTGATGTGGATAGAGAACTGGTTGGCAGACAGGAAGCAGAGAGTCGGGATAAACAGGTCCTTTTCAGAATGGCAAGCAGTGACTAGTGGGGTGCCGCAGGGCTCAGTGCTGGGACCCGAGCTATTTACAATATACATCAATGATTTAGATGAAGGAATTGAATGTAATATCTCCAAGTTTGCAGATGACACTAAGCTGGGTGGCGGTGTGAGCTGTGAGGAGGATGCTAAGAGGCTGCAGGATGACTTGGACAGGTTAGGTGAGTGGGCAAATTCATGGCAGATGCAGTATAATGTGGATAAATGTGAGGTTATCCACTTTGGTGGCAAAAACAGGATGAGAGAATATTATCTGAATGGTGACAGATTAGGAAAGGGGGAGGTGTAATGAGACCTGGGTGTCATGGTACATCAGTCATTGAAGTTTGGCATGCAGGTACAGCAGGCGGTGAAGAAGGCAAATGGCATGTTGGCTTTCATAGCTAGAGGATTTGAGTATAGGAGCAGGGAGGTCTTACTGCAGTTGTACAGAGCCTTGGTGAGGCCACACCTGGAATATTGTATTCAGTTTTGGTCTCCTAATCTGAGGAAGGACGTTCTTGCTATTGAGGGAGTACAGCGAAGGTTCACCAGATTGATTGCCGGGATGGCAGGACTGACATATGAGGAGAGACTGGATCAACTGGGCTTGTATCCACTGGAGTTTAGAAGAATGAGAGGAAATCTCATAGAAACATATAAAATTCTGACGGGATTGGACAGGTTAGAGGCAGGAAGAATGTTCCGGTTGCTGGGGAGTTCCAGAACCAGGGGTCACAGTCTAATAAGGGGTAAGCCATTTAGGACCGAGATGAGGAGAAACTTCTTCACTCAGAGTGGATAACCTGTGGAATTCTCTACTGCAGAAAGGTGTTGAGGCCAGTTCGTTAGATATATTCAAAAGGGAGTTAGATATGGCCCTTATGGCCAAAGGGATCAAGGGGTATGGAGAGAAAACAGGAAAGGGGTACTGAGGTTGAATGATCAGCCATGATCTTATTGAATGGCGGTGCAGGCTCAAAGGGCCGAAAGGCCTGCTCCTGCACCTAATTTCTATGTTTCTATGTTTCTCTGTAATATCGCCACCGCTAATCAGATTCCAAACAGGCATCTGTTATAAACAAAAATACCTTTGTGCGTGTTGGTGCAGGTGAGGCCCTTCAATGATTCCTCCAGTTCCTGCATCATGTAGGCTGAAATCAGATCCAGCTTAGTGAACGTCTTTCCTCCCGCCAGCGTTGCAAAGAAGTCGTCGGCCTTTGGTAGTGGGTATTGATCCTGCAGAAACTTTGTAATCACCACAGATTCTGACAGTGCCATCTTCCTTGAGGACTGGGATGATAGGACTGGCCCACTCGTTGAACTCGATCGGTGAAATGACGCCTTCTCTTTGCAGCCAGTCTAGCTCGATCTCTCCCCTTTTTCTCATCATGTACGATACTACTCTCGCCTTGTGATGGATGGGTCGCGCCTCCGGAATTAGGTGGATCTGCACTTTTGCTGCTTGGAATTTCCCGATGCCTGGTTCGAACAATGAAGGAAATTTGTTTTAAGACGTGGGCACACGAAGTGTCGTCAGCAGGCGATAGCGCTCAGACATCGTACCAGTTCCAGTGTATCTTTCCCAGTCAGCTCCTGCCGAGCAGCATGGGACCATCGCCCAGTACCATCCAAAGTGGTAGCTTGTGCATCGCTCCATCATAGGAGACCTTTACGGTAGCACTGCCAATTACAGGAATCAGTTCTTTTGTGTAAGTTCTTAGTTTTGTGCAAATTGGAGTTAAGACTTGAGCCTTGAGCCTTGTTGCACCATAACCTTTCGAAAGTTTTTTTGCCCATGATGGACTGGCTCGCACCCGTGTCCAGCTCCATTGACACCGGCAGTCCAATAACTTCAACATTCAGCATTATCGGGGGACAATTCGTGGTGTGCACCCCATGTACCTCTGCCTCCTCGATCTGAGGCTCTGGTTCGTCGTGATCCTCCATGGATCTGTCCTCCTCTGCAACGTGGTGGTTCGCATGTTTAACAGGCTTTGCAGCTCGCCTGCACACTCGTTGGAGGTGTCCCATTGTTCCACAGCCCTTGCAAACATACTCTTTGAATCAGCATGAATGGAAACGATGATCAACCCCGCATCGCCAACAAGGTGTTAATGGCCTTGCATTCATCACCCTTGATGGTGGACTCAGACATCTGCGGACGTGCAGCTGCAGGCATGTGTGATCTGCCCTGTACGTTACGATTCGAAAACAACATCACTTTGTTCACAGTAGTTGTAGCAGCACTTGTGTGCTGAGAAATTTGCTTTATATTGTCACTGGTGGCAATGAATGCCTGGGCTTACTCGAGGTTGGGGTCTCTACAGTCAAAAGTTTGCGAAGTATGGTTTCGTAGCCAATGCCAAGTATGAAAAAGTCTCTGTGCATGTGCTCCAAATGTCCTTCAAATTCGCAATATCCTGCAAGGCGTCTTAGCTCGGCGACATCACTCGCCAGTTCCTGGCCTTCAGACCTTTTGTAGGTGTAGAACCGGTACCTCGCCATCAGAACGCTTTCCTTCGGGTTCAAATGCTCCCGGACCAGTGTGCACAAATTGTCATACGATTTCTCCATGGGTTTCGATGGAGTGAGCAGATTCTTCATGAGACCATACGTTGGTGCCCCACAGACGGTGAGGAGGATCGCCCTTCATTTGGCAGCGCTCTCTTCCCCATATAGCTCGTTGGCCACGAAGTATTGCTCCACAAAAGTTTCCCAATCATCTCCCTCCAAGAATTTCTCCAGGATGCCCACTATTCTCTGAATCTTTGGGTTCGCTATCTGTATCTCGTCGCCAGTTGTTGTGTATGGAGAAAGAGTCAGACTGAACACTGTGAGCTCAAAGTAAACTGTGACCGTAGTCTTTTATTGCAGGTCTCCAGAGTGCCTCTCCAACCTGTGAAGCCTCCTTAAATACCTGTGCTCCCATGGGATTATGGGATCCCTTGGGACTCCCGGAGATGAGCCCTCTGGTGGCTGTACAGAGTAAATACAAGTTTACATATATAACAGATATCACTTGCAGCTGAAGCGGAAAACTGGCAGTAGCGGATTGGCCACCCGTTATGTCCTATCCCACCTGCAGGACAGACCCACCAGGGATGGCGGCATAGGGAGTGGCCCTGGGAATTCTCAACACTGACTCTGGACCCCATGAAGTCTCATGGCTTCAGGCCAAATATGGCAAGGAAATCTGATGATCTAAGTAAAATTAACAGTTAAATATTTAGGATTCTTTCAGGCTGAAGTAGAGACAAACTAGCTAGCTAGCTTGCTAGTTCTCCAGCAGTTACCTAAATAGCTAGTTGGTTAAAACTAGTTAAAACCGGTTCTTTGAACAGCTGACCAGTGGTGACTCATCTGAGGCACAAGCAGTTTAAAAACCGAGAGCTAGTGCTGCTAACTCAGAGTGCATCGGCTCAGAGTGAGAAATCAAGAGTTTGGTAAGTTCGCTAACTTTTTCCGCAGAGCGGCGGCGTACCTGAGTGGGAGCAGACCGAGGCCCAAGAGTGGGGATAAAAGCCACAGCAGACCACAGCATACGGCCAGTGTGATCTCCTGGACTAGTTTCGATTGCCTGGTTGGGTCGGAGAGGAGTTTTCCCAGTTTTTTCCCCAATTGGCCTGAGTTTTTATCTAGTTTTTTGCCTTCCAGGAGATCGCAAGGCTTCGGGTGAGGAGAACTCTGCTGTGTGACATCACAGCTTTGGCAGGTTAGTGATTGGTAGTGATTGTGGGTTAAGTTTTTCTTTTTTCTTTTAAATTAACATATAGCATATTACGAAATACTAAAAACTAACCTTTGTTTGTTTAACTAATTTAATAAACTATATAGGGTAAATACTTGATTAACGCTAAACTAATTAATTAAATCAAATAATGGGAAAACAGGAGATGTGTTGCTGCTGCAATATATGGGAGCTTCTGGACTTTTTGGTCCAGGGCGACTACATCTGCGGTAAGTGTCTGTGGCTCAACGAACTTCGGCTCAGAGTTGCGGAGCTGGAGTCCGAGCTACGGACATTGCAAGACATCAGGGAGGGAGAAAGTTACCTGGACCTTTTCCTCCAGGAGGCAGCCACACCCTCTAGATTAAATACTTTAGAATTGACCTTTGGTCAGGGACAGGAGGGTGTGACTGCGAGTGAGGCAGGTATGGGGATCCAGGAGGTAGTATTGCAAGAGCTTCAGTCCCTGCACTTGTCCAATAGATTTGAGGTTCTTGCAACCTTTGAGGACAAGTGTGCAGACTGCAGGGTGGATGAGCAGACTGACCAAGGCACCGTGGTGCAGAAAGCCATTCAAGTGCAGGGAGTAAAGAGGCAGGTGGTTGTAGTAGGGGACAGTATAGTGAGGGGGATAGATAGGGTTCTCTGCAGCCCAGTGTGTGTCCCAAAGGCTGTTTTGCCTACCTGGTGCCAGGGTAAAGGATATCTCCTCCGGGCTGGAGAAGAACTTGGAGTGGGAGGGGGAGGGGGAGGAACCAGTTGTCGTGGTACATGTAGGTACCAGTGACATAGGGTAGGACTAAGAAATAGGGTCTGCTGAGAGGGTTTGAACAGCTAGGGACTAAATTGAAAAGCAGATCCACAAAGGTAATAATCTCTGCATTATTACCTGAGCCACGAGCAAATTGGCATAGGGTCAACAGAATCAGGGAGATGAATGCGTGGCTCAGAGGTTGGTGTGGGAGAAGTGGGTTTCGATTTGTGGGACACTGGCACCAATACTCGAGAAAGAGAGGGCTGTTCCGTGGGGACGGACTACACCTGAACTGTGCTGGGACCAGAGTTCTAATGAACCGAATAACTAGGGAGGTAGATAGGGCTTTAACTTAAATGGGGGGGGGGTGAGGGGGCGCGGGGGGAAGAGAGTCGCAGTAGAAAGCAATCTAGAATGCTAAAGAGAAAAGAAAAGGAAGTAACGCAGCAAAGTGATTGTGGTAAGATTATATTAGGAAGGGACAGAGCATACAAACAAAAGAGTGCACTTGTGAGGGATAATATTGGCTCCAATAAACAAAATGTTGAATCATTGTGGGTGGAGATTAGAGATAGTAAGGGGAAAAAGTCACTGGTCCGCGTAGTTTATAGGCCCCCAAATAATAACTTCACGGTGGGGCGGGAATAATGGAGGCATGTGAAAAAGGAACGGCAGTAGTCATGGGGGATTTTAACCAACATATCGATTGGTCAAATCAAATCGCACGGGGTAGCCTGGAGGAGGAATTCATACAATGCATACGGGATTGTTTCTTAGAACAGTATGTAACAGAACCTACAAGGGAGCAAGCCATCTTAGATCTGATCCTGTGTAATGAGACAGGAAAAATAAACGATCTCCTAGTAAAAGATCCTCTCGGAATGAGTGATCACAATATGGTTGAATTTGTAATACAGATTGAGGATGAGGAAGTTGTGTCAGAAACGAGCGTACTATGCTTAAACAAAGGAGACTACAGTGGGATGAGGGCAGAGTTGGCTAAAGTAGACTGGAAACAAGGACTAAATGGTGGCACAATTGAGGAACAGTGGAGGACTTTTAAGGAGCTCTTTCATAGTGCGCAACAAAAATATATTCCAGTGAAAAAGGGCGGCAAGAGAAGGGATAACCAGCCGTGGATAACCAAGGAAATAAAGGAAAGTATCAAATCAAAGACCAATGCGTATAAGGTGGCCAAGGTTAGTGGGAAACTAGAGGATTGGGAAAATTTTAAGCAACAGCAAAGAATGACTAAAAAAGCAATAAAGAAAGGGAAGATAGATTACGAAGGTAAACTTGCGCAAAACATAAAAACAGATAGTAAAAGCTTTTATACATATATAAAACGGAAAAGAGTGACTAAAGTAAATGTTGGTCCCTGAGAAGATGAAAAAGGGGATTTAATAATGGGAAATGTGGAAATGGCTGAGACCTTAAACAATTATTTTGCTTCCGTCTTCACAGTGGAAGACACAGAAACCATGCCAAAATTTGCAGGCCACAAGAATGTGGGAAGGGAGGACCTTGAGACAATCACTATCACTAGGGGGGTAGTGCTGGACAGGCTAATGGGACTGAAGGTAGAGAAGTCCCCTGGTCCTGATGAAATGCATCCCAGGGTATTAAAAGAGATGGCGGAAGTTATAGCAGATGCATTCGTTATAATCTACCAAAATTCTCTGGACTCTGGGGAGGTACCAGTGGATTGGAAAGCAGCTAATGTAATGCCTCTGTTTAAAAAAGGGGGCAGGCAAAAGGCAGGTAACTATAGGCCGGTTAGTTTAACATCTGTAGTGGGGAAAATGCTTGAAACTATCATAAAGGAAGAAATAGCGGGACATCTAGATAGGAATAGTGCAATCAAGCAGACGCAGCATGGATTCATGCAAGGGAAATCATGTTTAACTAACTTACTGGAATTCTTTGAGGATATAACGAGCATGGTGGATAGAGGTGTACCGATGGATGTGGTGTATTTAGATTTCCAAAAGGCATTCGATATGGTGCCACACAAAAGGTTACTGCAAAAGATAAAGATACGCGGAGTCAGAGGAAATGTATTAGCATGGATAGAGAATTGGCTGGCGAACTGGCGAAACATAAGAATTAGGAACAGGAGTAGGCCATCTAGCCCCTCGAGCCTGCTCCGCCATTCAACAAGATCATGGCTGATCTGGCCGTGGACTCAGCTCCACTTACCCGCCCGCTCCCCATAACCCTTAATTCCCTTATTGGTTAAAAATCTATCTATCTGTGATTTGAATACATTCAATGCGCTAGCCTCAACTGCTTCCTTGGGCAGAGAATTCCACAGATTCACAAACCTCTGGGAGAAGAAATTCCTTCTCAACTCGGTTTTAAATTGGCTCCCCCATATTTTGAGGCTGTGCCCCCTAGTTCTAGTCTCCCCGACCAGTGGAAACAACCTCTCTGCCTCTATCTTGTCTATCCCTTTCATTATTTTAAATGTTTCTATAAGATCACCCCTCATCCTTCTGAACTGCAAAGAGTAAAGACCCAGTCTACTCAATCTATCATCATAAGGTAACCCCCTCATCTCCGGAATCAGCCTAGTGAATCGTCTCTGTACTCCCTCCAAAGCTAGTATATCCTTCCCAAACGGCACGCAGTACTCCAGGTGTGGCCTTACCAATACCCTATACAGTTGCAGCAGGACCTCCCTGCTTTTGTACTCCATCCCTCTCACAATGAAGGCCAACATTCCATTTGCCTTCCTGATTACCTGCTGCACCTGCAAACTAACTTTTTGGGATTCATGCACAAGGACCCCCAGGTCCCTCTGCACCACAGCATGTTGTAATTTCTCCCCATTCAAATAATATTCCCTTTTACTGTTTTTTTCCCCAAGGTGGATGACCTCACACTTTCCGACATTGTATTCCATCTGCCAAACCTTAGCCCATTCGCTTAACCTATCTAAATCTCTTTGCAGCCTCTTTGTGTCCTCTACACAACCCGCTTTCCCACTAATCTTTGTGTCATCTGCAAATTTTGTTACACTACACTCTGTCCCCTCTTCCAGGTCATCTATGTATATTGTAAACAGTTGTGGTCCCAGCACCGATCCCTGTGGCACACCACTAACCACCGATTTCCAACCCGAAAAGGACCCATTTATCCCGACTCTCTGCTTTCTGTTCGCCAGCCAATTCTCTATCCATGCTAATACATTTCCACTGACTCCGCGTACCTTTATCTTCTGCAGTAATCTTTTGTGTGGCACCTTATCGTATGCCTTTTGAAAATCTAAATGCACCAAATCCATCGGTGCACCTCTATCCACCATGCTCGTTATATCCTCAAAGAATTCCAGTAAATTAGTTAAACATGATTTCTCCTTCATGAATCCATGCTGCGTCTGCTTGATTGCACTATTCCTATCTAGATGTCCCGCTATTTCTTCCTTAATGATAGTTTCAAGCATTTTCCCCACTACAGATGTTAAACTAACCGGCCTATAGTTACCTGCCTTTTGTCTGCCCCCTTTTTTAAACAGAGGCGTTACATTAGCTGCTTTCCAATCCGCTGGTACCTCCCCAGAGGCCAGAGAATTTTGGTAGATTATAACGAATGCATCTGCTATAACTTCCGCCATCTCTTTTAATACCCTGGGATGCATTTCATCAGGACCAGGGGACTTGTCTACCTTGAGTCCCATTAGCCAGTAAAGCACCACCCCCCTAGTGATAGTGATTGGCTCAAGGTCCTCCCTTCCCACATTCCTGTGACCAGCAATTTCTGGCATGGTTTCTGTGTCTTCCACTGTGAAGACCGAAGCAAAATAATTGTTTAAGATCTCAGCCATTTCCACATTTCCCATTATTAAATCCCCCTTCTCATCTTCTAAGGGACCAACATTTACTTTAGTCACGCTTTTCCGTTTTATGTATCTGTAAAAGCTTTTACTATCCGTTTTTATGTTTTGCGCAAGTTTACCTTCGTAATCCATCTTTCCTTTCTTTATTGCTTTATTCGTCATGCTTTGCTGTCGTTTAAAATTTTCCCAATCTTCTATTTTCCCACTAACCTTGGCCACCTTATACGCATTGGTTTTTAATTTGATACTCTCCTTTATTTCCTTGGTTATCCACGGCTGGTTATCCCTTCTCTTACCGCCGTTCTTTTTCACTGGAATATATTTTTGTTCAGCATTATGAAAGAGCTCTTTAAAAGTCCTCCACTGTTCCTCAATTGTGCCACCGTTTAGTCTGTGTTTCCAGTCTACTTTAGCCAACTCTGCCCTCATCGCACTGTAGTCCCCTTTGTTTAAGCATAGTACGCTCGTTTGAGACACTACTTCCTCACCCTCAATCTGTATTACAAATTCAACCATACTGTGATCACTCATTCCGAGAGGATCTTTTACTAGGAGATAATTTATTATTCCTGTCTCATTACACAGGACCAGATCTCAGATAGCTTGCTCCCTTGTAGGTTCTGTAACATACTGTTCTAAGAATCAATCCTGTATGCATTCTATGAATTCCTCCTCCAGGCTACCCCGTGCGATTTGAATTCCTCCTCCAGGCTACCCCGTGCGATTTGATAGTATTAGATCCAAAGGGGAGTTAATACAAAGTTGTCAGAAAAAGTAGCAAGCCTGAGGATTGGGAGCAGATCAGAATTCAGCAAAAAAAGACCAAGGGATTGATTTAAGAGGGGAAAAATAGAGTATGAGAGTAAACTTGCAAGGAACATAAAAACCGACTGCAAACGTTTCTCCAAGTACGTAAAAAGAAAAAGATCAGTGAAGACAAATGTAGGTCCTTTACAGACAGAAATGGGAGAATTTGTAATGGGGAACAAGGAAATGGCAGAACGATTAAATACTTCGGTTCTGTCTTCACGGAAGAGGACACAATTAACGTCCCAGAAATGCGAGGGAACCAAGGGTCTAGTGAGCAAGAGGAATTAAAGGAAATGATTATTAGTAAGAAAATAGTACTGGAGAAACTAATGGGACTGAAGACTGATAAATCCCCAGGGCCTGATGATCTGCATCCCAGAGTACTAAAAGAGGTAGCCATGGAAATAGTAGGTTGTCATCTTCCAAAATTCTGCAGATTATGGACCAGTTCCTGCAGATTGGAGGGTGGCAAATGTAACCCCACTATTTAAAAAAGGAGGGAGGGAGAAAACAGGGAACTATAGACTGGTTAGCCTAACATCAGTAGTCGGGAAAATGCTCGAGTCTATTACAAAGGATGTGATTACAGCACACTTAGATAATACCAACGGGATTAAACAAAGTCAAGATGGATTGAAGAAAGGAAAATCATGTTTGACAAACCTACTGGAGTTTTTTGAGGATGTAACTGATAGAATAGATAAAGGGAGAACCAGTGGATGTAGTTTATTTGGATTTTCAGAAGGCCTTTGATAAAGTCCCTCATAAGAGGTTAGTGTGCAAAATTAAAGCACATAGGATTGGGGGTAATGTATTGACATGGATTGAAAATTGGTTAATTGACAGGAAACAGAGTGTAGGAATAAACGGGTCTTTTTCGGGGTGGCGGGCAGTGACTAGTGGAGTACCACAGGGATCAGTGCTTGGGCCATCAGTGAGATATCACAGTGTCCCTTTGACCCCAGCAATTCACAATATATATAAATGATTTGGATGAGGGAACCAAATGTAATATTTCCAAGTTTTCTGATGACACAAAACTAGGTGGGATTGTGAGTTGTGAGGAGGATGCAAAGGTGCTGTAAGGCGATTTAGATAGGTTGAGTAAGTGGGCAAACACATGGCAGATGCAGTATAACGTGGATAAATGTGAAGTTATCCACTTTGGTTATGTCCAAGAGTTGTCTTTGCTAAGTCTGTCACCATCTGTTTGAGCTTTGTCCACTTCTGTGTGGTGTTGCCGATGAGCGGTCCGTGAGACATCAGCCGGTTATCGAGGTCATCCTGGAACTGCTCACGGTAGCACTGATGTTTCAGCTTAGCTGTTTTAAAGGCACTTCTGCTCGGTTTTGGACGCTTGCACTGAAGTGGAGCAATGTACAGCTGGAGAATGGATCTGACTAGATGGTGATCTGTCCAGCATTCTGCTCCCCGCATGGCTCTTGTGATTTTTACATCCTTGATGTCTCGCCTTCTTACAATGACATGGTATATCATGTGCCATTGCTTAGACCTGGGGTGCATCCAAGTTGTTTTGTACTTGTCGGCCTGCCTGAATAGAGTATTTGTGATAGTCAAGTCGTTCTCCGCGCACATACTCAAGAGGAGGAGGCCATTACTGTTTAATTTTCCTGTGCCGTGCTGTCCAATGACTCCCTTCCAGTGCTTGCCGTCTTTTCCAACTCATGCGTTGAAATCACCCAGGATGATCAACTTGTCCCCAGCAGGTGTGGACCTGACCAGTCTGTCTAGATCTTCATAGAACCTTTCTTTCATCTCATCGGGGCTTGGAAGGGTGGGTGCATAAGCACTTATAATGGTGATGTGGCGCTTGGCATTCAGGGGGAAACGCAGTTTCATAAGTCTTTCGTTAATCCCTTCAGGCAGATTTGGAAACTGTTGCATAAGAGAAGTCTTCACTGCGTTTGGGGTCTACCTGAAATATCGATTAGATGGTTCACTGTTCGACCTCCGCCGCCTTGCTGCAAAGACCAAAGTATGGAAACGACTCATCCTAGAGGCACTCTTTGCTGACGACTGCGCCCTTCTGGCACACAAGGAGAGTGACCTACAATTCATATTCAGCAAATTTGCTGAGGCAACAGAATTGATTAGCCTAACCATCAGCCTTAGTAAAACCGAGGTTCTCTATCAGTCTGCCCCTGGCACCACAGCACCTGCTCCCACAGTCTCCATCGGCAGTATACAACTAAAGTCAGTGGACAGCTTCAAGTACCTTGGCAGCACCATATCAAGTGATGGGTCCTTGGACAAGGAGATTGATGCAAGGATCTGTAAAGCCAGCCAGGCACTTGGTCGCTTGCACACTAAGGTGTTGAGTCACCACCACATCCGACTGTAAACTAAACTGTTGGTGTATAGAGCAGTCGTTCTCTCATCTCTCCTTTATGGATGTGAGACCTGGACACCCTACAGGCGTCACATCAAAAAGTTGGAAGCTTTCCATATGTGCAGTCTCAGATCTATACTCGACATACACTGGCAAGACCGGGTATCAAACTTTGAGGTTTTGGAGAGAGCACAATCAACTAGCATCGAGGTGATGATCATGCGAGCCCAGTTCCGGTGGGCTGGACATGTCATCCGCATGGATGAGTCAAGGATCCTCGTCAGCTTCTTCACGGCGAGCTCTGTGAAGGTCGAAGACACCAGGGGCGCCCCCGCAAACGCTACAAAGATTGCATCAAGGCTAACCTCCAGTACTGTGGCATCCGACCAAAGGACCTCGAGAATACAGCAGCTAATAAAATCCAGTGGCGAACCCTCACGAGGACTGCCTGCCAGACCTTCGAAGAAAGCCGGTGTCAACGCCTGCGGGACACTAGACATAGACGACATCAGGTGGCAGTACTGTCAGCATCAGGCACATCGAACTTCCCTTGTCCGACGTGCAAGAGACTATGTGCATCCAGAATTGGCCTATACAGCCACTTGAAGACACATGCCATTGATGATTGTTGAGCGCTATGAAAGAGCTCCTTAAAAGTCCTCCACTGTTCCTCAATTGTGCCACCGTTTAATCTGTGTTTCCAGTCAACTTTAGCCAACTCTTCCCTCATCCCACTGTAGTCCCCTTTGTTTAAGCATCGTACACTCGTTTGAGACACTACTTCCTCACCCTCAATCTGTATTACAAATTCAACCAACCATACTGTGATCACTCATTCCGAGAGGATCTTTTACTCAGAGATAATTTATTATTCATGTCTCATTACACAGGAGCAGATCTAAGATAGCTTGCTCCCTTGTAGGTTCTGTAACATACTGTTCTAAGAAACAATCCTGTATGCATTCTATGAATTCCTCCTCCAGGCTACCCCGTGCTCGCAACCCCGCTCTTTTAGGGCACTGTCCAGGTCATCGTGCTGGAAGGAAGTTCAGAGGGGCAAAAGATTTATCCAACTCTTCCTCCCTTCCCTGCCGTCTTTCCGTTTTCTGACACCTCTGCAACTCTATTCATAGGCAATCAGATCAGAAGACTGTCACTTTATATTTAAATGAATAGATGGACAATCCCATCCTGGAGTGCACAGAAGCAGAAAAGCATTAAAGTATAAATTTGGGACCCAAACCTTCTCGGCAAGTACGTGCACTCGCCCAAGCGGCAAAATCGTTTACCAGGAATTGCCCGATCTCCGAGGAACCCAGATAATCGAGAGTTGCCTGTACTTATATTGCTATTTATTTATTTATTTATTTATTTAAGTTTGCTTTTTGGGGGGGAATAGATCTCTGGTGGGTGAGGACTATATCTCGGGGGGCGGGGGGTGGGGGGAGAGAAATAGATCGCTGAGGGGAAGTCGGGGGGGGAGGAACATTGTAGTTTACATACCGCTGACATACCATCGGCATAAAACTACCTTTTTTCAGACAGTCTGCAGCTCCGGTGGTATGTCAGCGGTATGGTACCAATGTTGGACTTTTGGGCGGTCTGTCGGGTGCTCCGTGTGGGCGGACGGTATGCATACTGCCCGGCGGTATCTTGCTGATGAATTTCCCGCTGGGCGGTATGTAGGTATTTTTTGATGAATTTTGCGATTTTGGGCGGTATGTCGGCAGTCCGCGGGTGGTACGTCCACCAATTTCTGCCTCCATGTCTGTTCCTCCTTTCCTGCTCCATTATAACTCACAGCATTTTCTTGCACAATTATAGGATAAACTGGGAAGGTTACCTTGTTTTTTTTAGTATTTTCTTAACTGCTCTGAGGAGACTGCTTGAGGAGACGAATTCTGGTGTCTTCTCTAGCTTAGAGAGTGGGCAATATCCTGTTCCTATGCATCAATGCATTAGCCACTAGATGTAACATTCACAACTCACCCTCACTTGATCTTCATTCTGTGCCTCCCTCGAACGACACAATTGAGATTGAAAAGATACCCCAAAAACATGGATAAAGAAATGACCATTTCTCCCCATCAAGGCTGCCTCTACTCTCACACACCATGATTATCGACTCTATTACAGAATTCATCACATCCCCAATTGAGGGAAAGTTCTATATAATCTCTCCCTAGCCCCCAAAAGCAATTGGGAAAAACCTCAGGACATTTATCTATTCCCACAGTTCCACTGTTCAACCCTGGCTAGTTGTCGTCACAGATGTTGTTCCTTTGTAGAGAACTACATGAAAAAAACACACATTCTGCTACTGTTTGGCACAGTGGCAATATACGAATTGTACTGCACCATCTATAAAAGCCAAAGTCAGATTTTGTGACTGTGCCCCACCCTCAGGATGCAAAAAAAGCCATTAAGGATTGGTAACAGGAAAGGCTCACTGGAAACAAAAGCAAAATACTGTGGATGCTGGAAATTTGAAATAGAAACAGAAAATGCTGGAAATACTCAGATGGTCAGGCAGCATCTATAGAGAGAGAAACCGAGATAACGGCCAGTATTTTACTGGCGCTGAGAGGGCAGGTTTGGAGGCGGGTCAGCTGTCAAAATGGAAATGATTAACAGCGGGTCGGGAGCCCACTGTCAACCCGCCTGCATGCTAATCTCTCAGGGATTGGGTCTGTCAACGGTTCACAGACCCGACACCAAGTGGCGGGGGAAGCAATTTACATCATTAAAAGGTAGTTAAGAGACCATTTTATTCTCTACTTACCATTTATCCAGCTTTTTGAGGAGGTTCACGTCACTCAGGGATCAAGTAGGTTGGGTTTTCAATGTGTATACATTCTTCTGAATAGTTGAAAGCTGCAAAAGTGGTATAAAAGCTACCATTTCACAACTGTTCACTTTCCAATCTTAGAAGCTAGAGCCTTCAGGATTTAGAAGACACATTTAAGCTTTATGTAGATTGGAAGTGTTTGGAGTAAACTCTTTGTCCACTGTCACCTCCTTGGAACAACCTCTCTCACCACTGATAGGTCACTTCTGTCATCTCAACTTCAGCTGCCATCTATTCTAGCAGCATTGCTGCCTTTGAAAAAATCTCACCTTGGTCCTCAGAATCCCACCACAATCAGCCCCAACACCAGCAGCACCAGGCACACCAGCAGCACCAACAATAACACCAACCTTCTCCGCAATTACCTGATGCTGCACAGGGCATCAGCACCTGACCACATTGTTATCCGGGAGGCCAGATTTACTTTAGTTGACACTGTACATCCTGGCTGCGACATGATGCGCTAGGTTGGCACCACCCCACACCAGCACCATAAAGCATTCCTGCAATGCCCAAGCCATTCCTTTCAAACTCATCACCATTGCAGGGGATACTGTTATGTCTCACCATTCACTGCAACTCACTCAGCCACTTCCAAAGGTGCACTCAAATCTGTCCAAGAACGCAGAGTGTTGAAAATAAAAATTTCAATGTTTGACAACATATTAACAGAAACTTCACATGAACATTGGCTAAAAGACCCAAGTCCCTAATTGTTTGTTGTTAGTTGCTATGATTGGACGAGGGTGAGTATGAGCGGTGGCTAGTGGGATGGGGAAGTGATAATGTAGATGGAGAGAGAGGGATGGGTGGAGGTGCAAGTTAAGTTGATGTGAGTAAAGATGTGTAGGAGTAGGATAGGGAAAGCAGATGTGATGAGTAGCACAACAGGATGAGGTTGAGTGTGGCTTTGCAGTAATGTTTTGTGATCTACTGAGATCATTGAAAGGTTTGCGCCACTGCAGCCTGGTCCTCTTGATGATGTCCTGCTTGTGCCCTCCTGTACAATGTGCAACCAGGCTGCATTGGTCTCCTGGGGAGGTCTCTTCCATCCATTACATATAGAGGGAGTCATGGGAGAGCCTGGGTGCAGCCTTGCACCTTTGTGCAGTGCTTGTCAGTGTTTGCAGCATCTCAATGCTGTACGACACTGATAACACAACTATCAAAATGAATGTGGCCATGGTCCATTTAAGGAAACCAGCTGATGATTTCATCAGACCCACATCCTTTTAATTGGCCAGGAACCTTGTTGGGTGGGTTTAACAAGCCCTATCATCATAAAATTACTTAGAAAGAGCGGGCTATAGCCAACGTCGGGCTGGAACCTTGCTAAAGACCCCGGTCGTCCCGTACTCGCCACAATTGGCGAAATCGCGGCCATCGTTTCAGGTCGATGACTTTTCATCAGAACTGAAACGTCAAGGCTCACCGGATGTTTGTTACATCACTTGGGTTGGAAATATAATTGCAGCTTTAACAAAAATATTAAGGACTGGATTTTCGTTTTTTGAGATTTCGGGGCAGTAATGACAACGAGGCGGTCCTCATATCACCTGGAGAAAGTTTGTGCCCACATCTGCAAAATTCAGCAGTAAGTGAGGTTCTATGATCGGGGGCACAAAATCAGGCATTACACCAGGGAGTTTTACTGCTGTAGTTGAAAATCACGGTGTTAAAAAAGATCTAAATTTCGCGCAATCTTCCTGGGCCCAGGCAAAACTTTAGGGCGTGGCGATTTCCTTTGTGCATGCGCAGATGCACCAGCCTACTTCCATCACAGCTGGAGAGATGGCACAGCAGGAGGGAAGGTAAAGGGCACAACACCTCTCTGCAGTGGCTGCTGAGGCTTTAGTGCAGGCCATAGAGAGGAGGTGGCCTGCACTGCATCTAGTGGGTGGGAGGATGTCCGTGCCCAGTGTATTTAAAAGAATATGGAGGGACATAGTCCAGGAGGTATCACGACAGACACAGTGGTTAGAACTGCCACCCAATGCTGCAAGAAGTTCAACGACCTCACGAGGGTTGTCAGCGTGAGTACCCTTTACATTTATGCACCCCTGCAATGGTTTCAAGATCACAGTCTCACATCACTGTCTTTGATGGAGCTGGCCCTTCTCTATGTGTTCCAGGCCACCTGAAAGCTGGAGGCTCACTTCTGCAGCCATGCCCTCTGCATTCAGGCAGCGCGAACCCTCTTGTCCCCTAATCATTGTCAACCCTCCTCGCACTCCCCTTCCACTGTTGTTATGCGTTGTCCAAAGGTCACCCTGAGCCGCTATGCTACCTGGCTCTCACCTCCTCCCACTGTTCCAACATGGTCAGTCACCAGCCACATAGATGGAACGGAACACATTTGCACTGCCGCACAATGGCAGCTATTCAACTATGGAACATGTGGCACAAGAGGTACTGCACACTTACTCAATCCATATTGCTTTTATTGCAGGCAAAGTTATTAGTGTGTTCCTAACACAGATGAGGCTGCACACAGGGAGGTTAAAGTAACAGTGACCTCAGTCTTTAATAACACTCCAGAGTGAGGAACAGGCCTGAGGGGCTGGCTTATATACAGTGCTCCCAAGGGATCCCAGCATCCCTTGGGACTTCAGGGGATGCGCTCCCTGGTGGCGGAACATGGGAGTGCATGCTTTACAGATACACAACATCACTCCCCCGCTGCCCCCAAAGTCAAAGTGAAAACTATTTATAAGGTGAGGCGGTCGGGAGCCTGTCTTTCCCTGATGGACCGCCTCGATACAAATGTCTGTTCTGGTGTGTTGGCTCTGCCCTCGCTGGGCTGGCGTGTTGTTGACCCTGCAGGGCTGCTAGGTGAGCCTGACCTTGCTGGGCTGTTGGGCGTGATGGGTTCAATTTCCTGGTCCGGCGTAGTGTCGTTGATCCTTTGGGTGTGTGTTGTGGGCTCGACAAAGGTGGTGTTTGCTGTGGGTTGTTCAGGGCAGTCTGTGAACCGCAGCCTCATTTGGTCCAGGTGCTTTCTGCATATTTGTCCATTGTCTAGTTTGACTACAAACACCCTATTCCCTTCTTTAGCTATCACCGTGCCCACAATCCACTTGGGACCATGTTCATAGTTTAGCACATACACAGGGTCATTCAGATCAATTTCCCGTGACACAGTGGCGCTACCATCGTTTACATTTTGTTGCTGCCGCCTGCTCTCGCAGGTTGGGGTGAACCAGCAAGAGTCTGGTTTTAAGTGTCCTTTTCATGAGTAGCTCAGCCGGGGGCACCCCTGTGAGTGAGTGGGGTCTCGTGCGGTAGCTGAACAGTACACGGGACAGGCGGGTTTGGAGTGAGCCTTCTGTGACTCATTTAAGGCTCTGTTTGATGGTTTGTACTGCCCACTTTGCCTGCCCATTGGAGGCTGGTTTAAACGGGGCCGAGGTGACATGTTTGATCCCATTGCGGGTCATGAATTCTTTAAATTCGGCACTGGTGAAACATGGCCCGTTGTCACTGACCAGTATGTCAGGCAGGCCGTGGGTGGCAAACATGGCCCTCAGGCTTTCAATGGTGGCAGTGGCAGTGCTTCCCGATATTGTTTCACATTCAATCCATTTTGAAAAAGCATCCACCACCATCAGGAACATTTTACCGAGAAACGGGCCCGCATAGTCGACATGGATCCTCGACCATGGTCTGGAGGGCCAGGATTACAAACTTAGTGGTGCCTCTCTGGGCATGTTGCTCAACTGAGCACATACGCTGCATTACCATACACAGGTTTCTAAGTCAGAGTCGATACCGGGCCACCATACGTGGGATCTGGCTATCGCTTTCATCATTACTATACTCGGGTGTGTGCTGTGGAGATCTGAGGTGAACGTCTCCCTGCCCTTTTTGGGTAGCACTACGCGGTTACCCCACAACAGGCAGTCTGCCTGAATGGACAACTCATCCTTTCGCCGATGGAACGGCTTGATTGGCTCTTGCATTTCAACGGAGATGCTGGCCCAGCTCCCATGCAGTACACAGTTTTTTACTAGGGACAGCAAAGGATCTTGGCTGGTCCAAGTCCTAATCTGGCGGGCCATGACAGGTGATTTATCATTTTCAAACACTTCCATGACCATCAACAAGTCTGCGGGCTGCGCCACCATCAACAAGTTTGCAGGCTGCGCCATTTCCACTCCCGTGGTGGGCAATGGTAGCCGACTGAGAGCATCCGCACAGTTCTTGGTGTCTGGCCTGTGGCAGATGGTATAGTTATACGCTGATAGCGCGAGTGCCCACCTTTGTATGTGGGCTGAGGCATTAGTATTTATCCCCTTGTTTTCAGCGAACAGGGAAGAGGGGCTTGTGATTGGTTTCTAGCTCAAATTTGAGGCCAAACAGGTACTGATGCATTTTCTTTACCCCGAACACACGCGCTAATGCCTCTTTCTCAATCATGCTGTAGGCCCTCTCGGCCTTAGACAAGCTTCTGGAAGCATAGGCGACAGGTTGCAACTTCCCCACAACGTTAGCTTGTTGTAATACACACCCGATTCCGTACGACGACGCGTCATGATAGAGAATTCAAACAGGCTGCATTCAGACAGACTGAAAATTCACAGACCCCAAGTCAAAGCTGCTACGTGCAACTCAGCATGTTGCATTAAGTCATCAATCAACTTGACATTTTAGGACCCTTGGGTAGCGAGCAAATTAAAGGTTAAAAGACTATCAATTGAGTCAATCAGGTCAAAAAAGGCGAGTTCTTTTCTGTAAATTGAACCAGGTATAAGTACAGCCATTTTGGCCATGTGGTCTCAGAAGGACAAAGGCCTGGCTTAAAGCCAAGAGCTTATTGCTGCTGCCAGAATAAAGTTACATTAAAACTACAACCGGAGTTCGTATTTCATTGGAAATTAAGAGATCTAACAATTTTGGCGTCACGAACACGATTGCTGAGGGAAGAAACTGAATTTTGGACATCGGACCTACATACTGAGGTAAGGACTCCTCTTTATAAAAGTCCTCGGTCAAAAGTCTAAATTCACCTCTCCTTCTACGCGATTCCGAAAGCCTCCGGTTTGCGAACCTTCCGGTTGGTAGTCGGCTCGAGATCCCATAGACATCTAACTTCGGCGGTGTGTTAGTTAATTAATCACCGACCCACTGATCGGCTGGAAAGCCTACGACTTGAGACCCCAGTAAAGAAATCAGTATTATGGCAGCAGGAGATAAGAGCAAAGAATTGCCTACAACTGTAAAAGGTGGGCGGGCACCACCTGAGGTTTCGATAGATGAAATCCTCCAACAGTTGAAAGAATACATAGAGCAACAATTCAACTTATCTAAAACCTGTAAGATCGAACAAAAATACGGTACTTCCAAAGGACAATGGTCCTTGGATGAGATTAAAAGGTTCTGGGGAAAAATGACCCATATGAAAAATAAAGAGTGAACTAGATGGTCCCTAGCCGTTATGGGACAGATCCGAAAGTGGAATGAAATTATAATGCGTTCCCAACATGATCGAGAACTGACCAGTACAAAGGACCAATTGCAAGCTGTTTGTGCACAGCTACAACAGACAAGACTTGAGCTTGAAAAATCGGAGGCGGAAGTTAAAAATCTTAAAGGTGAAATTAAAGAATGGAAAAAATCATTAGGTCAAGAGACAGTAATCGGAAAAGGAAAATGTATCGGTCAATTCCCAGGGTACCCATGTTTGGATAAATTAAAAGCGAAAACCCGAAGACACGACCGAGGAATAGATGCGGATTCTGAATCCTCCGACGATACAGGGTCGGAGGATGAAGAATTAGGGGTGCGCTTTGCCCCATTTAAGAAAAGACGAGTTGTAGTCAAATCAGAAGAGACTGCGGATGAGGGCGGAACCAAAAAAACGAGGAAAAGGGTGTATGCAGAATACTTAGTTCATGATCCGGCAGACCCAGAGAAAATTGATAAATGGTCCAAGGAATTGCCCAATCCAAAGAAAGGGGGAGTAAAAACGTGGGACCAATTGGACCGCTTAAGAAATATATATCAACTTCATCGGGACGGAGTGCAAATTTTGACCATAATGGTGCCAAAAACACAGGGAAGAAAATTGCACGACAAGGTAGAAGAAGCTTTGGGGCAGAATGAGCAAGATTTAGATGCAGGATGGGAGGCGATTAAACACTGGCTGCAAGCCTTCAGTCCAGCTAAGACAGACTGGGGAAAAATTGCAGCCTGCCAACAGAAAGGAACAGAGGAGGTCCTGGAGTATGACGAGCGGTTTAGATGCACGTGACTAGAACATTCGGGTATGAATAATACGGATGAGGAAATGGATGAACAAGTGTTTGGACCCCTGAAAGCAGCTTTCATGGCAGGTCTAAAGCCAGAACTGTCCAAAATGCTTAAGGTAGTGTTACCGGACTGGGAAGGTAGAGGAACTACCTTTGCAGCATTGGTGGATCGATGTAACCAATTAGATCGGGATATGGGAGCTAAAGTCCGAGCCCTGCAGGCTGTGGGATGGAAATCCCAGGATTCCGATAAACAGTCATTTGGAAAATTACCCGGAAAATGTCATTATTGTGGGAAAGAAGATCACTGGGCCAAGACGTGCAGGGCAAAACAGCAAGGTCGTGGCCGGGGAAGAGTTCGCAGCCAGGGATACAATTTAGCCAACAAGCCAGGCTTGTCACAAGATAACGACCTCATAGAAGCATTTAAGCGACTGACAATACAGCAACAGAAGGAGTTACTTGGGATAGCAAAAAACGATTAGAGCCCACCCTGGTCCACCTCCTTGCACTAATACAACAAAGAGGAGATGGGCTATATATAACTGTGAGGGTGGGCGATAAGGATGTGGACTGTCTTTTAGACACAGGGGCGGAATTAACATGCTTACCCCTACAATATGGAGACTTTTTGCCGTTGGATGGTAGGGCACGTACAGCCTATGGAGTTGGGGGCCATAAAATGGAAATTAAAAGGACAACACCAGTACTTATAGGGCTGGGTCCACATGAACTAACCACGCCGGTCTGGATAGGCCCAGTAGATCAACCTCTTTTGGGAATGGACGTTCTAATCCAAGTAGATTCATCATTGCATTTCAAGGATGGTCGGGTGACATGGTCAATTAGAACTTTGAAGAAAGAAGAATTGAAGGAACACCCGATATGGGCTAAAGATAAGAATGATTGTGGCCTACTCCAGATGAAGCCTGCGTCATTTACCAGGACCAAGCCTCCATGCACTAAACAGTATCCCATCAGACCAACTGCCATCGCGGGAATCTTACCAGTTATTTAGCAATTGGAGAAACAAGGGGTGCTTATTAAAACGCATAGCTCCTCCAATAGCCCTGTGTGGCCGGTACAGAAATCTAATGAGACTTGGCGTTTGACCGTCGATTATAGGAAAGCTAACAAGTGTATTGATCAAATAACTCTTTGGTCGCAGGTCCCTCCACCATTTTTAATGCTCTCAAACCGGAACATAAATATTTCTCGGTTGTAGATATGGCCAACGGATTTTGGTCGGTGCCTCTGGCACCGGAGGTTCGACAGTGGTTTGCTTTCACTGTCCAAGGGCAACAGTATACTTGGACCCGGTTACCGCAGGATTTCCACAACAGCCCTACGGTATTCCACATGGCTTTACAAAGCCATTTGCGAGAATTACCTCCCCTGTCATCCACAGTCATCCAATATGCAGACGATATCCTGCTAGCTTCAAACACGGAAGAACAGCATGAGCAAGATTTACGAGCTTTGCTGGACCACCTTTGGCTGAAAGGACATAAAGCCAGCATCGACAAAGCACAAATATCCCAAGAAGAGGTTGTATACCTGGGACAAAAGATTTCACAAGGAAAGAGAGAACTTACCCAGGAGAGAACTGCAGCCATTCGGGCTGCTAAAAAACCCACCACTATTCAGGAACTAATGTCTTTTTTGGGATTGTGTAACTTTAACAGAAATTGGATTGACTCCTTCACACAGCTTGCTCAGCCATTGAATGATATCTTAAAGGGGAAATGTGCCTCTAAAGAAGCCATCACCCTCACTAAGGAACAGCAAGAGGCCTTCCTGAGTTTGAAAAAGGCTTTGTGTTCGGCACTGCTCTGAGAATCCCCGACAGTGGTAAGCCATTTACCCTGTTTGTCCATGAGAAAGAAGGATACATGACAGCTATACTGACACAAGAACATGGGGATCGACAAAGACCTATTGGTTATTATTCGGCAAATCTGGATGCGGTAGCCCTCGGATGGGGAAGTTGCCTAAGGGCCATGGCAGCTACATGTCAAGTGGTAATGACCACTGCGGGTCTAGTCCTCGTCCAAAAGCTGATTGTCAAGTGTCCCCACACCGTATACGCTTTGCTGTCTATGAATAGAATGTCTCAGGTGACGGCAGCTAGATGGACCCGCTGGACAGCAGTTTTGGAAGATCCTAATCTCCATATCGTCCGGGCCAGCCCGGTTAATAGAAACATAGAAACATAGAAAATAGGTGCAGGAGCAGGCCTTTCGGCCCTTCTAGCCTGCACCGCCATTCAATGAGTTCATGGCTGAACATAAAACTTCAGTACCCCCTTCCTGCTTTCACGCCATACCCCTTGATCCCCCGAGTAGTAAGGACTTCATCTAACTCCCTTTTGAATATATTTAGTGAATTGGCCTCAACTACTTTCTGTGGTAGAGAATTCCACAGGTTCACCACTCTCTGGGTGAAGAAGTTTCTCCTTATCTCGGTCCTAAATGGCTTACCCCTTATCCTTAGACTGTGACCCCTGGTTCTGGACTTCCCCAACATTGGGAACATTCTTCCTGCATCCAACCTGTCCAAACCCGTCAGAATTTTAAACGTTTCTATGAGGTCCCCTCTCACTCTTCTGAACTCCAGTGAATACAAGCCCAGTTGATCCAGTCTTTCTTGATAGGTCAGTCCCACCATCCCGGGAATCAGTCTGGTGAATCTTCGCTGCACTTCCTCAATAGCAAGAATGTCCTTCCTCAAGTTAGGAGACCAAAATAGCAGCGAACCTGGGGACTGGGAGAAATTTAGAACTCAGCAGAGGAGGACAAAGGGTTTGATTAGGGCAGGGAAAATGGAGTACGAGAAGAAGCTTGCAGGGAACATTAAGGCGGATTGCAAAAGTTTCGATAGGTATGTAAAGAGAAAAAGGTTAGTAAAGATAAACGTAGGTCCCCTGCAGTCAGAATCAGGGGAAGTCATAACGGGGAACAAAGAAATGGCAGACCAATTGAACAAGTACTTTGGTTCGGTATTCACTAAGGAGGACACAAACAACCTTCCGGATATAAAAGGGGTCAGAGGGTCTAGTAAGGAGGAGGAACTGAGGGAAATCTTTATTAGTCGGGAAATTGTGTTGGGGAAATTGATGGGATTGAAGGCCGATAAATCCCCAGGGCCTGATGGACTGCATCCCAGAGTACTTAAGGAGGTGGCCTTGGAAATAGCGGATGTATTGACAGTCATTTTCCAACATTCCATTGACTCTGGATCAGTTCCTATCGAGTGGAGGGTAGCCAATGTAACCCCACTTTTTAAAAAAGGAGGGAGAGAGAAAGCAGGGAATTATAGACCGGTCAGCCTGACCTCAGTAGTGGGTAAAATGATGGAATCAATTATTAAGGATGTCATAGCAGCGCATTTGGAAAATGGTGAAATGATAGGTCCAAGTCAGCATGGATTTGTGAAAGGGAGATCATGCTTGACAAATCTTCTGGAATTTTTTGAGGATGTTTCCAATAAAGTGGACAAAGGAGTACCAGTTGATGTGGTATATTTGGACTTTCAGAAGGCTTTCGACAAGGTCCCACACAGGAGATTAATGTGCAAAGTTAAAGCACATGGGATTGAGGGTAGTGTGCTGACGTGGATTGAGAACTGGTTGTCAGACAGGAAGCAAAGAGTAGGAGTAAATGGGTACTTTTCGGAATGGCAGGCAGTGACTAGTGGGGTACCGCAGGGTTCTGTGCTGGGGCCCCAGCTGTTTACATTGTACATTAATGATTTAGACGAGGGGATTAAATGTAGTATCTCCAAATTTGCGGATGACACTAAGTTGGGTGGCAGTGTGAGCTGTGAGGAGGATGCTATGAGGCTGCAGAGTGACTTGGATAGGTTAGGTGAGTGGGCAAATGCGTGGCAGATGAAGTATAATGTGGATAAATGTGAGGTTATCCACTTTGGTGGTAAAAACAGAGAGACAGACTATTATCTGAATGGTGACAGATTAGGAAAAGGGAAGGTGCAACGAGACCTGGGTGTCATGGTACATCAGTCATTGAAGGGTGGCATGCAGGTACAGCAGGCGGTTAAGAAAGCAAATGGCATGTTGGCCTTCATAGCGAGGGGATTTGAGTACAGGGGCAGGGAGGTGTTGTTACAGTTGTACAGGGCCTTGGTGAGGCCACACCTGGAGTACTGTGTACAGTTTTGGTCTCCTAACCTGAGGAAGGACATTCTTGCTATTGAGGGCGTGCAGCGAAGGTTCACCAGACTGATTCCCGGGATGGCAGGACTGACCTATCAAGAAAGACTGGATCAACTGGGCTTGTATTCACTGGAGTTCAGAAGAATGAGAGGGGACCTCATAGAAACGTTTAAAATTCTGACGGGGTTAGACAAGTTAGATGCAGGAAGAATGTTCCCAATGTTGGGGAAGTCCAGAACCAGGGGACACAGTCTAAGGATAAGGGGGAAGCCATTTAGGACCGAGATGAGGAGGAATTTCTTCACCCAGAGAGTGGTGAACCTGTGGAATTCTCTACCACAGAAAGTTGTTGAGGCCAATTCACTAAATATATTCAAAAAGGAGTTAGATGAAGTCCTTACTACTAGGGGAATCAAGGGGTATGGTGAGAAAGCAGGAATGGGGTACTGAAGTTGCATGTTCAGCCATGAACTCATTGAATGGCGATGCAGGCTAGAAGGGCCGAATGGCCTACTCCTGCATCTATTTTCTATGTTTCTATGTTTCTATTCCCCGATGGGGAGTCCCGAGTAGCATTGACTCAGATCAGGGAACACACTTCACAGGTGCTGTCTGCCAAGAAGTCTGTAGGTTACTGAACATTACGTGGGATTTACACTGTCCTTATCATCCACAATCATCAGGACAAGTAGAGCGAATGAATCGAACTCTGAAACAACAGCTTGCCAAATATCACCAAGAAGGAACACCATGGCCCCAGGCACTACCAATAGTGCTATGTAGCATTAGGGCAACCCCGAACAGAACTACAAGTATAAGCCCATTTGAAATTATAACAGGAAGACCCATGTCGCTGCCAGGAACTATCGATTTAAGGAAAGCTGATGTTCACTTAATGAGTGACACTTTGTTATCATACTGTCAGAACCTAACCAATGCTATTAGTTCTGTTTCCCGACAAGTATCGGCAGCTTGGGGTAATCCACCTGAAGGAGAACACGACATCATCCCGGGAGTCTGGGTGTATGTGAAAAAGTTGCATAAAGAACCTTTGGGTGCCAAGTGGGAGGGACCTTATCAAGTGTTATTGACCACCCAGGCAGCTGTTAAAGTCCAAGGAAAGAAAGCCTGGATCCACGCTTCACACGTTAAACAAGCACCCATAACTGAAGCTGAAATCTAATAAGGACAATTACTTTTTGCCAAAATGTATAAATTTACTGTATTACTGATTGTAGGTATTCTAGGCATTTGCCTACTTCTTACTAGCCGACTCTCTGCACCAAAGGGAAATAGTAGAGTACCAAGGGAATTACATGTAAATACCTTTTTATATATGTCATACATTTATGCCAAACAAGGTAACATTTCTAGTTGTTGGGTGTGTGCGTATATTCCTATTCACTCGAAGGTTGGGATTCCCTTGAGGCCAGTTCCCTTGAATATCTCAGAAATGGCTGAGTGGATAATTAATCAAAACAAAACAGTACTTTCAGGATACGGAAAACTGGGCACGTAAATGGAAGTCAACATGGAGGTCTGACTACCTTTGAAGGGGGATACCAACCGTGGTACAATAATTCCAAACGGCCCCCATTTTCTGTTATCACTAATACAACGGGAATAGGAAGACCGGGGGAATCGGTCTGTCTGATTAGAAACAGCAAAGGAGGCCAAAATATGGGGTATAGTAACTGCTCCCGTAATTATAATATAATCAAGCCACGGAACCGTCCAAACTGGGCCGATGTGGGAATTTTTAACGTAACGGGGATTCTGAATAAAACAGATGGAAAAGCCTGGACAGGCCGCGGAGTGTTGCTGACAAAGAAACAGCTAACCTTCATTGCTTATAATGGCACCTATTGGGTGTGTAGCCACAAGGCCTACCGTTGGCTGCCCCAGAATTGGACAGGATCCTGCTATGTAGCCTACATTGTGCCTTATATGTATCATATAAAGTCGGAACATTTACACCGTCCTAAGAGAGCTATCACAGAAACAGAGAGGTTCTTTGCCATTCTGATCCCCAGGTATGGGACTGCCAGACTGGCAAGGGAATCCATTAACATGGCATCCGTTGTGGAATGGGTAGCCAATGATACCTCAGAGGCCCTAGTTAAAATCAATGCAGAAATGGTTGCAATCCACACAGTAGCCCTACAGAATAGACTGGCCCTTGATTACACCCTGGCTGAAAAGGGAGGTACTTGCACCCTACTCGGAACTGAGTGCTGTACGTATATCCCAGATAGCTCCGAAGAGATTACCCACTTAGTGGAGCATATCCAAAAGGAGGTAGAAAAACTTAAGCAATCCCCATCATTCACTTTGTGGAGCGGAGCCACTGAATGGCTAGGTTCAATAGGAACTTCATTGGTGGAAGGTTTAATTCTATTCGTTGTAATTATTTTACTTTTATATTGTTTGTTTATGTTGATTAAATGTTATTGCAACCAGGCGGCTGTAGCTGCTGTCCCGCAGGTGAGACACCTTGTAGGCCCAGCAGACCATCTGTACGTGGCACAGGGGTATGTTATGCTTAAGGGAAGGTTGTTTACTAGTTGAATTAAGATATTGATTTGGATTAAATTGGAATAAGGTTAATCAACCTACTAAAACCAGACTTCCATTGTGGCCACGATGGAACTCGGGTTGGTGTAAATTTGTGTGGAAGCTACTAGTCCGGACATGTGGCAAAACACATCAACAAATTTTTGACAGAAACTCTATTAACATGTATGAAATTATTTTGTAGAATGTTTAACCAGTGATAGCTGATGTTTTATGATTCAGTTTATGAAAGAATCAAAGGGGGGATTGATAGAGAATTCAAACAGGCTGCATTCAGACAGGCTGTGAAAATTCACAGACCCCAAGTCAAAGCTGCTACGTGCAACTCAGCATGTTGCATTAAGTCATCAATCAACTTGACATTTTAGGACCCTTGGGTAGCGAGCCAATTAAAGGTTAAAAGACTATCAATTGAGCCAATAAGGTAAAAAAAGGCGAGTTCTTTTCTGTAAACTGAACCAGGTATAAGTACAGCCATTTTGGCCATGTGGTCTCAGAAGAACAAAGGCCTGGCTTAAAGCCAAGAGCTTGTTGCTGCTGTCAGAATAAAGTTATATTAAAACTACAACCGGAGTTTGTATTTCATTGAAATTAAGAGATCTAACACGTCACATACTAGCACAAGTCTTTTATACAGGTTATACAATACAAGCAGCTTGTTGGAGCATGAAATGTTTCTGGCTTTCTCAAAAGCAATTACTTGTTTTTTTCCCCATACCCAGTTCTCACCTTTGCGCAATAGCACACGTAGGGGCTCTAAAAGGGTGCTTAACCCCAGTAGGAAGTTACCAAAATAGTTGAGGAGTCGCAGGAATGACCGCAGCTCTGTGACATTCTGTGGCCTGGGCGCGTTCCTGATAGCCTCTGTCTTGGCGTCTGTGGGCCGAGTGCCATCCGCCGCGATCTTTCTCCGCAAAAACTCCACTTCTGTTGCCATGAAGATGCATTTCGACCTCTTCAGCTGCAGCCCTACGCGATCCAGTCACTGGAGGACCTCCTCCAGGTTTTGTAGGTGCTCGGCGGTGTCCCGACCCATGACCAATATGTCGTCCTGAAAGACCACCGTGTGTGGTACCGACTTGAGTAGGCTCTCCATGTTTCTCTGGAAGATCGCTGCAGCCGACCGAATTCCAAACGGGCATCTGTTGTAGATGAACAGTCGCTTATGTGCGTTGATGCAGGTGAGGCCTGTAGCGAGAAACGGTTAATAGTTACATTATAATCGCCGCAAATCCTGACCGTGCCATCACTTTTGAGAACTGGAACAATCGGGCTGGCCCACTCGCTGAATTCCACTGGGGAGATGATGCCCTTGCGTTGCAGCTTGTCCAGCTCGATTTCCACACTCTCCCTCATTATGTGAGGTACCGCTCGCGCCTTGTGGTGAATGGGTCATGCCTCTGGGACCAAGTGGATCCGCACCTTCGCACTGGAAAAGTTTTCAATGCCTGGCTCAAAAAGGGAAGGAAATTTGTTAAGAACCTGGGTACATGAGGCCTCATCGACATGTGATAGCGCTCGGATGTCATCCCAGTTCCAGCGGCTTTTGCCCAGCCAGCTCCTTCCAAGCAGTGTGGGGCCATCGCCCGGGACAATCCAGAGTGGCAGTTCGTGCACCGTGCCCTCGTAGGTGACCGTGATCATGGCGCTGCCCAGGGCAGTGATAAGCTCTTTGGTGTACGTTCTCAGTTTCATGTGGATGGGTCTCAGGGCTGGTCTGAATGCCTTGTTGCACCACAGTCTCTCAAACATCTTTTTACTCATGATGGATTGGCTAGCGCCAGTGTCCAGTTCCATGGCTATGGGTAAGCCATTCAATTTTACGTTTAGCATTGTAGGTGGGCACTTCGTCGAATGTGTGCACCCCGTGTACTTCAGCATCTGCCTCCTCTCTCTGAGGCTCAAAATTGCTTTGATCCACCATGGACCGATCTTCCTCTGCCACGTGGTGGTTAGCAGGTTTTGCAGAGCTTGCAGCTCATTTGCAAGCTTGTTGGAGGTGCCCCATTGTTCCACAGCTCTTGCAAACATACCCTTTGAAGTGGCATGAATAGGCTGAATGGAAGCCTCCACAACACCAACAAGGTGTGAATTGCCTTGCATTCATCCTTTGTTGGGGACTCTGAGTCATCTGGGTCACCTGAGGCCTGCTGGCAGTTGCAGACTCGTGGATTCTGCCCTGTACATTTCTGCTCACAAACACAGTTCCAGTTAATTTATGAACATTGCTAGCACTTGTTTCCTGAGAGATTTGTTTGGTGTTATCACTGGTAGACATAAACGCCTGTGCTATCGCAATGGCCTTACTGAGGGTCGGTGTCTCTACAGTCAAAAGTTTTCGTAGGATGGTCTCGTGGCCAATGCCCAGTACAAAAAAGTCTCTGAGCTTTTGCTCCAGGTAGCCATCAAACTCACGTTGTCCTGCAAGTCGCCTTAGCTCGGCGATGTAGCTCGCCACTTCCTGACCTTCAGATCGCTGGCACGTGTAGAACCGATACCTCGCCATCAGCACGCTCTCCCTCGGGTTAAGATGCTCCCGAACCAGTGTACACAGCTCCTCATATGACTTCTCTGTGGGTTTCACCGGAGCCAGAAGATTCTTCATGAGGCTGTAGGTCGGTGGCCCGCAGACTGTGAGGAGGACCGCTCTCCTTTTTGCAGCGCTTCCTTCTCCGTCCAGCTCGTTGGCTACAAAGTACTGGTCTAGCCGTTCGACATAGGCTTCCCAGTCCTCACCCTCCGAGAATTCTCCAGGATGCCCACAGTTTGCTGCATCTTTGCGATGGATTTGTATTTTTGTCGTCAGTTATTGTGTTCCTAACACAGATGAGGCTGTACACAGGGATGTTAAAGTAACAGTGACCTCAGTCTTTAATAAGACACTCCAGAGTGAGGAACATAGGGGCTGGCTTATATACAGTTATCGCAAGGGATGCTGGGATCCCTTGGGACTTCAGGAGATGAGCTCCCTGGTGGCAGAACATGGGAGTGCATGCTTTACAGATACACAACAGTTATCGCATAATCGGAGGGAGCAGCAATGCACCGAGGACAGATGCACCTGATCTGTAGAAGCTGACAGAGGTGGAACAGAGAATCTCAGCCCTCATGGGCACACCAGTTCACACTGTGGCCCGCAGCAAGGCCAAGCCCCCTACAGATAGTGATGGTATGTGAAATGCATTTGCAATTGATGTGAATTCCTTGAGCCCTAATATCAAGTGGCGTAGCACCATTACATATAGATGTCCAATGCCACTTTCTTCTTATCTGCCTGCCCCCTCCCCTGTTGCTAAGCACACAAGTGTTGTTTTGTGCTCAGAGAAGACCAACCAGACTGTTTGTTACTTTGTTGGAGTAAAATGTCACTTTGACCTTTTGTCATTGGTGTCATATGCATCATTCCAAAGTTTACCACTTTACGGTGGCACACAGTGTGGCCTGTATTCGCTCCATCCCTCAGTTTCTTCCATTCAAATGAACTGGTCCATTATGAGCTGGCGACGTGCAGCTCTTGGTCCGGCAGCATTTCCATGCGACCTCCCCTGTGGCTGGGGTTGCTGTCCAATCGGGACCTCACCAGGCCTCTTCGCCATCCTCCTCTTCCTGAGGTGGGCCTGCAATCCCCATTGGCAATGCCTGGCCCCTCATGATGGCCATGTTACGCAGCATGCAGCACACCACAATGAATTCAAAGACCTTTTGAGGGGAGTATTGAAGGCTGTCTCCAGGGTGGTCCAGGCAATGGAAGTGCTGCTTGAGCACCCCAATTGTCTGTTCAATGATGTTGCGGGTGGCTGCATGGCTCTCACTGTAGCACTGCTCCGCTTCTGTGGTGGGGTTGCGGAGAGGGGGGTCATGAGCTAGGTGGCTAGGCGTATCCTTTGTCCTGTGCAGCCAGCCGTGCCGTTCCCTTTGCCTCTGAAACAATTGTGAGACAGTGCTCTCACACAATATTAAAGCATCATGTGCGCTCCCTGGATAGCGGGCATTCACTGCAAGGAGTCGCTGCATGTGGTCGCACACCAGCTGGACATTTAGGGACTGGTATCCCTTTCGGTTTCTGAATACCTCTGCGTTGTGGAATGTTGCTCGCAGGGCCACGTGTGTGCAGTCAATGGCTCCTTGAACCTTCGGGAAGCCCACAATTCTGCCAAACCAACATGCCTGCTCATTCTGGCTGTCCCTGTTCATTGGGAACTTTATGAAGTCCATTTTGTGGGCATACAGAGCCTTTGTGACATGGCGAGTTCAGCGATGAGCAGTGAACTGAGAGGTGCTGCATAAGTCCCCTGCTGACACCAGCACCATAGTCACCTTCACTGCGACAGGCAGTGCAGTAGTGTTGGCTCTGTCAGGCTGTAGGTCTGCCTGTAGGTGATGGCATATCTCTATCAGCACTTCCTTTCAGAAGTGCAGCCTTCTCACACATTACTCCTCAGATAGCTGCAGGTATGAGCGTTCGTGCCTGTAAACCCGTGGGGGGGGTCGGGGGGAGGGGGGTAAGCCCTCCTCCCCAGACATCTTCAGCCTCCCCTCATCCGTGGGTCAACGTGGCCAAGAGCTTTTCTTCTATCTTGATGCCACCTAGCAATATCATGGAGCAGTGTACGCTGGCGAACTAGGAATGCTCCCATTAAATTCTATCACTGAAGTTGTAAGGACACTTTAATGGCAGATAAAACTGCCGCTTTCAAGTCAGAACTTCATGCAGTGGGCTGTGTGTAACCATTGCAGTCAATGTGACCTGCGATATTGGATCCTCCTCCCTCAATTTTAATACGCGGCAAATACCGCCTTACTGGACCGTGGGATTGCCTGGTTTTTCAGATATCTTTTGAGGTGGACGTATAATGCGGCGTTAGGGCCCAATTTTGCAGCCGGGGTGCTAGCAAAGCGTTGCACGCCGATTGAAGTCATGATCTCATTGAAACTGGAGGCGGGGCGCCGCCGCAAACCCTGAGTTGAATTTGCCGACCGGACAGTAAAAGCTGGCTGTCCACCGTTGTGCGATAAAACACCCTTTTAATGCCCTCCAGTGGCTACCAGAGGCGCAATAAATAGCCGAAAATCCAGCCCTGAGTACCTTAATTAAAATAAATAATAAAGTGTACCATTCTTTTAATCTATTGATTAATTACATACATTTACAATAATCACAGTTTATTCCTTGCTTGGCTGCTGGTATATCCCTATCATAACCAGCAATTTACCTGGGTGGCAGTGACACATTGTATTTGTGCACCAAAACATGGTGCCACAGAGCACTGGAGAAAAACTTGGAGAAAGAAGGGAAGGATCCTGTTGTTGTGGTCCACGTAGGAACCAATGACATAGGAATGAAGTTCTGCTGAGGGAGTTTGAGGAGCTAGGGTACAAATTAAAAAGCAGAACCTCAAAGGTAATAATCTCTGGGTTACTACCTGAGCCACACACAAAGTGGCATAGGGACAGATTAGAGGTTTAAATGCTTGGCTAAAAGAGTGGTGTGGGAGGAAGGAGTTTCAATTCATGGGGCAACTGGCATCAGTCCTGGGGAAAGAGGGAACTGTTCCGTTGGGACGGACTCCACTTAAACCGATTGGGACCAGTGTCCTGGCGAATCAAATAACTAGGGTGGTAGATAGGTGTTTAAACTAATAAGGGGGTGGGAGGTTCAGGTAAGGGTAAATTTATAATTGAAGAAAAAGGTCACGTCTGCATAGCAGATCAACGATTGGGATAAAATCAATCAAATTGTGTCAGGAAGGGACAGCGAGTTTAACAACGATAATCAGGCATTAACGACTAAGGCCAGATCAGGAAAAAAATAGTAAAAAGTTAAAATTAAAGATGCTATATCTGAATGCACAAAGCATTCATAACAAGATCAATGAATTAATGGCACAAATAGAGATAAATGCTTTTGATAAATCCATTCAGATGTCTCTGCCACCTCCCTACCTTTTCCTAGCCCAGTAGGCCAAAGTTCCTCTAAGGTTCCCCCCGACTTATCCCTGAACTCGCATAATTTTTTTAGTTTCTCTCCCCTCATGCCCTCTCCGAGCTCATCTTGTCCACGAGACTCACCTCCTGCTCCCTCCACCCTATTCCCACTAAACTGCTGACCACCCGACTTTCCGTCTTGACCCCCATGTTAGCTGAAATTGTTAATGGTTCTCTCTCCTTCAGTACTATCCCCCTCTCTTTAAAATCTGCCTATATCATGTGCTGTTGCCTTCCAAATCCGCACCCATCTTTCCCGGAACACCACATTTGAATCTTTACAATCAGCTTTTCATCCCTGCCACAGTACCGAAACAGTTTTCATCAAAGTCACAAATGACACCCTATGTGACTGTGAAAAAAGGTAAACTATCCCACCTCATCCTTCTCGACTTGTCTTCAGCCTTAGACACCGTTGACCACGCGATCCTCCACCAATGCCTCTCCAGCAACGTCCAGCTGGAGGAACTGCATTCGCCTGGTTCCATTCTTATCGATCTAATCGTAGCCAGAGAATCACCTGCAATGGCTTCTCTTCCCACTGCTGCATCGTTACCTCTGGTGACCTTCAAGGATCTATCCTTGGCCCACTTCTATTTCTCATCTATATGCTGTCCCTCGACGACATCATCTGAAAACACAGCATCAGTTTACACATGTACGCTGATGACACCCAGCTCTACCTCACCACCACCACCTCTCTTGACCCCTCCACAATCTCTAAATTGCCAGATCCAGTACTGGATGAGCAGAAATTTTCTCCAACTAAATACTGGGAAGACTGAAGCCATTGTCTTTGGTCCCTGCCACAAACTCCATTCCATGACAACCGACTCCATCTCTCTCCCTGGCAACTGTCTGAAGCTGAATCAGACTATTTACAATCTCTAACTTGATTATTTCAACACACTCCTGGCTGGCCTCTCATCTTCCACCTTCATAAACTTAATGTCATTCCAAAACTCTGCTGCCTGTATCCTAACTCGCACCAAGTCGTGTTCATCCATCACCCCTGTGCTCGCTGACCTACATTGACTCCCAATTAAGCAACATCTTGATTTTAAAATTCTCATCCTTGTTTTCAAATCCCTCCATGGCCTCGCCCCTTCCTATTTCTGTCACCTCCTCCAGCCCTACAAACCCTTGAAGAGGTCTGCCTTCTTCCAATTCTGGCCTCTTGCGCATCCCCGATTTTAATTGCTTCCCCATTGGCGGCTGTGCCTTCAGCTGCTGAGCCCGAAGGTCTGGAATTCTCTGCCTAAACCTCTTTGCCTCTCTAACTCTCTTCCTTCAAAACGCTCCTTAAAACCTGCATCTTTGATCAAGCATTTGGTCATCTGCCCTAATATCTCCTTATGTGGCTCAGTCTCAAATTTTATTTTTATTTCATTTAACGCTCCTGTCAAGTGTCTTGGAATGTTTTACTACGTTGAAGGCGCTTTAAGCATGTTGTTGTTGATCTAGTAGCCATTACTTAAATGTGGTTGCAGGGTAACCAAGATTGTGAACTAAATATTCTGGGGTACTTGACTTTTAGAAAAGATAGGCAAAATGGAAAAGAAGGTTGGGGCAACCCTGATAATAAAGGATGAGTTAAAGGCAGTAGTGAGAAAGGATCTTAGCCCAGAAAATCAGGATGTAGAATCAGTATGTGTGGAGTTAAGAAATAGCAAAGGGCAGAAAGCACTGGGAGGAGTAGTTATAGGCCCCCAAACAGTAATCTTAGAGTGTAAATCAGGAAATTAGAGGAGCATGTAACAAGGGTAATCCAATAATTCTGGGGGACTTTAATCTTCATATAGACTAAGCAAACAAAATTGGCAAAGGTAGCTTGGAGGACGAATTCATGGAATGCATTCGAAACAGTTTTTGCGAACAATATGTCAAGGAACCAGCATGGGAACAAGCTATTTTAGATCTAGTGTTGGAAAATCATAGAATAGTACAGTACAGAAGGAGGCCAATTGGCACATTAGAGTCTGCAACAGCTCTTTCGAAGAGCAATCCAATTAGTCCCACTACCCTGCTCTTTCTCCATGGGCTAGAACCTCCACTTTTTTTGCATGCTTAACGCCCACTTAATTCCCATTTTATTGCTGAAATGATGTATAACGCCCATATATCGCCCATTTTGGCACAAAATGGAAACTGGCGGGCACTTTTCAGAAACTTATCACAGAGCGTTACTTTCCCCATGTGCTTAATGCCGAGAAAAAATATTACCGCCCATCCTCTTTTTTTGGGCGGAATCAGCAGAATGGGCAAATTCAACGCCCATAATATCGTCTTGCATTACTTTCCGCACAGAATTAACACCGAGATTCAATATTAACGCTCGCCCACTGTTTTTTGTCGTAAAGAGCATATTTACCCAAACTAGCGGCCATGGAAATCGCCCATCGTCAATTTCACCACCTCGCACACATCGCCCACAATAACGTTCGCTCAAAAAACCACCCACAAAAAGTGGAACTAACCGGATCGAATCACAGCATTATGGACGCCATGTTCGAGATCACATGTCGCGTCCTTTAAAAGGCTGCTATCCTTCAACCTCGGATGTGCTCTGCAGGTCGTTGGAGTTGATGTGAACATCTGTAAAACATCTTGACCACACTGTGACCGATTGGAATTGAAGAGGTGTCTTCGTCGGGACATTCCATGTTTGAGACCAATCAGTGAAAAATAGAGAGCTACTGCAATGCGACCTGTCCTTTCTCACCCTCTCTTGGTGACCAAATATATGCAGCAGACTCAACGTCGCCGAAGGAACGCTCCACTGCATTATGTGCCCAATGTACGAAGTGACAGACAGATGAGGAGGACCAGACGTTACACCCCCGCAAGTACAAGGAGAAGCATTCTTACCTCGACTTGCCCGACACCACCTGCCTTCGGAGAGTGTGCGTCCACAAAGAGGTTATCACTGAGGTATGCCAGCTCATAAGGGCAGACCTGCAGCCTGCCACCACCATCCATACTGCACCGTCCGTTGAGATCAAAGTCACCGCGGCACTGTCGTTCTATGGCTCGGGTTCTTTTCAGGCCACAGCTGGCGACATTTACAGACTTTCTCAGCATGCCACACATTGCTGCATTGGACAGGTCACTGAAGCCCTGTACGCATGCAGGAGGGACTTGATCAGCTTCCCTACAACCAGAGAGGCACAGAGTGAGAGGGTTCTAGGATTCTCCAGAATTGCAAATTTTCCCAAGGTGCAGGGAGCAATAGACTGTATGGACATCGCGATTCGGGCACCTTTTCAGGATGCAGAGGTTTTCAGGAACCGCAAAGGATTCCACTCTCTGCATGTCCAACTGATTGTCGACCACCAGCAAATTATGCTGGCAGTGAATGCTCAATTTTTGGGCAGCATTCATGATGCTCACATCCTGCGTGAGAGTACTGTATCTGACTTGTTTAACAATGAGCCACAAGGTCAATGCTGGATGCTTGGGGACAAAGGATATGGCCTCGCCACCTGGCTGATGACTCCCCTGCATGACACCCACACCGAGGCCGAGAGGCGATACAACGAGAGCCACAGAGCAACTCGCAATATCATGGAGAAAACCATTGGAGTGCTGAAGCAATGCTTTAGATGCCTGGATCACTCAGGAGGCGAGCTCCAATACCACCCTGAGCAGGTAGATCAATTCATGGTGGTGTGCTCCATGCTACACAACTTGGCTATCAGGAGGGGAAAGAATTGCCTAATGAATCTGACAGTCCACCTCACCAGAGAGAGGAAGAGGAGGACGAGGAGGCGGATGCTGACATCGGCCCAGATAATCAAGCTGACGCTGAAGCCATGCCCCCCTGTAGACCGCATGAAAGGGCCCACGGTGGCATGATAGCTGCAAGAGCCTTACGTCAGGAGCTCATCAATGATCACTTTGCCTGAAAGAACGTTGGTGTTATTTACAAGGCTGACACACCGCTGAGTGTGCAGGTCATGCATCAATGGTGGGCATCACCTTGGTGACAGTTAAAGTTTTAGTTGATTGAAGTTAAGTGTGATTATATCCTTTAATGTTAAGGAATCACGCAGCTATCTGAACCAATGCGCTACAAGGTTTTGTTAAATAAAAAACATTTAATCCGAACATTAGTGTGAAATCATCAGTATTTCTGTACAAACAAACCCTCCCCCCCCCCCACTGCTTCTCCTCCCCACCTCCCCCTTCCCCTCCTGACTCCAAGCCGCCTGGCCGAGGAGGTCCTCAGGCAATGCTTCATTGGGGGAGGGGGGTTAGTGTGATGGCCAAACCACTGCTTGGACGTATACAGGAGAGGACGGTCCCGAGGTGGGAACGTGCTCCGAGCCATAAGTGAGATGTTGCTGCTGGTTCTTGTGTGGTTGGTAATGGGAGTGCGTCACCTTGGGGTGCAGTGCGGTGCTCCGGGACCACTGGGAGCCCTCTGCCACCAGTGTTCCTGGCTACCAGCTCCACGGCCTCCTTCATCCCTTCCATGTTATTTCTTATTTGTTGGACAAAAACTCGGTGCCAACTATGTTCTTGGTGTTTAGTAGGCTTTTTGCTGCTGATGAATCGCCGTCGTTCCTCCCACAACAGCCAAACAAGCACACACCACAGTCACACACGCTTTCAGTGCCTCTGTGCTCCCTTTCTCTCTGTTTCCTCTTCTGCGCATGTCATGATGACCCTTGACCTCCTGAATCGTGGGAATCGAACGTTGCCATGCCATTGCTAAGGACGACCACACTTTACGGCAGGAGGTCAAAAAATTTTAGCTCTACCACCCATTTGATATCGCTCGCAGTAACACCCATTTTCAAAAATGTAAACTAGGTGTTTTGAGAATGGGCGAGAAGCTGGCGATTTGAAAACCCTTTTTTAATGCCTACGCCGGAAATAACACCCATTTTTGTGCAATAAGCACAAAAGTGGAGGTTCTAGCTCTATATCCCTGCAATTTTTTCTCCTTCAGGTATTTGTCCAATTCCCTTTTGAAGGCTATTATTGAATCTTTATTCACCACCCTATCAGGCAGTGCATTCCAAATATGAAACACGCTTTGAGTAAAAAGGTTTTCCCAATCACCTTAAATGAGACAGTGTTAATTAATAATCTTATAGTAATGAATCCTCTGGGGAACAGTGATTATAATATGATAGAATTTCATCGTAAGTTTGAGAGTGATGTTGTTAAGTCCAAAACTAAGGTCTTAAATTTAAACAAAGCCAATTATGGAGGTATGAGAGACAAGTTGGCTAAGGTAGATTAGGAAATTAGATTAAAAGATACGACAGTAGAAAAACAATGGCAAACATTTAAAGAAATTATTCATAATTCTCAACAAATATACATTCCCTTGAGGAATAAAAACTCCAAGTGGTACAACCATGGCTAACTAGAGAAGTTAAATATATTAGATTAAAAGAAGAGGCTTACAATGTTGTCAAAAATAGTAAGCCTGACTATTGGGAGGGTTTTAAAAATCAGCAAAGGATGACCAAGAAATTGATAAAGAGGGATAGTATATGAGAGAAAACTAGCACAAATTATAAAAACATATTGTAAGAGAGTTGTAGTAACCTGGAGTTATGATGGCATCCATTTTGTCTGGCAGTATTGATTAAACCCATGAGTTATTCCCCTTAACTCAGTTGTATCGAGCGTATTTTATAAGATATAATAATTGGTGACGACAATGGGATCCTGCTAAACGGTCACAAACATCCTCCAGTAATCCAGCATGAATACTTTAGGGAACATCGGTGAGATTCGATCCCGAAAAGGAAGTGTGGCCTTTGTATGTGGAACGGTTGAAGCAGTTTTTTGAGGCGAATGATGTGCAGACAGCCGGTAAGCAGAGAGCTATTCTGTTAAGTGTTTGTGGTGCTGACACGTACAGACTAATATTGAGCCTTGTAGCACCAGCTAAATTGTGGGATATGACTTGTGATGAACTTATCAAGCTCACTAAGGATCACTTGAACCCACGGCCATCAATTATCATACAGATACAAGGTTAATTCTCGAATTCGACAACAGGGAGAGTCAACTGCAGATTTTGTTGCTGAATTACACCACATTGCACAACACTGTGATTATGGGGACACACATAAGTTGTGTGATCGCTTAGAATGTGGTATTAATATTGGCGGTGTACAACGGAGACTGGTGTCAGAGTCTTCACTAGACTTGAAGCAAGCGTGGGAAATTGCTCAGGCTATGGAATTTGCTGAAAAAAATGCCAAGGATATACAAAGGAACTCTGAAACAGTGGGTCCTTCACATACGCAGCAAGCCCACAAAGTAGCGAGTTCCGGTGAATCGTTAGACAAGATCACAGTCACAAACACACAAACAAGATACACGTCACAACAAATGTTACCGGTGTGGACGTACAGATCATGCGGCAAATGACTAGAGTTTGCTCATATATCTGTCACAGTTATGGAAAACAGGAACATTTGGCAAAGGTGAGTCGAAGTGGAAAACCAACACGCACACCAACAGCGACAAAGTCACAGTTCAATATGAAGCACGAAACATACCACATTGAGGGGCATGTGGATAATGAGGAGAGTGCACCAGTGGTCAGTAACTATACAATGTACAAGGCATTGTCACAACATAAAGAGGTGAGAGCACATAGAAACATAGTAAATAGGTGCAGGAGTCGGCCATTCAGCCCTTCTAGCCTGCACCGCCATTCAATGAGTTCATGGCTGAACATGCAACTTCAGTACCCCCTTCCTGCTTTCTCGCCATACCCCTTGATCCCCCTAGTAATAAGGACTTCATCTAACTCCCTTTTGAATATATTTAGTGAATTGGCCTCAACAACTTTCTGTGGTAGAGAATTCCACAGGTTCACCACTGTCTGGGTGAAGAAGTTTCTCCTCATCTCGGTCCTAAATGGCTTACCCCTTATCCTTAGACTGTGACCCCTGGTTCTGGACTTCCCCAACATTGGGAACAGTCTTCCTGCATCTAACCTGTCTAAACCCGTCAGAATTTTAAACGTTTCTATGAGGTCCCCTCTCATTCTTCTGAACTCCAGTGAATACAAGCCCAGTTGATCCAGTCTTTCTTGATAGGTCAGTCCCACCATCCCGCGAATCAGTCTGGTGAACCTTCGCTGCACTCCCTCAATAGCAAGAATGTCCTTCCTCAAGTTAGGAGACCAAAACTATACACAATACTCCAGGTGTGGCCTCACCAAGGCCCTGTACAACTGTAGCAACACCTCCCTGCCCCTGTACTCAAATCTCCTCGCTATGAAGGCCAACATGCCATTTGCTTTCTTAACCGCCTGCTGTACCTGCATGCCACCCTTCAATGACTGATGTACCATGACGCCCAGGTCTCATTGCACCTCCCCTTTTCCTAATCTGTCACCATTCAGATAATAGTCTGTCTCTCTGTTTTTACCACCAAAGTGGATAACCTCACATTTATCCACATTATACTTCATCTGCCATGCATTTGCCCACTCACCTAACCTATCCAAGTCACTCTGCAGCCTCATAGCATCCTCCTCGCAGCTCACACTGCCACCCAACTTAGTGTCATCCGCAAATTTGGAGATACTACATTTAATCCCCTCGTCTAAATCATTAATGTACAGTGTAAACAGCTGGGGCCCCAGCACAGAACCTTGCGGTACCCCACTAGTCACTGCCTGCCATTCTGAAAAGTACCCATTTACTCCTACTCTTTGCTTCCTGTCTGACAACCAGTTCTCAATCCACGTCAGCACACTACCCCAATCCCATGTGCTTTAACTTTGCATATTAATCTCTTGTGTGGGACCTTGTTGAAAGCCTTCTGAAAGTCCAAATATACCACATCAACTGGTTCTCCCTTGTCCACTCTACTGGAAACATCCTCAAAAAATTCCAGAAGATTTGTCAAGCATGATTTCCCTTTCACAAATCCAAGCTGACTTGGATCTATCATGTCACCTCTTTCCAAATGCGCTGCTATGACATCCTTAATAATTGATTCCATCATTTTACCCACTACTGAGGTCAAGCTGACCGGTCTATAATTCCCTGTTTTCTCTCTCCCTCCTTTTTTAAAAAGTGGGGTTACATTGGCTACCCTCCACTCGATAGGAACTGATCCAGATTCAATGGAATGTTGGAAAATGACTGTCAATGCATCCGCTATTTCCAAGGCCACCTCCTTAAGTACTCTGGGATGCAGTCCATCAGGCCCTGGGGATTTATCGGCCTTCAATCCCATCAATTTCCCCAACACAATTTCCCGACTAATAAAGATTTCCCTCAGTTCCTCCTCCTTACTAGACCCTCTGACCCCTTTTATATCCTATGAGTTTGTATTCAGGGAGAACAAACCTCCCACTACGTAATGGTACTGATGTAGAGTTATGCACATGTACAGGACAGAAAATTCCAGTGGTCAGTGGCTGTAAAGTCGTGGTAGAACAGAGTGGCAAACAACTCAACTCCCACTTCTCGTCGTATCAGACCAAGGGCCAAACGTTTTTAGATGCGATTGGCTGTGTCATCTACGATTAGCATGGCAGGACATTCGCCAGGTGAGACAAATGTCATGCGCCGCAGCAATTATGGAGCAACACGAGGGGCTAGAACCTCCACTTTAGCACTTTTTGGCCAAAAATGGGTGTTATTTCTGGCGTGGGCGTTAAAAAAGGGGTTTTCAGATCGCCAGCTTCTCGCCCATTCTCAAAACACCTAGTTTACATTTTTGAAAATGGACGTTACTGCGAGCGATATCAAATGGGTGGTAGCGTAAATTTTTTTGACCTTCTGCCGTAAAGTGTGGCCATCCTTAGCAACAGCATGGCAACGCTCGATTCCCGCGATTTAGGAGGTCAAGGGTCATCATGCACAGAAGAGGAGACAGAGAAGGAGCTCAGAGGGACTGAAAGCATGTGTGGCTATGATGTGTGCTTGTCTGGCTGTTGTGGGAGGCACGACGGAGATTCACCAGCAGCAAAAAGCCTACATAACACCAAGAACATAGTTGGCACCGAGTTTTTGTCCAACAAATAAGATATAACATGGAAGGGATAGGGGAGGCCCTGGGGCTGGTAGCCAGGAACATTGGTGGCAGAGGGCTCCCAGTGGTCCCGGAGCACCGCACTGCACCCCAAGGTGCCTCACCCCCATTGCCAACCACACGAGAACCAGCAGCAACATCTTGCTTCTGGCTTGGAGCATGTTCCCACCTCGGGACCGTCCTTTCCTGCATCCATCTTAGCAGTGCCTCGGCCGTCACCCACCCACCACCTCCCCCCCCCCCCATGAAGCATCGCCTGAGGACCTCCTTGACTAGGCGGCTTGGAGTCAGGAGGGGAAGGGGAAGGGGTAGAGGTGGGGAGGAGAAGCGGGGTCGGCGGGGGGAGCGGGGAAGTGTTGGTTTGTACAGAAATACTGATGATTTCAGGCTACTGTACGGTTTAAATGTTTCTTATTTAACAAAACCTTGTAGCGCATTGGCTCAGGTAGCTGCACCATTACACGCTAGTGATTCCTTAACATCAAAGCGTATAATCACACTTAACTTCAATCAGCTTAAACTTTAACTGTCACCAAGGTGATGCCCACCATTGATGTATGACCTGCACACCCAGCAGTGTGTCAGCCTTAAAAATAACACCAACATTCTTTCAGGCAAAGCGATCATTGATGAGCTCCTGACTTAAGGCTCTTGCAGCTATCATGCCACCATAGGCCCTTTCATGCAGTCTACAGGTGGGCAAGGCGTCAGCGTCAGCTTGATTATCTGGGCCGATGTCAGCGTTCGCTTCCTCATCCTCCTCTGCCTCTCTCTGGTGAGGTGAACTGTCAGACTCATCAGGCAATTCTTGTCCCCTCCTGATAGCCAAGTTGTGCAGCATGGAGCACACCACCATGAATTGAGCTACCTGCTCGCCTCTTGAGTGGTCCAGGCATCTAAAGCGCTGCTTCAGCACTCCAATGGTTTTCTCCACGATATTGCGAATTGCTCTGTGGCTCTCATTGGATCATCTCTCGGCCTCAGTGTGGGTGTCATGCAGGGGGGTCATCAGCCAGGTGGCGAGGCCATATCCTTTATCACCAAGCATCCAGCATTGACTTTGTGGCTCATTGTTAAACAAGTCAGATACAGTGCTGTCATGCAGGATGTGAGCATCATGGATGCTGCCCAGAAATTGAGCATTCACTGCTAGTATAATTTGCTGGTGGTCGACAACCAGTTGGACATGCAGGGAGTGGAATCCTTTGCGATTCCTGAAAACTTCAGCATCCTGAAAAAGTGCCTGCAGCGCGATGTGCATACAGTCTATTGCTTCCTGCATCTTGGGGAAGTTTGCAATTCTGGAGAATCCTAGAGCTCTCTCACTCTGCCTCCCTGGTCATAGGGAAGTTGATTAAGTCCCTCCTGCGTGCGTACAGGGCTTCAGTGACCTGTCTAATGCAACGATGTGTGGCATGCTGAGAAAGTCCGCAAATGTCGCCAGCCATGGCCTGAAAAGAACCCGAGGCATAGAACGACAGTGCCGCGGTGACTTTGACCTCGACAGACAGTGCAGTACTGATGGTGCTGGCAAGCTGCAGATCTGCCCTTATCAGCTGGCATACCTCAGTGATAACCTCTTTGTGGAAGCATAGTCTCCGAAGGCAGGTGGTGTCGGGCAAGTCGAGGTAAGAATGCTTCTCCCTGTACTTGCAGGGGGTGTAACGTCTGGTCCTCCTCATCAGTCTTTCACATCTTACATTGGGCACATAATGCAGTGGAGTGTTCCTTCAGCGATGTCGAGTCTGCTGCATGTATTTGGTCACCAAGAGAGGGTGAGAAAAGACAGGTCCCATTGCAGTAGCTCTCTGTTTTCCACCAATTGGTCACAAACAAGGAATGTCCTGACGAAGACACCTCTTCAATTCCAATCACTCACAATATGGTCAAGATGTTTTTACAGATGTTCACATCAACTCCAGTGACCTGCAGAGTACATCCGAATTCCGTCGAGGTTGAAGCACAGCAGCCTTTTAAAGGACGCGATATGTGATCTAAAGCATCACGTCCATAACGCTGTGATTAGTTCCAGTTAATTCCACTTTTTGTGGGTGTTTTTTTGGGCGAGCGATATTGTGGGTGGTAGGTGTGCGAGGTGGTGAAAGTGACGCTGGGCGATCTCATGGCCGCTAGTTTCGGTAAATATGCTCTTTACGACAAAAAAAAGTGGGCAGGCGTTAATATTGAATCTCGCCGTTAAGTCCGTGCGGAAAGAAACGCTGGTCGATATGGGCGTGGAATTCGCCCATTTTGCTGATTCTGCCCCAAAAAAGAGGGCGGGCGGTAATATTTTTTATCAGCGTTAAGCACATGGGGAAAGTAACACTTGGCGATAAGTTTTAGAAAAATGCCCGCCAGTTTCCATTTTGTGTCAAAATGGGCAATATATGGGCATTATACGTCATTTCAGCGGTAAAATGGGCGTTAAGCATGCAAAAAAAGTGGAGGTTCTAGCCTGAGGAGTTGTTTCACGATGAGTTGGGAGAACTCAAAGGTCAGATAGTATAAATAAACATTAAATCGGATGCTAAGCCCAGGCCCAAGCAAGGCAAGAACCGTGTCTTTTGCAATGAAGCAACATGTGGAAGATGAGCCCAATAAGACTCCAGAAAATTGAGGTCATTGAACCAGTGACATTTTCTCGCTGGGTAAAATTCGAATCTGTGGTGATTACAAGGCCACGGTCAATCAAGCAACTAATGCGGATATTTACCCCCTTCCTCATGTGGAGGAACTCTTTGCCACAATGTCAGGTGGTAAGCTAGATTTCAGTGGCGCCTATCTGCAACTCATGCTGGACGAGGAATCACGAGGAATTAATATCCACAGAGGTTTATTTCAGTACACACGAATGCCTTTTGGTATTTCAACGACACCTGCAATCTTCCAACGGACAATTGAAAGCTTGTTAGCCGGTATGATGCAAGCCGTTGCTTTTCTCGATGATGTCCTTGTGACAGGGCATACCGAGTCTGAGCACATCGCTAATCTCGAGAGGGTACTTAACCATCTATAAAGCGCAGGACTTCACCTGAAGCGAGAGAAATGCGTGTTCTTCGCACCATCGGTGGTGTACCTCGGTCACCACATCAACACTGCAGGCCTGCATCCCAAGATGGAGAAAGTGCAGGCGGTGAGGGATGCATCAGTATCCCATAATATCAGAGTTGAAGTCGCATTTTGGTCTCCTCAATTACTATGCTAAGTTTTTGCCAAACTTATCGTCAGTTCCAGCTCCATTGCAGTATCTGTTGAGGAAACTGGTCATGGAGTCCAGCACAAGAGGAAGCCTTCCGTGCATCCAAAGAACGGTTAATGTCAGCAAAAGTGCTTGTACACTACGATCTAGAGAAGGAGTTAGTGTTATCGTGTGATGCCAGCCCACGCATCGTATGGCGTGGGCGCTGTACTAGCCCACCTGATAGCACAGAGCATCCCATTGCGTATGCATCGCGATGGTTATCACCGCCAGTGCGCAATTCTTCGCAGTTGGATGAAGAAGGATTAGCAATGATATTTGGAGTAAAAACGTTTCATCAGTATGTGTATGGCAGGAAATTTGAGATTTCTGCCGACCACAAGCCATTGCTCAGCTTGTTCAGTGTGGAGCAAGCAATACCCCGCATGGTGGTCCAGAATTCAGCAATGGGCTCTTACATTTTCGGCATATGACTATCGTTTGATCTACAAATCTGGACAGATAAATGGTAATGCTGATGCATTGAGCAGATTGCCATTACCCCACACGCTCGCCCATGTACCTATTCCAGCTGATCATGTCATGGTAATGGATCACCTGGAGTCAGGTCAGCACTGAAAACGTTTGTTTGTGGTCAGGAGGAGATCACACGTGCGGTCATTCTTAATGAATGGTTGGCCACAAGCAGTTCACACAGAAGGAGAATCATGATAAACATGCCAAACCTTGCTCTTTCAATACACTGTCTGTGTGCAAAACTGTGTGCAGGTCATGTCACAGTGGAAACATAGAAACATAGAAAGAAGGTGCAGGAGTAGGCCATTCGGCCCTTCGAGCCCACACCACCATTCAATATGATCATGGCTGATCATGCAACTTCAGTACCCCATTCCTGCTTTCTCTCCATAACCCTTGATCCCTTTAGCCATAAGGGTCAACACAAAGAGCATGAAGAGGCCAAGCGCAGGCAGCGGAAGGAGCGCGTGGCAAACCAGCCCCACCGACCCCTTCCCTCGACGAATGTCTGTCCCACCTGTTACAGGGTCTGTGGCTCTCGTGTCGGACTGTTCAGCCATCAAAAAACTCACTTTGCGAGTGGAAGCAAGCCCTCCTCGATTCCGAGGTACTGCCTATGAAAAGGGCCACATCTAACTTCCTTTTGAATATATCTAACAAACTGGCCTCAACAACTTTCTGTGGTAGAGAATTCCACAGGTTCACAATTCTCTGAGTGAAGAAGTTTTTCTTCATCTCGGTCCTAAATGGCTTACCCCTTATTCTTAGACTGTGACCCCTGGTTCTGGACTTCCCCAACATCGGGAACCTTCTTCCTGCATCTAACCTGTCCAATCCCGTCAAAATTTTATATGTTTCTATGAGATCCCCTCTCATTCTTCTAAATTCCAGTGAATATAAGCCAAGCCGATCCAGTCTTTCTTCATATGTCAGTCCTGCCATCCCGGGAATCAGTCTGGTGAACCTTCACTGCACTCACTCAATAGCAAGAATGTCCTTCCTCAGATTAGGAGACCACAACTATACACAATATTCAAGGTGTGGCCTCACCAAGGCCCCGTACAACTGCAGTAAGACCTCCCTGCTCCTATACCCAAATCCTCTTGCTATGAAGGCCACCCTGCCATTTGTCGCCTTCACCGCCTGCTGTACCTGCATGCCAACTTTCAATGACTGATGTACCATGGCACCCAGATCTCGTTGCACCTTCCCTTTTCCTAATTGGGGAGGTACAACGTCCAACTTGAGGATGGACGTGTGTGGGGACATCATGTCGATCATATCCGTTACCAACACGTTTCCTCCCCATCCATTATGGATCCAGTTTTCCCTACTTCGTCACCAGAGAGGGAGGAGATGGTTGGTGAACAACCGACAGTACAGGTTGATATTGCTTCAGACCTTGTACAACAACCATCGATGCAAGAACAGTGCCCAAAGCCAGTCGAGCAGACTAGCCCACTGAACAATAAACCAGAAACTGAACCTCGCAGATCAACGCATGTTTGCACTAAACCAGATCGCTACGGTTTCTCAGATCTGTGACTCTTAAGCAAAGTTTTGTGTTGACACTTAAGTATAATTACAAGTATCCTATAAACACTTTCTGGACAATAATGTGCAGATACTCAGCCATTGGACATTTAACAGTATAATTGTTGTTTTCACCATTACCTAGTCGAACAAAAAGAGACTTGTTTCCAGAACAATATTCCGTATTTTCCCAAACATGTTGTTGTTTACGTTCAACCCTATTGACGTTTTGGAAGTTCTGGTATTAGTGTTCTAAAAGAGGAGGCGTTGTAGTGACTTGGAGTTATGATGGCATCCATTTTGTCTGACAGCATTTGATTTAATCTACGAGTTATTCCCTCTAACTCAGTTGTATCGCATGTATTTTGTAAGATATAACAAGCATGTAAAAAGGTAGAGATTAGCGAAAGTAAACATGGATCCCTTAGAGGCAGAGATAGGAGAAATTATAATGGCAAATAAGGAAGTTGCAGAGTTGTATCTGTCTTCACAGTAGAAGACACCGAGAACATACCAGAAATTGTGGGGAACCAAGGGTCTAATGAGAGTGAGGAACTTAAATTCAATAATATTAGTAAAGAAAAAATACTGGAGAAATGAATGGGGCTAAAAACCAATAAATCCCTAGAATCTGATGGCCTACCTCCTAGGGTTTTAAAAGAGGTGGCTGCAGATATAGCAGATACATTGGTTTTGATCTTCCAGAATTCCCTAGATTCTGGGACTGTCCCCATGGATTTCAAGGTAGCAAATGTAACCCTGCTGTTCAAGAAACAAGGGAGAGAGAAAAACGGGAACTATAAGCCAGTTAGCCTGACAAGAATTGGAAATGTTAGAATCTATTATTAAGGATGAGGTAACAGGACACTTGGAAAATCACAATACAATTAGGCAAAGTCAACACGGTTTTATGAAATGGAAATCGTGTTTGACAAATCTATTAGTGTTTTTGATGGTGTAACTTGCAGGGTAGATAAGGGGGAACCAGTGGATCTATTTGGATTTTCAGAAGGCGTTTGATAAGGTGCCATTCAAGAGATTGTTACACAAGATTAGGGCTCATGGGATTGGGGGGTCATATATTAGCATAGATCCCAGGGATCAATCTCGTGAACCTTCGTTGCACCACCTCTATGGCAAATATATCCTTCCTTAGATAAGGAGACCAGAACTGCATAGTACTCCAGGTGTGGTCTCACCAAAGCCCTGTACAATTGTAGTACGACTTCCTTACCCTTGTACTCTAACCCCCTTGCAATAAAGGCCATCATGCCATTTGCCTTCCGAATTGCTTGCTGTACCTGCATGCTAACTTTCTGTGTTTCCTGTATGAGGACACCTAAATCTCTGAGTACCAACATTTAATAGTTTCTCACCATTTAAATAAAATCTGTTTTTCTATTCTTCCTACCAAAGTGAATAACCTCACATTTCCCCCACATTATACTCTATCTGCCACCTTATTGCCCACTCACTTAACCTGTCTATATCCCTTTGCAGGCTCTTTGTGTCCTCCTCACACCACACTTTCCCACCTAGCTTTGTGTCATCAGCAAACGTGGATACATTACACTCAGTCCCTGCATCTAAGTCATTAATATAAATTAGAAATAGCTGAGGCCCAAACACCAATCCTCGCAGTACCACATCAGTTACAGCCTGCCAACCTAAAAATTACCCATTTATTCCTACTCTCTGTTTTCTATCCGTTAACCAATCCTCAGTCCATGTGAATATATTACTCCCACTCTTCTCATTCGAGGGGGCGGTATCGAAAAGCACGCTGGTCTGGACATTGGGGGTCGGCCTGGAGATCGGGGTTGGCATGGAGATCGGGGTGGCGGGGCGGGGCGGGGGGGGCCTTGAATCACAGGGGTGTCAGCGAATTGCAGGTGGGTGATCAGTGGATTGTGGGGAGGAAGGTCGATCGTGGAAAGTTAGCTTGGCTCACGGGCAGTGCTATAAAAAGCACTTTACTGCTGGATCTTCAGATACCAGGAGCTACAAATTGCGCCCCCCCGCCCCCGCCCCCCCCCCCCCGCTCGAAACGCTCCCACCCCGTTTTGGTGGTTTTTACCGCAGCTGCGGTTCAGGCCGACTCTCATGAAATTTTGATTCAGAAGTCAGTCATGACTACACCTGAGGGGCAAAAACGCGGCGATGACAGCACTGAGGGGCGGAAGTTGGGTGCGGTGCGGAGTCACCACTGCGATGACATCATCACGGTGCCGTGTCACCAGGGCTCTCTCCTTCACTTAAAGGGGAAAGCATCCACACTTTTAAAACTTTGGGCCACTGGGCTACCAGGGAGGATTTCGGCAAGGCCAGCGGCCTGGCACCCCTTGGCAGCCCGGCCAAACCTGGGGGCATATTTGTCGGGCCCTGCTGGCAGTCGGTCAACAAATAAAAACATGGCGGCAGTGGCAGTAGGCCCTCCCCTTTAAGGGAAGCCGCAGCACTGCTGTAGAAGACCACAGTCTCACTGGACCACTGGGTGAAAGCTTGTTTTGGCACCGCCGGGCTGAAGAGGGGAATGTCGCTGTCGGGGGTTTAGATCAGCAGTGCGCACGGTGATGACAAGCATACTGCGGATTGGCAGCAGCGGAGCGGTAAGGAGGGGATTGGGGCACCGCCAGGAAAACTCGAGAGGGCAATCGGGCTATCAGCAGAGTGGCTGCCGATTTGCGATGGTAACAGGCCTTAAGGAAAGGAGCAGTTTCGGCCCCCAAGTCTCCAGAGCCCTGGGAAACGGACCCCAGCCATTAAATCTAAAATGATGCTAAAGTCTGAGGCACGCAGCCTCATTAACATATTTAAATTATTAACCTGCCTCTCAAAAGCAGGTTACTCGCTCGATCTCCAATCTGCCCTGATTAAACCGAAAGTAGTTGCATTCGGGGCAAGCCGGAGTCTGGTTTCAGATTTTTAAGAATTTAACCGCCCATATAGGCGGCGGGGAGGGCTGTTAAAATTTCCCCATTGTGTTTTTAATCAGAATTATTTAAGACCATCATTATTTTATTGTTGAATGAAGCTATAGCTTAAGCAAACAGGGTTTTGGATTGTATTTACATGACAATTCACAACAAAACAAAGCATACCATTTTGCCCTTGTGCAAGAACTTGGTTAGGCCTTAGTTAGAATATTGTGTCCAGTTTTGGTCTCCTCACACGGTTGGGGGTGTTGAAGCTTTGGAAAGGGTGTAGAGGAGGGCCACAAAATTCATTCCTGTTTAAAACACCTAAGTTACCCAGAAATAAACAAAAAGCTGGGGCTGTATACGTTACAAAAGCATAGATTCAAGTCATTTGAAAGAGAAAGAAAGATTTGTATTTATATAACTCCTTTCACAACCACCAGACGTCTCAAAGCACATTACAGCCAATTAAGTCATTTTGGAGTGTAGTCACTGTTGTAATGTGGGAAACATTAATAATAACTTTCTAAAGATAATTGGATAAATACTTCGGGGCCAGTCTTTGCCCCGCACTCCGTTTCGGCGTGCAATTGGGATTTGCGCTCCTCAAATAGGCAGAGCGTTGTCTCAGGCGCTCCACCTCGTTGTAGGGGCGCTCCCGGGGCATCAGCGCTAGCTCCACATAGAGCTGACGCGCTACAACGCCCCTCCCCTTCAGTTAAAGGGGAGAGCTGCTGCATACTATGCTGGCCGCCACTGTCGAGCCGACCAAAGAGTCGTCTGAGAAGCTAAATAGGCGGCCTCCGAATTAAGGGCGCCCCAGGTGGATGTCAGTGCCCTGCGAAGCTGGCGCTGACATCGGCATGCGCCAGCTTTGCGGGGCATTTTCCTCCGTGGGTCGCAAAGGGGTCGGATGCACTCCAATAATGTCATCGCCTGCGGCACTACCGGCAAATCACCCCCAAAATCTCGGGCATTTTCGTCCGAGGCACTGCTGTTGCCTGCCCCCGGCCGAAAAAGCAATTTCGACCCCTTAAATTGGAAACATTTGCAGGGCTATGGGGAAACAGCAGGAGAGTGGGACTAATTGGTTAGCCCTTTCAAAGAGCCAGCACAGGCACGATGGACCGAGTGGCCTCTAATGAAAGGACTAGACTGTGTTTATGTTGACCAATTATTTCAACTGTATGGGTCAGGGAGGACAAGGGTGTCATGCTTACAAGTTATACAAGGGCACAACTAAGTTGGATGTTAAATGGGTTTTTACCCAGAGAATAGTGGACCTGCGAAACAAGTTGCCAGCCTTTTGCGGTGAATCCTGGTTTGCTGTATTCCTTCAAGAAAGAGCTGGACCTGTTTTTCACTGGAGTGGAGATCACCTCATACAATGTAATATAAATCAGGATCAATGCAATCTCCTGGACTAGTTACAATTGACTAATGGGATCGGGTGGAATATTTCTGATTTTTCAACCTAATTACCCTGGTTTTTCATCTCCCCTAGGAGATTACATAGGGCCCAAATTTGGTTAAACCTAAGTTCCATCTGTTTTTCGGCAGTCCCCGGGCGGTGCGTGATTTTTTATCGCCCAATACCGCTGGGGCCGAGTGGGTGGGAGATTCATCCCGCTTTTCTCGGCGGTAGCAATAGCGGAATGCAGCGGGCGGAGGATGCCTTCCGACTCGGGAATCATCGGCTCCCGAGTTGTGCGCACACATATGTGGCTGTCACGCTCCGTCTCTGAGAAGCACCGACGAGAGGCCCGAGACTGCCAACCTGAGATCGCTGTGGGGGGCGGGGGAGAGAGAGAGAGAGAGAGACTTGGGGGGTGGGGAGAGAGAGAACGCTGTGGGGGAGGGGGGGGAAGAGACTGGAGGGTGAGTGAGACTGGGGGGTGAGTGACTGGGGGGGTGAGTGAGACTGGGGGATGAGAGACTAATAAAATTTTTATTATAGTTAATAAAGAGTAAATAAGGCTTTATTAGACCATTTATAAAATAAGAACACTACTGAACACACACACAATTTCCAGGCTCAGTGGTTATATTGCTATTCAAACTGCATTATTGGCTAAAACTGGAAAATACTACAATCCATTTAAAAATACATCAAACTGTGGAGAACTATAAAGATCTGTGTAAACATGCCACACTTCTGTGAAACAATTAAATTTGTCAGCTCTGTGTCCATACCGCACACTTAAGATCCACTTAAAAGCACCTTCTCCAGGACGGCATGCAATTCCGGTGGTATGTCAGAGGTATGTCATGAAAATTGCACTTTTGGGTGGTATGTGGGTGGTTCTACATGGGCGGGCGGTGTGCATGCCACTCGGCGTTATGTCACTCATGAATCTTCTGCCGAGCAGCATGTCGGCGGATGTAACTGTTTTTTGATGAAACTTGTATTTTTCAGTGGCAAGCAGGTGGTATGTTGATGGATTTCGGGCCCATAGAATCACAGAATGATACAGCACAGAAGGGGCTATTCAGTCCATCATGACTGCTGGCTCTTTGAAAGAGCTATCCAATTAGTCGCACTCGCCTGCTCTTTCCCCGTAACCTTGCAAATGTTTCCACTTTAAGTATTTATCTATTGAATCTGTTTCCACCATCCTTTCAGACAGTGCATTCCAGATCATAACAACTTGCTGCATAAAAAAAAACTCCTGTTCCTCTGGTTCTTTAGCCATTTACCTTGGATCTGTGTCCTCTGGTTACCGATCCTTCTGCCACTGGAAACAGTTTCTCCTTACTTACTCTTATCAAAATCCTTCATGTTTTTGAACACTATCAAATCTCCTCTTAATCTTTTCTGCTCTAAGGAATTCAACCACAGATTCTCTCGTCTCTCCACATAACTGAAGTCTTTCATCCCTAGCACCATTTCAGCAAATCTCCTCTGCACCCTCTCTTAAGGCCCTGACGTCCTTCCTAAAGTGTGATGTCCAGAATTGGACACAATACTCCAGTTGAAGATTAGCCAGTGTTTTATAAAAGATTAGCATAACTTCCTTGCTTTTGTATTCTGTCTATATTTATGAAGCCAAGGATCCCTTATGCCTTTTAACAGCCTTCTCAACTTATCCTGCCACCTTCAAACACTTGTGTACATACCCCCCCAGGTCTCTCTCTTCCTGCATCCCCTTTAAAATTGTACCATTTAGTTTATATTGCCTCTCATCATTCTTCTTACCAAAGTGAATCACTTCACACTTCCTTTACATTAAATTGCATCTGCCATGTGTCTGCCCATTTCACCAGTTTGTCTATGTCCTCCTGAAGTCTGTTACTATCCTCCTCACTGTTTACTACATTTACGAGTTTTGTGTCATCTGTAAACTTTGAAATTATGCTTTGTATCCCAAGCCATGGTCATTAATGTGCATCAAAGAGAGCAGCGGTCTGAAGACCGAACCCTGGGGGACACCACTGCACACTTCGCTCCAGTCTGAAAAACAACCTTTCACCACTATTATCTGCTTTCTGTCCCTTAGCCAATTTCGTATCCACACAGTCACTGCCCCTTTAATCTCATGGGCTTCAATTTTGCTAAAAGTGTATTTTGTGGCATTTTATCAAATGCCCTTTGTAAGTCCATATGCACAGCATCAACCACACTACCCTCATCAATCCTCTCTGTCACTTTATCAAAGAACTCAATCAAGTTAGTCAAACATGATTTGCTTTTAACAAATCTGTACTGGCTTTAATTTATTAACCCATATTTTTCCAAGTGCCAATTAATTTTGTCCCAGATTAATATCTCTAAAAGTTGTCCCATCATCAGTCTTAGGCTGACTGGCCTGCAGTTACCGGATTTATATCTCTCCCCTTTTCTGAACGGTTGTGTAACATTTGAAATCCTCCAGTCCCCCGGCACCACTCCCATATCGAAGGAGGATTAGAAGATTGTGACCAGAGCCTCCACAATTTCCACCCTTACTTCCCTTCGCAACGTAGAATGCATCCCATCCTTTTCTTCTTTGACCACTGGCAACCATTTTAGTCCCTCCTCTTTATCTATTTTTATCCCATCCAATTTCTCTACTACCTACTCCTTTGCTGCTACATTGACTGCATCCTCTTCTTTAGTGAAGACAGATGTAAAGAATTTAGTACCTCATTCATGCTCTCTCCTACAAGAAGATCTCGGGGCTGAAATTGCTCACTGCCTGAAACGAGGTGCACCTACCATTTTCGATGTGTTCTGGCCACCTCAATGCATGGGGCAGCCAAACCATCGAAATTCAGCACTTCGGGGATTTTTTTGGAGTGGGGCAGAAGTGGCCTCATCATGGGGGCGGAAGTGGGGGTGGGGTGGAAATGGGGGCGGGGCGACTAGCCGAGGCTGTCAGTCATCAGCACCTCACTGATGACATAAGAACATAAAAATTGGGAGCAGGAGTAGGCCCTCGAGCCTGCTCCTCCATTCAATAAGCTCATGGCTGATCTGATCCTGGCCTCAACTCCACTTCCCCACCCGCTCCCCATAACCCTTGACTCCATTATCTTTCAAACATCTGTCTATCTCCACCTTAAATACATTCAATGACCCAGCCTCCACAGCTCACTGAGGTAGAGAATTCCAAAGATTCACGATCCTCTGAGAGAAGAAATTCCTCCTCATTTCCATTTTAAATGGGCGACACCTTATTCTGAAACCATGCCCCCTAGTTCTAGATTCCCCCACAAGGGGAGACATCCTCTCTTCATCTATCCTGTCAAGCCACCTCAGAATCTTATGTATTTCAATAAGATCACCTCTAAGTCTTCTAAACTCCAATGAGTATAAGCCCAACTGCTCAACCTTTCTTCATATGACCTCTTCTTCTCAGGATTCAACCTTGTGAATCTTCTCTGAACAGCCTCCAATGCAAGTATATCCTTACTTAAATAAAGAGACTAAAACTGTACGCAGTATTCCAGGTATGATCTTACCAATGCCCTGTACAGTTGTAGCAGGACTTCCCTACTTCTATACTCCATCCCCCTTACAATAAAGGGAAACATTCCATTTGCATCCTAATTACTCGCAGTACCTGCATGCTAACTTTTTATGTTTCATGTACAAGGACCCCCAGATCCCTCTGTACCACCGCATTTTGTAATGTCTCCCCATTTAAAGCTGGCGCGTAACAATGTCTCTCCCCTTCAATTAAAGGGGAGGGCCGCTGCGAACTCTGCAGCCACTTTAGTGGCAAACACTGGGTCCCTAAGGAGGGTTTCAGCTGGGCCAGTGGCCTGGCACCCAAGAGGGGGTGCCAGGCGGCCTGTTGGCAGCCCGGCCTTACCCGTGGGCATAATTGTCGGCCCAACCTGGCAGTTGGCCGACAAAAAAAAAATATGGTGTCGATGGCAGCGCCACCTTCCCTTTAAGGGTGGCCATGCTGCCATGCCACAGAGAGTGTACCAAAGCAAAAGCTGTCGGGGGCACTGAATTGCAGCAGGGCCACTCCCGCGAGGCAATTTCCCAAGGGGCAATTTCGGGAAGGGGTTCCCGCCAGTCAGTATGGGGTCGGCGCGTGCATGTCGCTGCGGGAAAACGGGCGGAGCGGTCCCGGACACCGCTCCAAATCTGAGGAAGGGCAATTTTCAAAATGGTGGTCCCTCCGCAAAGACTTGGCGGCCATTCTGCGCCGACCTGTGGCCGCCGCTTACAGGCAGCCAGAGGCTTTACCGGAAGGGGCAATTTCGGCCCCCTCCTTTTTGTTCCCTAATCGACCCTACTTTTCCTTTGACAACCCTTTTACTAGTTATATGTTTATAAAAGACTTTTGGGTTTCCTTTTATGTTACCACTAATCAATTCTCATACACTCTCTTTGTCCCTCTTATTTCCATTTTTCAGTACTTTTTGTATCCAGCTTGGTTCTGTACTGAATTATGAACTTGACATTTATCATGTCTTTTTCTTGTTTAATTTTAATCTCTATGGGCTAGACTTTCCTCTTCATTTTTGGCGGATTTCTCGGTGGTATTGCTCTTTTTCGGCAGAAAACCACCCGGCGAAAATTTCCTCTTCATTTTTTGAAGAGTTCCGCCAACATTTTCAAAATACCGCTGGGGAGCAGACCGCCCACGTGTATCTGCGTGCACCGCCGAAAAAACCGCCACGGTCCAAGTTTTGCCTCAACGGTGACCCGTAGGTAAAATCGAAAAAAACGCCCACGAAAAGCTGCCGGAAACAGGGCGGTAGGTTAGTACCCTGCAAGAAAAGGTAAGTTAAAGGTTTTTTTATAATTATTTTTAAAATCTTTCACGATAATTAAGTTAAAAAGGGTCTTGAGAATGTTTTCAACATTTTTATTTTTTGTTTCATTCAAAAAACATTTTTTGTGTTTTCCCCCCTCCCTCAGCCCAACTGCAACCTCGGTCTAAACGTTGAGTACTCACCGTCCATTCTGATAAGATCTGCCCATTTTGCGGTCTTTTTGGGAGGTAATCTGGCGGTGCGGGGCTTTAGGGAAAGTCTAGCCCTATATCTTTCGTCATCCAGGGAGCTCTAGCTTTGGTTGTCCTTTCTTTTCCCCTCGTGGAAATGTATCTAGTCTATGCATGAACTATCTCCTCTTTGAAGACCAGATCATCTGTTTTTGGGGTGTCCAGTGGTTGTGAAAAACGCTATGGGCCCAAGTTTCGGGCCGCGCCTAGAACTGCGCAGCCCCGACCTGGACGCCCGTTTTTCACGCCACAAAGTGCGCCTAAAAAATACTTACCTATTCTCCACCTCGCTGCAGGTCTTCCGGAGCTGGGCGCGGCGCAGCACGAGCTGTGGGGGGCGGAGCTAGGTCCCTGCACTGAAAACAGTGCCGGGACCTCTGCACATGCGCGTTACAGTGGGCAGGCATGTGCAGTAGCTCCAGGCGCTCAAAACTGTGTGGGAGGGGCCTGAAGCACGCAGCCGCTAGCCCTGGCCAAATGGCCTCACTGGGGCTGCGTGGATAAGGCTGCCTCCCACGCCCAGCTCCTGCTTCCTCCCGACCGGACCCGATCCGACTCGACTCCCGCTCCCTCCCCCCACCCCCCCCGCCCCCAGACTGGACACTCCCCCCCATTCGGACCGGACCCGACCACCCCCCCCCCCCCCCCCCCGGACCCGACCCGACCCCCCCCCCGGACCGGACCCAAACCGACCCGCCCCAAGCTCCCCCCCACCGTCTCGACCTGACCTCCCGTCCCCCCCCCGACCCGACCCGCGCTCCCGACCGGACCCGACCGGACCTGCGCTTCCCCCCCGCCCCAACCTGATCTCCCGACCCCCCCTCGACCCGACCCGCGCTCCCGACCCCCCCCTGCCCCCGACCGGACACGACCCGACCCGATCTTCCCCCCGCCCCCCCGACCCGACCGCGCTACCGACCCCCCTGGACCCCGCCCCCCCCCCCCCCCCGGACCCGACCCGACCCGACGCCACCTACCTGTAAATCCAGTGCTGGGCCCGGCCCGTTCAGCCTCCCTCTCCTTTCTCTCTCTCCCTCCCTCCTCCCCCGACCTCCCCTCCCTCCCTTCTCCCCCTCCTCCCTTCTCCCCCTCCTCCCTCCCTTCTCCCCTCCTCCCTCCCTTCTCCCCTCCTCCCTCCCTTCTCTCCTCCCCTTCCCTTCTCTCCCTCTCCCTCCCTCACTTCTCTCCCTCCCTCCCTTCTCTCCCTTCTCTCCCCCCTCTCCCCTACCCTCCCCCCCCTCTCCCCCTGCCCCCCCCTCCACCCCCCTCCTCCCCCTCCCCTCGCTGTCAGAAACACAGACGCTGACAGACAGAGAGTGAGAGACACACACACAGACAGACAGACAGAGAGATAGAGACACTGACAGAGACACACTTGGGGGGGTGGGGCGTCCCAGCACGCTGTTGGAGGACTCCCGGTGCTGCAGTCAGTAAGTAGAAAATGTTTTATTTATTGATTTTTAAATTTTTTTTATTTTTTATTAATTTTTTTTGATTGATTTGTTGGTTGATTTATTGATGTATTATTTATTATTGATGATGGCTCTTTATTTGTAAAACTGAAGTGTTTAATGTTTGTAAACTTCCCTTTAAACCCCCCCCCCCATTCCCTATGCCTGGTTTGTAACCTACGCCTGATTTTCTAAGTGTAGACAAGGTTTTTCTGAGCGTACAAAAATCTACACTTACTCCATTCTTAGTTTGGAGTAAGTTTTCACTGCCTAAACTTTCAAAACTGGCGTAAGTGGCCGGACACGCCCCCTTTTGAAAAAAAAAATCTGTTCCAACTGAAACTGTTCTAACTGACTAGAACTGGAGCAAACTAAATGCCGAGAATTGCAATTTCTAAGATACTCCATTCTAAACCAGTTGCTCCAAAAAAACAGGAGCAACTCAGGCCGAAACTTGGCCCCAATATAAGTGCAAGTTTTTCTTTTTCTTTGCTTTCTGCCTCGTTGGGCTGGAAACATATTGATTGAGAAAGTTCTCTTGTAAACATTTCAGGAATTCCTCCACTTTTTTGCCCTTTACACTGTTAGTATCCCAGTCCATACTCGGAGGAATTGAAGTCCCCCATTATCATTACTCTATAGTTCTTGCATCTTTCTGCAATTTTCCTGCAAATTTGCTCCTCTATCTCCTTGACACAATTTGGTGGCCTACAGTGTATAGCTAACAACAGAATAGCTCCTCTGCTGTTCCTTAATTCTAACTAAATAGATTCTGTCTTTGAACCCTCAAGTACATCATTCTTTTCTAGTGCTGTATCAGTATATTTGATCATTACTGCCACCCCTGTCCTTTTTTTCTTCCCTTTCTTTCTGAATACATCATAGCCAGGAATATTAAGTGCCCAGTCCTCCCCTTGTTTGAGTCAGCTCTCCGTTATTACCACTGTATCATAATCCCATGTGGCTACTTGTACCTGAAGCTCACCAACCCGACTTACCACGCTCCATGCATTTACGCACATGCACTCTAAACCCATCTTAATTTGCCTCGCATTTCTTCCCTGTCTGTCTCTCCTATTTCTGAACTATTCTTATTGTAATGCTATTTGTCTCTCCCACTCCTCTGTGCATCATGCATCTCCTCCTAATGTTTCATCCTGGTGCACCTTTTCCTGCCAAATTAATTTAAGCTCTCCACCACAGCACTTGTTAACCTCCCTCCGAGGACATTGGTCCCAGCCCTGTTGAGGTACAACCTGTCAATCTTGTAAAGGTCCTCCCTGCCCCAGAACTGGCCCCAATGACCCAAGAATCTGAGGTTCTCCCTCCTGCACTATTTCTCCAGTCACACGTAAACCTGTCTTATTTTACTACCTCCGAGGTCCTGCTCTTTAACTTCTTATCTAGCTGCATGCAATTCTGTCTGTAGGACATCAACCCTTTTCCTATCACTGCCATTGGTTCCAACATGGACCATAACTTCTGGCTGTTCCTCTCCTCCCACCAACCCTCCCCCCCACCCCGCAAAAAGTTTTCACCCTCTCAGTGATGTCCTTTACCCTGGCACCAAGGAGGCATCACACCATGTGAAACTCATGTTGGCGGTTGCAGAAACACATGTCTATTCCGGATGGGTAGAGAATGTCTGTATTGTGATGCATAGGGCATCACAACTATATGCAAATGGTTGGATGGACCAGTGGGCCTTTTCCAGTCCGTCATTTTCATATGTAATTCATGATCTCAACTACTTAAAGTCACTGACCTCGTCTAATACTTAATTTTGCTTACTTCTAAATTATTTTGTTTCTTCATTGATTTTTAGCATCATGCATTTGGTTTTATCTCCATTCATTTGAAGACCAACTTGTGCTGTTTCTTTTCCCACCATGTTGAATAACATATATTTATCTCCTACTTTATCACTGCAGAGAGCAATGTTATCTGCAAAACTGGAGTTAATGATGTTTCTTGCTGGATATCTTCGATTCCTTTTCATCTGGATGGTAAAACCTTATTTGCTTTCCTTGGAGTCTGCTCCTTTCCTCATTGCATAGTGTGGCACGACAATAAATAAAAAGGGTGCCTTGCTTTAAACTGAAAAGACTCTGTATCACCAACCGAGAATCGTACTATCGCTGTGGCATTATCATACATCACTGAGATGGCTACAATAATTTTATCTGGAATTCCATATGCCTTCAGAATTTTGAACATTTGACTGCAATGTATAGTGTTGAAGGCCTTCCTAAAGTCACAGGGCAGAAGATGGGACGTCAGACCAACAATCGAGAGGGAGGTGGACCGGGAAAGATCATGCGACAGAAGGGGGGCGGTTGGATTGCCCATCAGGAGGGATGAGAGATTGTGGGGAAAGAGGGGCGGTGGGGGAGTCAGACTAGCAATCGGGAGGGAGCAATTGTGGGCCAAAAAGTTCAGGATTGCAGTTATGAAGAAGGGTGGGGGGTCAACCGATTACGGCAGAAGATTTGCTTGTGGGGCCGGCAGGAGCACTTAACTGCTTGATCCGGTTGCTTCCTTCTCCATTTAACTGTTGGGTTTCCTGAGCCCTGGGAAATACATCCAGCCAGCGTTAAATTTAAATCAGGCTCACAATTGCACTGTGGGAGCCTGATTTAAATATTATACTGAAGTGTCCCAGCTCTCGAGAGTGGGACAGACACGGCACACAATCCATCACCGTAAAAGGGCAGGAGGCATGTATGCAGCAGTTTGGGGTCATGATACGTGAATTTTAATTTTTATGCCCTCCCGATCCTCTCCCATCCGTCATGGTGTGGGGATGCGGGGGGGGGGGGGTTAAAACACTCCCAGTAAGTCTAGTCAATGCTAGTATGTGGCCCATTGTTGACTTTCCTTTTTTGAAGCCATTCTGGTTCCATCTCAAGAATTTCTCTATTGGTGGATGACATCAATTCAACAGTAGTCTGTGTAAATTTTTGCAACTGTTGATGTAAGGGATATTCCCCTGTAATTGATTATGAGGTTTAAATTTAGTTTCTTAGGTAATGGTATGATACAACTTTTGAAGAAGGCATCCATCTTCTTATTGCTGAAAATATAGTTGTACCCAGCAGTTTCCAGAATGCTGCAGGGATCAGATCCTGTCCAAGGCTTATTCCTAATCTGGTTAGTGCAACGGCTTTTTCCAGTTCTTTACGAGTAAATCCCACATTCCCACAGTGATTACATTCCAAAAGTACTTCATTGGCTGTAAAGCGCTTTGAGACGTCCGGTGGTCGTAAAAGGCGTTATATAAATCCAAGTCTTTCTTTTTTAAATGGCTCTGTGTTGATGTCAAGCGCTTTTACTGACACTTTTTCATCTATTATGGCTGGTTCTTGACCAGAAATCTTTTCAAAGTGATGTTTCCTTGTTTTTGCATGGTTTGCTTTCAATTTTCCTTTTGGGGTTGTCTTGCATCCATTGATTGATTAGTTTCCATGCATTTCCACTGTCGTTGATTCTCATTTTATCTTTATAGCTATTGAACTGACTAAGTTAGTCAGCTTCAGCTTGGTCATATGCATTTTTGAAATCTCTTCTTGCTTGTTCTCCTGTTTCAAGTGTTGTATATTTTCAATAACTAAACATGACTTTTGAGATCGGGTTTCTTTATGTGATTTGGTTTCCTGGAGATTGTTTCTGGTGCTGTTTCAACAATTTATTTTATCAGGAGTGAATATTTTTCTGATGGTGTTTTCTCTTTTTCATCACAAAGTTCTGCAACTCTGCTTTAGGCTTTAATCGTAAATTGGCTTTACAGGTTACTCCACTCTAAAACAAACGCAAATTACTGTGAATCCTGGAAATCTAAAATAAAAACAGAAAATTCTGGAAAATACTCAGCAGGTCAAGCAGCATCTGTGGAAAGAGAAACAGTTAACGTTTCAGGTCGATGACCTCTCATCAGAACTCGTGAAAGGTCATCAATCTGAAATATTAACTGTTTCTTGCTCCACAGATGTTGCCTGGCCACTGTCTGAGGCTGAACTAGACCGTTTGTAACCATGGCATCCTATTTGACCCTGAGCTGATATTCCAACCTCATATCCTCTCTATCACCAAGAATGCCTACTTCCACCTCCGTAACATCACCCATCTCTGTCACTGTCTCGGCTCATCTGCTGCTGAAACCTTCCTCCATGCCTTCGTTACCTCTAGACTTAACTATTCTAATGCTTTTTAAAAATTCATTCATGGGATGTGGGCGTCGCTGGCAAGGGACTCTCCTGGCTGGAATCCCACCTTACACCCTCCGTAAAGTTGAGCAGCCCGTACCCTAACTCACTCCAAGTCCCGTTCACCCATCATCCTTGTGCTCATTGACCTACATTGGCTCCCGGTCCGGCCACACCGCGATTTTAAAATTTTCATCCTTATTTTCAAATCCCTCAATGACCTCGCCCCTCCCTATCTCTATAACCTCCTCCAGCCCTACAGCCCTCTGAGATCTCTACGCTCCTCCAATTCTGGCTTCTTTCAGTTCCATGATTTTAATCGCTCCAGCATTGGCAGCTGTGTCTTCAGCTGCCTAGACCCTAAGCTTTGGAATTCCTTCCCTAAACCTCTCCGGCCCTCTATCTATCTCCTCCTTAAAACCTACCTCATTGACCAAGCTTTTGGTCACCTGTACTAATATCTCCTTATGTGGCTCGGTGTCAAATTTGGTTTGATCACTCTCCTGTGAAACGCCTTGGGACATTTTACTATGTTAAAGGCACTTGATAAATGCAAGTTATCATTGACCTGCTGAGTGTTTTCCAGAATGTTCTGTTTATACTCCAGTCTAAATGTCTGCCTGGCACGCTTGTCCTTAAACTAAGATGAATGTTTGCTGTTATAATTCTATGGTTTGGCAGTATTAAATGTGGTGTATGCTTCAACATTCCTGATGCTGTTTTCCCACTTTTTCCATACTAAGATGTAATCCAAGTGGGCTTTCTTACCATTTAGGGTATTATGTCCAACATTTTCCTTATTTATTTGCAAAGTTATTATTTCTAGACCAGAAGTTGTATTCCATGATGTAATTCAGAAGTAATTCTCCATTTCTGTTTGTATCATCGCAAAATGTGTAGCAAACTATTTCTTTACTTAGCCTTGCATTTGGATCACTGCCAATAAACAACAATAACTTGTATTTATATAGCACCTTTAATGTAAGGAAACATCCCAAAGCGCTTCACAGGAGTATTAGGAGATAAAAAATTTGACCCCAAGCCGCATAAATAGAAATTAACGCAGATGACGAAAAGCTTGATCAAAGAGGTAGGTTTTAAGGAGCGTCTTGAAGGAGGAAAGAGAGGCAGAGAGGTTTAGGCAGGGAGTTCCAGAGCTTGGGCCTAGGTAACAGAAGGCACAGCCACCAATGGTTGAGCAATTATAATCAGGGATGCTCAAGAGGGCAGAATTAGAGGAGTGCAAACATCTCGAGGGGTTGTGGAGCTGGAGGAGATTACAAAGGTATGGAGGCGTGAAGCTGAAGGGATTTGAAATTAAGAATGAAAATTTTGAAATGGAGGCATTGCTTTACCGGAACCCAATGTAGGTCAGCGAGCACAGGGGTGATGGGTGAGTGGGAGTTGGTGCGAGTTAGGTCATGGGCAGCCAAGTTTTGGATCACTTCTAGTTTATGTAGTGTAGAATGTGGTAGAGTGCATTGGAATAATCAAGTCTAGAGGTAACAAACATATGGATGAGTGCTTCAGCAGCAGATGAGCTGAGGCAAGGGTGGAGACGGGCGATATTACAGAGGTGGAAATAGGCAGTCTTAGTTATGCTGCGAATGTGTGGTCTGAAAGCTCATTTCAGGGTCAAATATGACACTAAGGTTGCAAACAATCTGGTTCAGCCTCAGACAGAGGTTGGGGTGGAATGGATTCTGTTATTGACATAAAACTTGAGTATTTTTGCACCTGGGCTGCAGTTAGTTAGGCTGCAACAGGTTATCTGGCCAATGCCATTGAGTCGCTAAAAACAGCACTGGGCCCTGACTCCATTAGGTGTGTCAAGGATGCTCAAGCATGTGGGGCGATCCCATCTAAACTGACCCCCGTCGGGATGGAATTCCTCATCGGCGCCAAGCCCTGAAACCTCCCTCAGGAGCCGGCGCCTCACAACTTGAGCCTCCTCCGGGAAATCCCCTCTGTGCCTTTCAGTTCTGCATGGAGGGGATTCCTGTACGGGCTGCTCTTGCACACTCTCCACTTTGCCATCCTCATCTGCCATCCAGACACGTCATGGCACACCATCATGCCGTCCGGAGGAGGCAGGGGTCCACAATGGAGTGCTCTCTATGCGGGAGTCCTCCCTCTATTTATTGGGGACTTGGCCTGGAGGATGTTGCACGGAGCAGTCCCGTGCAATAGGTTTTTAAGTCGGTTCACAGATTCCCAGGCCGCCTGTAATTTCTGCGGTCTGGAGGAGTCCGTGTTCCACGTTTATGTTGTATGTGTGAGGTTTTAGCCCCTCTTCCAATATTTGAAGGGGCTGCTCCTCAAATTCTGGTTGCACTTCAGTCCCACACTCCTGATCTTTGGGCACCCTGTGTGCAGGGGAGCGGGCAGGTCGGACGGTCTCCTCGTAAGACTGCTCCTGGGCATGGCCATGGTGGCCATCAACCAGTCCAGACAGTAGGCGGTCGAGGGGGTCGTTCAGCCCGACTGCCTGCCTCTCTTCCGCGGTTACAACTAAGCCAGGGTGTCCCTGGAGATGGAGCACGTGATGTCCACCGGTACGCTCGCGGCCTTCTGCGAGAGGTGGGCATCGGAGGGACTGGAGTGCATCATCACCCCCGGCAACCAAATTTTAATTTGATTCGTTTTACATCCAAAGTTTAATTTGTTTAATGTGTCGGTTTTATTGCCCCTTTTAATAAGGGGCATTTGATTTACATTTGTTTTTACAGGTGCAACAAAATAGTTGTAACAGGTTATTATGGTGACCAATGAGTTGCTGGAGAATTCTGCAACAGATACTATTAATTACATCTACAGATTGAAGCCTTTCCTCCAATATTTCTATGAGGATTGTTGTAGGGACATTGACCTGCAGTCAGAATTATGTTTTACGCCAGGGACATGAGCCCTCGTATTATGTTTCGGACTGTCCATAATTGCACTTTTATTAACTTGTTATGCAGCTGTGTCACGGCTTGCAGGTTATGGATGCTGTTGGCTAATTCAAGGATTAGCTCATCTGCCTTTTGATGGCATTTCCTCCATCAAGGGCCCCACTACCCACTGCACCCAAGAAAACAACACCACTACAAATATGGTATCCCAGAGGTAGTGGAACAGAGTGGGGATCATAGTTTCAGGCAATACTTTAAACCTGCAAAGACATTTACAGACTGAGGGACTACAAATTTATGAAGCCATTTTACATCTCAGACGCTTCACAGTTCAGAACTTTACAGAGAGTACTAGAAACACTGAGGCCAAAAATCAACAGCGGTGGGGGGGTGGGCAGGGCACATCCCAGTAAAAGTACCAGGATGTGCTTGCTAGAGACTTTCAGTGCTGACCTGCCAGAGCTTGCAAGTTAGATGGGAGATCAAGTCACCTATTTACATATGTTTGGCATGTGGCTGCATTACAAAGGGAACATATAGGGAAACAGCCAGCTCCAACAGGTTGAAAAATCCCCATTTGTAAGGGGGCCTATTACTTTGCTAAAATGTTTTAATCCTCTTTAGGGGGCATGGCCACAATCCAAGATCAATCCCGAGGTGGTCCCCATATGCACTATTTGGTGACTTTACTGCTGCCAATTGAGATATTGTTGGAGGCCCCTACCCTGGTCTTAACCCCTTCTAAGCCACTCGCATTGTAAGAAGCAGGCAGAAGCATCACCCCTTACAAGGCACCATAGAATCACCAACATCAGGCCAGGATCTGTTATATCTGTATCCCGAGCTAATTTCTGCCCCTTCCGCTGAACTCCCACCAGAGTAAAATTAATTTGGGGAAAATAATGGATTGCCCTATGGTAAATACCCTAGTTCCCGTGTTATAAGGAGGAGAGAATATTGAAGAGAGAAGGATGGAAGAAAGGAAAGTGAGGCATTATAGAAAGCTTCAACATCCAACCCATAGATAACCATTCCACAGGCTGTACGGACCTCAGAGTTCATAGTTTGACTTATTAGAAGGCTGTGCTTTTCCTCTGGAGGCTATCGGAGACTTATGTCAGTTGTTGCTGCAGACTTGCAGCCCACCTCAAGTATGCAGCATAGCATTGTCAGTGGATGTTAAAGTAACTACAATATTGAATAAGTATAGGAAGACAAAGAAATAAAAATGTTAATCTAGATCTAACATGGCAGCAGTTTTGATGAGATTTGGAGCGGTAAGGGCTGTACCACGTGTGAGGAGTTCCGTGAACTGGGAGGCAACAAAAACCATAGGCACAATGCGCGAGCTGTGCCAACTTATCCACCACCTCTTAACATATTTTTTTTATTCATTCATGGGATGTGGCGTCGCTGGCAAGGCCAGCATTTTCCATTACCTCCACATGAGACAGATACTGCTTGAAAACCCAGAGATCAGGGTGCCGAGGCTTCTTAGCCGGGGACAATCATTTCTGCACCCTCCGAAGAACTGTGGCTGGCTCCTCCTCTCCCCCCTTAGCTCCTGCTGCTCATTTATGCATAGTACTCACCGAGTGAATTTTCCTCTGACTCACTAATTAAATCCTTAGGATTTCAATGTAATTAAAATCAGGCAGGTTTATAACCAAGACCAGCTTCCATATGTAGGGCAACATTACCTCTCGGTCAGCAACCTCCACCAGGCGGGCGATCTGCTTCATCAGATTGCTATCCAGTCGATGAAAGCAAAATTCTACCCCACTTTGATTTGGTGGGTAAGGAGCAGGTGTGCAGGCCGTAAGGTGCTTTGAGAATATTGACTGTCACATTCATTTTGTCACTTAGACTGGTGATTTATGCTTCCAGCATTCTTTCAGGGTGTGCATGGGTACTCGGGCCATCACTTTCGTTGCCAACTTCATGAGGTAATATACGTTTCTATGAGATCCCCTCTCATCCTTCTAAACTCCAGTGAATAAAGGTCCAGTTGATCCAGTCTCTCCTCATATGACAGTCCAGCCATCCCTGGAATCAGTCTGGTGAACCTTCGCTGCACTCCCTCAATAGCAGGAACGTCCTTTCTCAGATTAGGAGACCAAAACTGAACACAATATTCCAGGTGAGGCCTCACTAAGGCCTGAAAAACTGCATTAAGACCTCCCTGCTCCGATACTCAAATCCTCTTGCTATGAAGGCCAACATACCATTTGCCATCTTCACAGCCTGCTGTACCTGCATGCCAACTTTCAATGACTGATGAACCATGACACCCAGGTCTCGTTGCACCTCTCCTTTTCCTAATCTGCCACCATTCAGATAATATTCTGCCTTCGTGTTTTTGTCCCTAAAATGGACAACCTCACATTTATCCACATTATATTGCATCTGCCTGGCATTTGCCCACTCACCTGACCTGCCCAAGTCACCCTGCAGCCTCTTAGCGTCCTCCTCACAGCTCACACCACCACCCAGTTTAGTGTCATCTGCAATCTTGGAGATATTACACTCAATTCCTTCATCTAAATCATTGATGTATATTGTAAATAGTTGGGGTCCCAGCACTGAGCCCTGTGGCATCCCACTAGTCACTGCCTGCCATTCTGAAAAGGACCCGTTTATCCCGACTCTTTGCTTCCTGTCTGCCAACCAGTTCTCTATCCACGTCAATACATTAACCCCAATACCATGCGCTTTGATTTTGCACACCAATCTCTTGTGTGGGACCTTGTCAAAGGCCTTTTGAAAGTCCAAATACACCACATCCATTGGTTCTCCCCTGTCCACTCTATGAGTTACATTCTCAAAAAATTCTAGAAGATTTGTCAAGCATGATTTCCCTTTCATAAATCTATGCTGACTTGGAATGATCCTGTCACTGCTTTCCAAATGTGCTGCTATTTCATCTTTAATAATTGATTCCAACATTTTCCCCACAACTGATGTCAGAGTAACCGGTTTATAATTCCTCGTTTTCTCTCTCCCTCCTTTCTTAAAAAATGGTGTTACATTAGCTACCCTACAGTCCATAGGAACTGATCCAGAGTCGATAAACTGCTAGAAAATGATCACCAATGCATCCACTATTCCTAGGGCCACTTCCTTAAGAACTCTGGGATGCAGACTATCAGGCCCTGGGGATTTATTGGCCTTCAATCCTATCAATTTCTCTAACACAATTTCCTGACTAATAAGGATTTCCTTCAGTTCCTCCTTCTCACTAGACCCTCTGTCCCCTAGTATTTCCGGAAGGTTATTTGTGTCTTCGTGAAGAAGAACCAAAGTATTTGTTCAATTGGTCTGTCATTTCTTTGTTCCCCATTATAAATTCACCTGATTCTGACTGCAAGGGACCTACGTTTGTCTTCACTAATCTTTTCTCTTCACATATCTATAGAAGCTTTTGCAGTCAGTTTTTATGTTCCCTGCAAGCTTCCTCTCATACTCTATTTTCCCACTCTAATTAAACCCTTTGACATCCTCTGCTGAATTCTAAATTTCTCCCAGTCCTCAGGTTTGCTACTTTTTCTGGCCAATTTATATGCCTCTTGGATTTAACACTATCCTTAATTTCCCTTGTTAGCCACGGTTGAGCCACCTTCCCCATTTTATTTTTACTCCAGACAGGGATGTACAATTGTTGAAGTTCATCCATGTGATCTTTAAATGTTTGCCATTGCCTATCCGCTGTCAACCCTTTAAGTATCATGTGACAATCTATTTGAGCCAATTCACGTCTCATACCATCCAAGTTACCTTTCCTTAAGTTCAGGGCCCTAGTCTCTGAATTAACTGTGTCACTCTCCATCTTAATAAAGAATTCTACCATATTATGGTCACTCTTCCCAAAGGGACCATGCACAACAAGATTACGAATTAATCCTTTCTCATTACACATCATCCAGTCTAGGATGGCCAGTCCTCTAGTTTATTCCTCGACATATTGGTCTAGAAAACCATCCCTAATACACTCCAGGAAATCCTCCTCCACCGTATTGCTACCAGTTTGGTTAGCCCAATCTATATGTCGATTAAAGTCACCCATGATAACTGCTGTATCCTTATTGCATGCATCCCTGATTTCTTGTTTGATGCTGTCCCCAACCTTACTACTACTGTTTGGTGGTCTGTACACAATTCCCACTAACGTTTTCTGCCCTTTGGTATTCCGCAGCTCTACCTATACAGATCCCACATCATCCAAGCTAATGTCCTTCCTTACTATTGCGTTAATTTCCTCTTTAACCAGCAACGCTACCCCACCTCCTTTTCCTTTCTGTCTATCCTTCCTGAATGTTGAATACCCCTGGATGTTGAGCTCCCAGCCACGGTCACCCTGGAGCCATGTCTCCGTAATGGCAATTATATCATATTCGTTAATAGTTGCCTGTGCAGTTAACTCATCCATCTTATTATGAATACTCCTCGCATTGAGGCACAGAGCCTTCAGGCTTGTCTTTTTAACACACTTTGCCCCTTTCGAATTTTGCTGTAATGTGGCCCTTTTTTATTTTTGCCTTGGGTTTCTCTGCCCTCCACTTTTACTTTTCTTCTTTCTATCTTTTGCTTCTGCCCCCATTCTACTTCCCTCTGACTCCCTGCATAGGTTCCCATCCCCCTGCCATATTAGTTTAACCCCTCCCCAACAGCACTAGCAAACACTCCCCCTAGGAGATTGGTTCCAGTCCTGCCCAGTGCAGACCATTTGGTTTGTACTGGTCCCACCTTCCCCCAGAACCGGTTCCAATGTCCCAGGAATTTGAATCCCTTCCTCCTGCACCTTCAAGCCACATATTCATCTTAGCTATCCTGCAATTCCTACTCTGACTAGCATGTGGCACTGGTAGCAATCCTGAGATTACTACCTTTGAGGCCCTGCTTTTTAATTTAACTCCTAGCTCCCTACATTCAGCTTGTAGGACCTCGTCCCGTTTGTTACCTATATCGTTGGTACCTATATGCACCACGATGACTGGCTCTTCACCCTCCTGCCCAGGTGCAGACTTCTTCCAATCATTGAAGCCTTCACAGAACATGTCACACTTTTTGCCTTCAGAAAATACCTTTGAGGGATCAAAGATGGAATCTATTTCGTTGGAGTTGAGAAACAACAAAAGAGCTATTACGCTGCATGGTGTATTTTATAGGCCACCAAATAGTGGGAAGGAGACAGAAAAGCAGATTTGCAAAGAAATTACTGTGAAAGACTTTAACTACCCCAATATTGAATGGGACAATGATTGTGTTAAGGGCAGAGAAGGAAGAAGGCATTGCTGGATCTTGTCCTGGGGAATGAGGTGGGTCATGTGGAGAATGTCACAGTTGAAGAGCATTTCGGGATCATCATATCGTAAGGTTTAGATTAGTTATGGAGAAGGACAAGGGGCAATCTAGATTAAAAATACTTAATTGGAGGAGAGACCAAGAGCTGGAAAGTGGAATTCGGCTGGATAGCTGTTTGTCAGCCGGCACGGATACAATGGGCTGAATGGCCTCCTTCTGTGCTGTAAATTTCTATGATTCTATGAAAACAAGCGGCAATGAAAACAGTACATTTTTTTGTAGAAGCTGAATAAATGAGCCATAAGGACACAATATTTTGCACCTCTGAAGATATAATTATGCAGTTATATATGATTCTGCTTAACCAACCTTGTGACAAAGATTTAGGATTAATATAAAAATTAGAGCCTAAAGTCGAGGGCCTAAAAAATTAGCCTATGGGTTAATCCGGCCCTGGGTCCAGCGATGATCCCGGGGCGATATCATCCGGAGTGCAAGGTAAGTGCTGAAATTTAACTTTTTCAACTTTTATTTATTTGTTGCAGTAGTGGGGAAGTATGGGTGATATTTATTGAAATTTTCTGCAGGTTTTTTTTTTCATCTTCTGGCGCTAGGATGTCTGCATCCTAGCACCAAAAAATTGAGTAGGCCTCTTGTGCTATTGCTCCGTTAGCGCCCTAAGAGGAGTGTGGAAAGCTTCTCTTAATGCTCCTCTCTCCTCTTGGGGCGATATAACTGAATATCGCACTTTGAGGCGGTAAACATTGCCCGATACTAAACGTAGCGCCCCAGCGGCGCCACCGCCTCAAAGCGGGTGATACCGAATTTCTAGCCCTAATGTTTCAATGAGATCATCTCTCATTCTTCTAAACTCCAGAGAGTAAGGGCCCAATCTACTCAATCTCTCCGAATAGGACAAGCCTCTCATCATAGGGATCCATCTAGTGAACCTTCGTTGCACCGCCTCTAAAACATGCATGTCCTTTCTCGGATAAGGTGACCAAAACTGTGCACAGAAATCACGTCACGACAAAATAATTAATTGTATGCAAATTGTTTTGAGATATTTCTGAGAGCGATAATTGAGATCTATTTTTTTCCTTCTTCTTGACCTCTGCAAATTTTGACACAGTTCATCATTCTGTTCTCCCACTATCACTCCTCAGTGGTCCACCTCAGTGGCATTGCCCTATTCTGATTCCATTCGTACCTGCCCCAATGTGGTCAGCAGATCTCCTTCAATCGCCTCTCCACTCGTGCACACATGATCACCCATGGTGTGTTCCAAGACTCCATCAATGGACGTTTCTATTTTCTCATTTACATACTGCCTCTTGTCCGCATCATCCATGAGCATGGCATCAGCTTCCATATATATGGCAACTTTATCTCTGTGCAACCACCCTCGACTCCTGAGGAATGAACCTGCCTGACATTAAACCATGGATGAGCTGGAAATTTGACAGCAGAACATTGTCAAGATAGAAGCCATCCTATTTGGCTCCCACCAGAGCTTAAAGCACATAATCCTTCCCCTTCCCATTCCTGGCTGCTTATTTACTCTGTTGGGCCTTCCCCTTCAACCACTGCAGTCTTTGTAGGGATAGTACTTACATGATGGTGTTAGCTGGATAATTCCAGGATATTCACCCAGTGACAATGGAAGAATGGCAATATTTATCCAAGTCAGGATGGGCTGTGACGTGAAGGGGAACTTGGAGGTGCTGGTGTTGCCTGATATTGTTGCTGTTGTCCACAGCGGTAGAGCTCGCCAGAGAAGAGAGATGTCTTGGAAGCAACCTTGATGAATTATTGCCAAAGCATATTACAATGAACTTTTGTTCTGTCAGTTTGAAGTATGGATCTTCAGCAGCAACTCCTTGCTTCTCTCAAACACAAGAAACTTCAGTGAGTTGCGAATTAAGCAGAACGCTGTGGTAACAAAAAGCCCTCCCAAACCACGTGAAACCGAGGGATTAGCAATCCTGTTCAGTAAGTGCACATTTTCAGCTCCCGCCTTAATGGTTGAGCAGTGCGGAGGAGAGTTTCAGCGGGAAAGCTCCAATGCTGCAAGGCTCTGAACATGCCACTGCAATGGGACGCAACTCGTATACTCCTCACCCCGACTGTGTGGCTTCAGCTGATAACTGCTGGATTCTGTGCTTGTCCATTGAGAACTCGAAGCTTTTGATTTTGTTTCTAGCGGCGAGGTGTTGGAGGTTCAGTTGAACATAATCGTGTTTCGTCTGCTCACCAAGCGGCAACGTTGTGAACAATTAACTCATTCTTCAGCTATTGTTTGATCAACACAGACAGGCTCTGCAGGTAGTCTGGAACTTCTATAAACAACACACTACTGAGGGAAATGAGAGCCGGCTTAAGAGACTGACGTGGTTGTTAAATACAAGTCAAACAATTTACACTCATTTTAACCAGCGTAATTGCAGGAAATTCTTGTGCATTAACATAAAAATAGGAGAATTATGAGCAGATCATGCCATCCAATAAAATCATGGCTGGTCTTCGACCTCAACGCCACTTTCATGCCCGATCTCCATATCCCTTGATACCCTTAGAGTCCAAAAATCCATCTATCTCAGCCTTGAATGTACTCAACGACTCAGCAGTCACAGCACTCTGGGGTAGAGAACATTACAACAGTGACTACAAAAAGTACTTCATTGGCTGTAAAGCGCTTTGAGACATCTGATGGTTGTGAAAGGCGCTATATAAATCCAAGTCTTCAAGAGAATTCCAAAGATTCACAACCCTCTGCGTGAAGAAATTCCTCCTCATCTCAGTCTTAAATGGCTGACGCCTTATCTTGAGATTATGTCCCCTAGTTCTAGACTCACCAACCAGGGGAAACAACCTCTCAGCATCGACCCTGTCAATCCCCTCAGAATCTTAAATGTTTCAATGAGATCACCTCTCAAACTCCCAATCTACTCAATCTCTCCTCATAGGACAGCCCTCTCATCCCAGCATCAATCTCATCATCATCATAGGCAGTCCCTCGACATCAAGGAAGACTTGCTTCTACTCTAAAAGTGAGTTCTTAGGTGAATGTACAGCCCAATATGGGAATTACAATCCCTGTCACAGAGGGGACAGACAGCGGTTAAAGGAATGGGTGGGTGGGGAGTCTGGTTTGCAACATGCTCCTTCCGCAGCCTGCGCTTGTTTTGTGCATGCTCTCGGCGATGAGACTCGAGGTGCTCAACACCCTCCCGATGCTCTTCCTCCCTCCCTCCACTTAGGGTGGTCTTTGGCCAGGGACTCCCAGGTGCCGGTGGGATGTTTTACTTTATCAAGGAGGCTTTGAGGATGTCTTTGAAATGTTTCCTCTGCCCACCTGGGGCTTGCTTGCCGTGTAGGAGTTCCGAGTGGAGCGCTTGCTTTAGGAGTCTCGTGTCGGGCATGCGGATGATGTGGCCCACCCAACGTAGTTGGTCGAGTGTGGTCAGTGCTTCGATGCTGGGGATGTTGGCCTGATTGAGAACACTGACGTTGGTGTGTCTATTCTCCCAGTGAATTTGCAGGATCTTGCGGAGGCAGCGCTGATGATATTTCTCCAGCGCTTTGAAGTGTCTACTGTATATAGTGCACGTCTCTGAGCCATATAGGAGGGCGGGTAACACTACTGCCCTGTGGACCATAAGCTTGACAGGGCCCTGCTGGAAGGAGCACTTCAAACATCTCCTTAACCAAGAGTCTGCCTTCGACACGAGTGTCCTCGACTCCATCCCGCAGCATGCTACCCGCCACCATCTCAGCAAAACCCCAGCCCTGCACGAAGTAGAAAAGGCCATCCGTCAGCTCAAGAACAAGGCATCAGGAGCAGATGGAAACCCTGCTGAGGCACTAAAGTATGGCGGAGAAGCACTATTGGATCAATCTCGTGAACCTTCATTTCACCGCCTCTAAGGCATGTATGTCCTTTCTCAGCTAAGGAGACCAAAATTGTGCCCAGTACTCGTGGTGTGGTCTCACCAAAGCCCTGTACAATTGTAGTAAGACTTCCTTACCCTTTGTACTCCAACCCTCTTGCAATAAAAGCCAACATGCCATTTGGCTTCCTAATTGCTTGCTATACGTGCCTGCTAACTCTCTGTGTTTCCTGTACAAGGACACCTAACTTTCTCTGAGCACCAACATTTAATAGTTTCCCACCATTTAAAAAATATTTTGTGTTTCTATTCTTCCTACCAAAGTAAATAACCTCACAATTCCTCACATACTCCATCTGCCATCTTTTGCCCACTCACTTAACATGTCTATATCTCTTTGCAGGCTCTTGGTGTCCTCACAGCTTACTTTCCCACCTAGCTTTGTATCGGCAGCAAACTTGGATACATTGCACTCAGTCCCTTCATCTAAATCATTAATATAGATTGTAAATAGCCCAAGCACTGATCCTTGCATCACCCCACTAGTTACAGTCTGCCAACCAGAAAATGACCCGTTTATCCCCACTCTCTGTTTTCTGTCCATTAACCAATTCTCTATCCATGTTAATATATTATTCCCAACCCTATGAGCCCTTATCTTGCGTAGCAATCTTTTATGTGGCACCTTATCAAATGCCTTTGAAAATCCCAAATATACTACATTTACTGTATCCTGAAAAATCTCTTGTAAATTTGTTGAACACGATTTCCCTTTCATAAAACCATGTTGACTTTGACTAATTATATAATTATTTTCTATGTGCCCTATTACCACTTCCTTAATAATCGATTCCAGCATTTTCTTGACGACTGATGTCAGGCTAACTGGCCTGTATTTCCCTGTTTTCTCTCTCCCTCCTTTCTTGAATAGCGGAGTTACATTTGCTACCTCCCAATCCACTGGCACCATTCTAAAATCTAGAGAATTTTTGAAGATCTCAACCAATGCATCCACTATCTCTGCAGCGACTTCTTTTAGAACCCAAGGATGTAGGCCATCAAGTCCAGGGGATTTGTTGGGTTTTAGTCCCATTTGTTTGTCAAGTACTTTTTCTCTACTGATATTTATTAGCCCTTTGGTTCCCTACTATTTTTGGTATGCTTTTTGTGTCTTCTGCTATGAAGATAGATACAAAATAAAGTCTCTGCCATTTCCTTACTTCCCATTATAATTTATCCTCTCTCTGCCACTAAAGGACCAATGCTTACTTTTGATACTCTCTTCCTTTTTACATACTTATAGAAGCTCTTACAACCTGTTTTTATGGGCTCAACTTTGCCCAAGCTCATTTTCTGGCATATTGCCAGAGTTACGCTCGTCTTTCCAGGCCAGAAATGCGCCAGAAATAGTTTGCCCAAGTTTCCTCGATCTATAATTCGAATCTGGCATCGCGCAGCATGTCCAGTCGCCTCAGGAGGTGAAACCTGCTGTCTGCGCCGAAAAAAGATGCCACACCTTCTGCACATACGCGGGAAAAAAAAGTTACGTTTCTGACATTTCTGGCATGCGCAGTACAGCTCCGAGTTGGCAATCGGTTATTGTTAAAGAGCCAGTTGTGTGTGTGAGAAGGAATGCTGTGTGAGAGCATTGGAAAAATCGGAGCTGCAGCAGTACAAGATGCAATGCGGTACAAGGACCAAAAATTTCTTACAGGAAGAAGTGGAGGCACTAGTTACTGTGATTGAGAACCGATGGCAGGTGCTGGACACCAGCAGAGGTCACATAAAAGTTTTACCCAAAGAAATGAAGAAACGCTGGAACCCAGTTGTAAAAAAAATAACTACGCAATGGTGAACACCACGAGATCTGGAGGCCAGTGTAAAAAGAGGTGGCAGGACCTTGGTCAAGTAGTTAGTGTAAGTAATATTTTCATATATTCATTGGAATTGGAATTATAAATGTAACCATCTGTATGTCCCACCCAGCAGAAAGACTCTCTCTAAAAACTTTGCAGAGGAAGGTGGCACATAAAAGTTTCCATATTTACTGCTTTGGAGGCAGTTCAGAGAAGGTTCACTAGGTTGATTCCAGAGATGAGAGGGTTGACCTATGAGGAAAGGTTGAGTAGGGTGGGCCTCTACTCATTGGAATTCAGAAGATTGAGAGGTGATCTTATCGAAACGTATAAGATTATGCGGGGGCTTGACAAGGTGAATGCAGAGTAAAATGTTTCCACTGATGGGGGAAGACTAAAATTAGGGGGCATAATCTTAGAATAAGGAGCCGCCCATTTAAAACTGAGACGAGGAGAAATTTATTTTAATAAGAGAGTAAGGGGTTATGGGGAGCAGGCAGGGAAGTGGACCTGAGTCCATGATCGGATCAGCCAAGATCATATAAAATGGCGGAGCAGGCTCGAGGGGCCGTATGGCCTACCCCTGCTCCTATTTCTTTTGTTCTTATAATAAAAGGGAAAGAACTCGAACAGGAGGAGGCCCGGCAAATCTGCACCCACTGACACCCTTAGAAGAGAGGGTCGCTGCTTTGATGGGTCCTGCCTGGAGAAAAACAATCAATCACCACTGCACAAGCTGGTCCCACACTCGAGGGAGAGAGTAAGTCCTGCAAATTCAACGTGGTCCTTCAAATCATCCTGCAGTCTGCCTGCGCTGTGTGAGCCTACTCATGCCACCCATCCTGCCCCCTCCGCTGCTGCTAACTATTTGTCTCTTCTGTTATATTTTGCAGAACTTGAGGTCAACCCTGACAATGCAGAAGAAGATTCGGATGCGGACGAGCCTGAAGAGGAGAACATCTTGGAATCCAACCCTCGAGACCAAGAACATGGGGTGAGGGGGAGGGGATGAATCTGGATGAAGCCCCCACTGTTTTACTGACTTTGGAGGAGGTGCCGCTCATTGCGGTGACAACCCCTTCCGTGACTAGTGGTTTGAGTGATGGTAGGACATTCCATGGTTTCCCACCTTCCGAGGTTGCGGGTCCCAATGGTGTGGTGCAGCGAGGCACACCCAGGGCTCCACCGTCCCAGGCTGCGGGTCCCAGTGGTGGGGTGCGAACCACACCCGTGGGGAAGAGGGTAAGGAGAGCTCAACCGCACTCTCCTGAGGTGCAGGATGTAACAAATGTGGTTCAGATGACATCATTGAGTGCGGAGAGCATTGACCTTACCCGATCACTCCTAGATACCATCAGTGGGGTGAGTGATGAGGTAGTGGAACTGCCGGGAAAAGTAACAGCAATGACACGAGAAATGGGAACGATGTCCGGGACCATCAGTGAGGGAGTAGTGGCTATGAGGGAGGGAATGTCAGAGGTAGCTGATGCGCTGTCAGTGACCATCAGGGAGGGAATGTCAGAGATAGTGCAAACACTGTCACTGACCATGAGGGAGGGAATGATGTAGACGAGCCGCACATTCATGGAGTGGAAGCCTTTTCTGTTCCTGTACGTCTCAGAATCTTCAAAGGTGCTCGCAAGACGATGTGGGTACAATCAATGCAGCCCTGTACCTTTGGGAAGCCAGCAATCCTGGAGAAGCCCACAGCCCTGTCATGGATTGCTTGGGCGGTCATGGGGAACTTTATGAACTCATTCCTTTGCGCATACAGTGCAGCCGTCACCTGGCGAATGCAGACATGTGTTCCATGTTGAGAGATGGCGCACACATTCCCAGTTGTAGCTTGAAATGAGCCAGAGGCATAGAATGAAAGTGCAGTTGTAACCTTTAGCATTGTTGCCAAATTAAGTTTATCTAAGGGTTAAGTCATGGCAGGACAGCTCGGACACGTGTTATGCTCCTCCTGTACTATGTGGGAAGTCAGGGACGCTTCCGGTGTCTCTGACGACTACGTGTGCGGGAAGTGTATCCGCCTCCAGCTCCTGACGGACTGCATTGCGGCACTGGAGCTGCGGGTGGATTCACTCTGGAGCATCCACAATGTTGAAAATGACGTGAATAGCACGTTTAGCGAGTTGGTCTTCCCGCAGGAAAAGGGTACACAGCCAGATATAAATGGGTGACCAACAGGAAGAGCAGTGCAAGGAAGGTAGTGCAGGGGTCCTCTTCGTTCATCCCACTGCAAAACAGATACACCGCTTTGGGTACTGTTGAGGGGGATGACTCATCAGGGGAGAGCAGCAGCAGCCAAGTTCATGACATCATGGGTGGCTCTGCTGCACAGGAGGGCAGGAAAAAGAGTGGGAGAATGATAGTGATAGGGGATTCAATTGTAAGGGGAATAGATAGGCATTTCTGCAGCTGCAACCGAGACTCCAGGATAGTATGTTGCCTCCCTGGTGCAAGGGTCAAGGATGTCCCGGAGCGGGTGCAGGACATTCTGAAAAGCGAGGGTGAACAGCCAGTTGTCATGGTGCATACAGGTATCAATGATAGAGATAAAAAATGGGATGATGTCCTACGAGACGAATTTAGGGAGCTAGGAGCTAAATTTAAAAAGTAGGGCCACAAAAGTAGTAATCTCAGGATTGCTACCAGTGTCACGTGCTAGTCAGAGTAGGAATCGCAGGATAGCTTGAGGAGTGGTGCAAAATGGAGGGATTCAAATTCCTGGGACATTGGAACCGGTTCTGGGGGAGGTGGGACCAGTACAAATCGAACGGTCTGCACGTGGGCAGAACCGGAACCAATGTCCAAGGGGGAGTGTTTGCTAGTGCTGTTGGGGAGGAGTTAAACTAACATGGCAGGGGGATGGGAACCTGTGCAGGGAGTCAGAGGGAAATAAAATGGAGACAGAAGCAAAAGATAGAAAGGAGAATAGTAAAAGTGGAGGGCAGAGAAACCCAAGGCAAAAAACAAAAAGGGCCACATTACAGCAAAATTCTAAAGGGTCAAAGAGTGTTAAAAAGACAAGCCTGAAGGCTCTGTGCCTCAATGCGAGGAGTATTCGGAATAAGGTGGACGAATTTACTGCGCAGACAGCAGTTAATGGATATGATGTAATTGGCATCACGGAGACATGGCTCCAGGTTGACCAAGGCTGGGAACTCAACATCCAGGGGTATTCAACATTTAGGTAGAGAGGAAAAGGAGGCAGGTGGCATTGCTGGTTAAAGAGGAAATTAATGCAATAGTAAGGAAGGACATTAGCCTGGATGATGTGGAATCGGTATGGGTGGAGCTGCAGAATTCCAAAAGGCAGAAAACGCTAGTGGGAGTTGTGTACAGACCACCAAACAGTAGTAGTGAGGTTGGGGACAGCATCAAACAAGAAATAAGGGATATGTGCAATAAAGGTACAGCAGTTATCATGGGCAACTTTAATCTACATATTGATTGGGCTAACCAGACTGGTAGCAATGCAGTGGAGGAGGATTTCCTGGAGTGTATTAGGGATGGATTTCTAGACCAATATGTCGAGGAACCAACTAGAAAGCTGGCCATCCTAGACTGGGTGATGTGTAATGAGAGAGGACTAATTAGCAATCTTGTTGTGCCAGGCCCCTTGGGGAAGAGTGACAATAATATGGTAGATTTCTTTATTAAGATGGAGAGTGACACAGTTAATTTGGAAACTAAGGTCCTCAACTTAAGGAAAGGTAACTTTGACAGTATGTACATCCCTGTCTGGAGTAAAAATAAAACTTGGAAGGTGGCTCAACCATGGCTAACAAGGGAAATTAAGGATAGTGTTAAAACCAAGGAAGAGGCATACAAATTGGCCAGAAAAAGCAACAAACCTGAGGACTGGGAGAAATTTAGAATTCAACAAAGGAGGACTAAGGGTTTAATTAAGAGGGGGAAAATAGAGTACGAGAAGAAGCTTGCCGAGAACATAAAAACTGACTGCAAAAGCTTCTATAGATATGTGAAAAGAAAAAGATTAGTGAAGACAAACATAAGTCCCTTGCAGTCGGATTCAGGTGAATTTATAATGAGGAACAAAGAAATGACAGACCAATTGAACAAATACTTTGGTTCTGTCTTCACGAAGGAAGACACAAATAACCTTCCGGAAGTACTAAGGGACCGAGGGTCGAGTGAGAAGGAGTGAGAAGGATATCCTTATTAGGTGGGAAATTGTGTTAGGGAAATTGATGGGATTGAAGGCCGATAAATTCCCGGGGCCTGATAGTCTGCATCCCAGTGGCCCTAGAAATAGTGGATGCATTGGTGATCATTTTCCAACAGTCTATCGAATCTGGATCAGTTCCTATAGACTGGAAGGTAACTAACGTAATACCACTTTTTAAAAAAGGAGGGAGAGAGAAAACAGGTAATTATAGACCGGTTAGCCTGACATCAGTAGTGGGGAAAATGTTGGAATCAATTATTAAGGATGAAATAGTAGCGCATTTGGAAAGCAGCGACAGGATCGGACCAAGTCAGCGTGGATTTATGAAAGGGAAATCATGCTTGACGAATCTTCTGGAATTTTTTGAGGATGTGACTAGCAGAGTGGACATGGGAGAACCAGTGGATGTGGTGTATTTGGACTTTCAAAAGTTTTGCACAAGAGATTGGTGTGCAAAATCAAAGCGCATGGTATTGGGGGTAATGTACTGACGTGGATAGAGAACTGGTTGGCAGAGTCGGGATAAACGGGTCTTTTCAGAATGGCAGGCAGTGACTAGTGGAGTGCCACAGGGCTCAGTGCTGGGACCCCAGCTCTTTATAATATACATTAATGATTTAGATGAAGAAATTGAGTGTAATATCTCCAAGTTTGCAGATGACACTAAACTGGATGGCGGTGTGAGCTGTGAGGAGGACGCTAAGAGGCTGCAGGGTGACTTGGGCAGGTTAGGTGATTGGGCAAATGCATGGCAGATGCAGTATAATGTGGATAAATGTGAGGTTATCCATTTTGGGGGCAAAAACACGAAGGCAGAATATTATCTGAATGGCGGCAGATTAGGAAAAGGGGAGGTGCAACGAGACCTGGGTGTCATGGTTCATCAGTCATTGAAAGTTGGCATGCAGGTACAGCAGGCTGTGAAGATGGCAAATGGTATGTTGGCCTTCATAGCAAGAGGATTTGAGTATCGGAGCAGGGAGGTCTTAATGCAGTTTTTCAGGCCTTAGTGAGGCCTCACCTGGAATATTGTGTTCAGTTTTGGTCTCCTAATCTGAGAAAGGACGTTCTTGCTATTGAGGGAGTGCAGCGAAGGTTCACCAGACTGATTCCAGGGATGGCTGGACTGTCATATGAGGAGAGACTGGATCAACTGGGCCTTTATTCACTGGAGCTTAGAAGGATGAGAGGGGATCTCATAGAAACATATAAGATTCTGACAGGACTGGACAGGTTAGATGTGGGAAGAATGTTCCCGATGTTGGGGAAGTCCAGAACCAGGGGACATAGTCTTAGGATAAGAGGTAGGCCATTTTGGGCTGAGATGAGGAGAAACTTCTTCACTCAGAGAGATGTTAACCTGTGGAATTCCCTGCCGCAGAGAGTTGTTGATGTCAGTTCATTGGATATATTCAAAAGGGAGTTAGATATGGCCCTTACGGCTAAGGGGATGAAGGGGTATGTAGAGAAAGCAGGAAAGGGGTACTGAGGGAATGATCAGCCATGATCTTATTGAATGATGGTGCAGGCTCACTGGGCCAAATGGCCTACTCCTGCACCTATTTTCTATGTTTCTATGTTTCACTTCAACTGACAAAGCAGTCCTCCTGATGCTTCTAGATTGCCGGTCTGCTTTGACCAACCCACAGATCTCAGTTACAACTTTTTTGCAGAAACGCAGCCTTCTGACACAGTCACCGCCACCCCCCCCCCGCCTTGTTTTCTAGCTGAGTCCCTGTATCTGGGCGCGGGGCCGATTCTGCCCTGCTTCAAGACGTTCGGTGATGGCGTGTGAGTGAATTTTTTTTTTTGAAGAGAAAACTTCTGAAATCCAACAAACTTCCATTTACTATGTTGACAGGTTAAAAAAAAGTTGAACTTTATTATTGATTTTTACAGTGTTCTTGACTCCTCCAAAATCTTCAATTTAAAAACAATGCTGTCTTTCAGTGCCGATTTCTCAATGTGCGCTGGATTTCTTAAGTGCCCAGAAGGTTTTTCGGAAGTGACCAGATACACCGATCTAGGAAGAAAAAAATGTTGGCAAAACTGCGAAAAATTATTAAAACCGGCACAGATATGACTATGACGTCAAAACAAACTGGCCTAGATAAATCGTAACCAAGTCAGTTATGCCGACGCAGATCGCAGGGGAAAACTTGGAAATAAATAAATACGCCAAAAAAAAGGCACATGCCAAAAAATCGGCACAAATGACCCCGGAAAATTAAGCCCTATATTTCTTGCTAGTTTAATCTGTTTTTATCCTTCTCGCTGTGCATACGGATGGAGCCATTATAATGAGCCATGATGTGTCCAGGCACAGGGTTCCACAAACAGACATAAACGATAGAGGAAATTTGGGCAAAACCTAATTAAATGGGTATTACACATGGCTGAGCTTCCTCAACTTATTAAGCCAGCAAATAGCTTTAGACCGATTTCACGATTCTTTGAGTGCAAATTCATAGGAAATTCTAGCCTAGTCATATAGAGCCTGGGTGTTGGTTGCATTCAGCAGGTTGTCTTTCATTGGAAGCTCATGACAACTGAAATATTTTCCAGCCAAACAATTATGGTGGCATAGGTTTGGTACATTCGTCTCTTTGGGGTGGAATAGTAGTGGGCCAGAACTTCCGCCCATCCCTCTCACTACACCTGATCCATTTCCTTGGGTTGGTGGGAGGGTCATTGAACATGTACTGTGAGCTTCTGGCAGGATCAGCGTGACCAGAGTAGAGAGCAGCGGGGATAAAAGGAGCGTCGATCCGAGATCCGAGTGGGACCAGCGGGGATATAAGGAGTGGCGGTCCGAGGTCCGAGAGCTGCGGCGGGGATAAAAAGAGTGGCAGAGAGAGAGAAAAAAATTCAAGGAGTGACATCACAGGACAGCAGGTTAGTGTTTCGTTGCTGAGTATTACAGTGTTTTTTTCTTTCCCTAAGCTAGTGCAGTGGTTTAAACTAAGAACTGGGGAACTATAACTATTACGTTAGTAAATAATAATTAGATAAACAAATTAATTCATATAAATATAAATAATCATTTGATTAAAAACTTTAACGAATTAAATAAGTAAATAAATAAAAGAGTATAGCAATGGCACGGCGGACTATGTGTTGGGACTGTAGTATGTGGGAGTTTGTGCACAGCAAGACTGTCCCGGATTCCCACATCTGCAGGAAATGTCTTTGCCTTAAGTCACTCTGGCTCAGGATCATTGAGCAGGAGTGCGAGATAGAGACACTGAAACATAAGGGATGGGGAGAAATTTCTGGATCGTTTTATCCAGAATACACACAACCCAGAGGAAAACACGGGTTCAGGAAAGGGAGGGTGTGACTGTTAGGGAGCGGGGACTTAGGAGAAGTTGTGAAGGAGATCCCGCAGACACTGCTCCTGTCCAACAGATACAATGTACTTGCTACCTGTGAGGATAAGGAGAAAGACTGCGGGGAGGACAGCCACAATGCAGACCAAGGAACCAGGGCTCATAAGGCTGTCCAAGGGTAAGAAGAGCAGAATAGAAATGTGGCAGTGATAGGGGATTCTATAATTAGAGGGATAGAAAGTGTCCTCTGCAGTCAAGAACGAGAATCTCGATGGGTGTGTTGCATCCCAGGTGCCAGGATAAGGGATATCTTGTGCTGAAAATGAATTTGGAAAGGGAGAGGGTAAATCCAGTTGTTGTGTTATATGTAAAAACAAACGACATAGGTAGGAACAGGGAGGAGTTCCCGCTGAGGGAGTATCAGGAGTTAGGAGCTAAATTAAAAAGCAGGACCTCGAAGATAATAATCTTTATTATTACCTGAGTCACGTGCAAATTGGCATAGAAGCAGTCAGATCAGAAGAATTAACACATGACTAAAGGGCAAGTGTGGGAAAAGGGGGTTCCTTTTCATGGGACACTGGCACCAGTACTGGGACAGGAAGAAGCTGTACCAATGGGATAGGTTCCACCTGAACTGGGATGGGACACTTGTCGTAGTTAAAGGGGATAAGGGAATGAAGTTGCTACACAGTGTACATGACTCCTTTCTAGCCCAATATGTAAAAATCCCAACAAGGGAGGATTCGCTATTAGATCTAGTAAGGGGGAATGAACCAGAGCAGATGAGAGAACTAAAGGTAGGGAAACATCTAGGCAATAGTGACCATAATATAATACACTTTAAGATAATAATTGAGAAGGACAAAGTATGATGAAGACCAGGGTAATAGATTGGAGAAAAGCTGATTTTGAGGGGCTGAGAATAGAACTTGGGAAAATAAAATGGACAACAATATTGGCAAACAATGATGTAGAACAGCAATGAGAAACACTTACAATGGTATTCAACAGAGTGCAGGAAAAATAAATTCTGCTAAAAAAACAAGAACAAGCTAAACACTAATGAGACATCATGGATGAATAAAGCTGTAAGGGAAAAAGTGAGAGTAAGGAAAGAGGCATACAGTAAGTACACGGACAGCAGGGGAGAGCATGATAAGGGAGAATATGAAGAGATTAGGAGAGAAGTCAAAAAAAAAATAGGAAGGCAAAGAAGAACTATGAAATTAAATTATCAAGGAACATAAAACAAAATAGTAAAATATTTTACAGGAAAAATAATGGAATCCCTACAAAATGAGAAAGTAGAACAAGGATATAATAATGAATAGTCAGCATGGATTTCAAAAGGGCAAGTCTTGCTTGACCAACTTCATTCAATTTTTTCAAAAGGTAACAGAGAGGGTAATCCAGTAGATACAATTTATCTATATTTTCAAAAGGCCTTCAATGCGGTACCACATAATAGATGAGTGAATAAGGTCAGAAAATGCGGAGTCAGGGGACAAGTAGCAGAATGGATAGAGAGCTGGCTTCAAGACAGAAAGCAGAGAGTAGGGGTAAAGGGTAGCTATTCAGAGTTGTAGAAGGTGGGAAGTGGTGTTCCACAAGGATCAGTGCTGGGACCATTGTTGTTCACAATTTATATTAACGATTTAGAGTTTGGAATTGAAACACAATTTCTAAGTTTGCAAATGACACCAAATTGGTGGGATAATCAATACTGAGGAGGACTGCAACAAATTACATAAAGAAATTAATAACATTGTAGAATGGGTATATAATTGGCAAATGAATTTCAACACAGATAAATGTGAGGCATTACATTTTGGTCGGAAGAATGGGGAGGTCAATTATTACTTGAAGGATGTGAGTCTGGGTGGGGTAGAGGAGCAAAGGGATCTCAGAATACAAATCACTAAAAGTAGTGACACAGGTTAACAAGGCCATTAAAAAATGCAAACCAAGCACTAGGATTCATTTCTAGAGGGATCGAAGTGAAAAGTACAAAAATCAAAATACTGCAGATGCTGGAATCTGGAATAAAAACACAAAATGCTGGAAATCTCAGCGGGTCAGGCAGCATCTGTGGAGAGGAAGCAGAGTTAACGTTTCGGGTCGATGATCCTTCCTCAGAACTGGAGAGTGTTCGGAAAGAACAGATTCTTAACAACCACTGAAAGGGGGAGGGGAAGAAAGAACACAAGGGAAGGTCTGTGATAGGTTGGAAGGCAGGAGAGATTAGAGAGACAAAAGGGATGATGGTTCAAATTCAAATGGTAATGCCAGGAGTTAGAAAAACATTAGTCAAGATAGGGTGTGAATGGCGGGATAATGACCAACTGCCATTAGAGACAAGGAGAGAAAAGGAAAGAAACGTGCTCTGAGCAAATTATGTGCATTTCAACTTTTTAAAAGTTCCATGACTAAATCTTATCCACCTCTTATCTCCTCCAGGGCCTTCAGGCAAAGAACAGGAGTCCCCGCTCAGAGAAGACGAAGACTCCTCAGGAGAGCTCACTCTTGCTGAGGGTCCATCCCACAGGAGACATGCATCTTTGTAAGAGATTCTGTTCCCATCCCCCCCTTACAAAGAGTTCTTGGACTTCAGGATTTATAAGAACAAAATACACACAGCACAAGGTTTGGCTCAACCTTACATTTGTTTGTTTATTGAACTCACAAAATTCCCCCCACCCCAGTACAAACCCCTCTGTGATTTGACCGGATTAACACAAAACCTACAATACAAGGTTACCTGACACTGACATGAAATATCAGTTTAAACCCTTCCGCGATTCGACTGCTACTGAGAAAATTACTCAGACAAACCACTCTACGATTTGGCTGAAACTTACAATCACCCACACAGCTGGTTATTCCAGTGTTGATTGTAGTCCTGGATCAGGTGACCAACCTCTGTCCTTCTTCCCGACTGCAATCACCACTCTCCGAAGTTGTCCTCCTTTTTATAAAGATTCATATCACAATATCTCAAACATATTTCCTGTTGTCCTGTTGAATCGTCCGATAGTTAACACCTTTTAATTATTAGTTTATTCCATGCCCTGGTCTAGACGGGACCGAGCGGACACGATCAGTTCTCATGCAGTTTAAAACAATGCAACCCTTCCATGGTAAAAGATACCTGGCTCCTAATTTAACGAATGTGTGAATGTCCTTCTTCCTTCTTGGCAGGAACCATTCGTGATGGTAATGGCCGTCATCCGGTGTTATTATCTATGCTTATGTCATTCTCAATACCTTAATTGTATTAAATCAATAGCAGTTGTACTGTATCATTGTATATGATAATGTCTCTTTTCCAGTCTCTTAATTGCATAGTTTTGTTGCAATGTTTGAATTAACCCTTTACTGCAGAGTCCACATCTATGTTGTGCTGAGGTTTGCCGTTTTATATTTCACAGTCCAATCATGTCCGTGGGTTTGGGGTTTTTATATTCCATAAATCTCTTACACTAGAGCTATTACTTCCGTCGATTCTTCTGCTGTGGTGAGTGTATTGTCGGCCTCAGCCAAATGTTACATTCCTTTTATACAGTCTATACATTTGATTCCATCACCCCAAATCCACTTTTAAATAATATTTCCAGTTTTTCCCTTTTTACTTTTCGATTCAGTTTACATGATAACCTAAACAGATACAATACCACAATCAATTGTACAATTACTAATACATGCGAGGCAATTTGAATCCAGGGGGGAATTTCAATATTAAACCCAATATCCCACAAAGGTGGGCTAGGTATTTCCCTGATCTCATCTCTCGTTACCCTGTTTTCCTGTTGGAGAATATAATAATGTTTTGGGGAAAACTCCACATCCTTTACCATTTTGTTAAATGCTCGGGTAATGGCGGGATATCATACCCAAAATGGGATATATATTCTTGGAGGTTTGGTAAAGTATCGCTCACTCTGAGATTTACTGAGGTGTGATCCGAGATAGGGATTATCCTTTCCTGTGCCATTTGAACCTCTATCTGAGGTTTAAAGCAAAAGATCGAGTCATAAACTGGCACCAGGTACCATTGTGTACCCTATACTGGTTCGTACTGGCGGTGATACAGTAGGCACTGTTACCCTCGTATGCAACCTGGGGCGGGACATGGCTCTGAGCCATCACCTCCATAGTATAGTTGATAGGTTGTGCGCTTTCAGATACAAATCCACATACTGGTTGGTCAAACACATTCAGGTGATGTGGGCACAACACCACATGGGCACACCTTCCCTGACATCCCTTCAGATCCTTGCCGGTCATGGAGTTCCCCCACTTAACCACATACTGAGGGGCCCCATGATGTCGCACATATACCCCATTTCAAATGACACCAATATTTTCCACCGGGTATACCGGCACTGGCCGTTGTAACTGACCCATCACTGGCATCCTGAGAACTATCCCCATCATAGTTTGGCTGTACTGACCACAGTCGATTGGGACTGTGTATGCTTCGGAGGCCAACCGTAGCTGGCACAGGTTCATGAGATTGTCACAAGTGCTCATGGTGTCTGTTGTCAATCTATTATGGTATGCGACCTTGCTCCAAATCCTCTAAATGACTACGCCCCTCGTTTAATAACCAAGCACTGTACATACACACGTCATTTTGGGCGGCCCGGTCCAACACGTTCCACTCTTCTGTTAAATAGTTTATGGTTTGGGCGTGAGTTTCCAGCTCAGCTATTACTTTGTTTAGGTGAATGGTCATTACTTGGTCTTCCCATAATTCCTGTCCCTCAATCTCATTACCTTCCCCCAGTATTCTCTTTAGCTGATCCCGCAAGGTATTGACCTGCATTTGCATCTGGGCATCATCTATACTATTGACCAGTGACGCCCCTATATTAAACACCATGGCCGCGTCATTGATCAATCCCCTATTCCGTTTCCCCAAACTGGTGTGACTGTTGTCAGCTCATTTATATAAATCCTTCCGACTTTCGTCCCCATAATTCAGCTCATAGAATTGTCGGAACATTTCATTTAACAGTTTCTCATACAATTTTTCAGTTTCTGCTGGGCACCATCGGGGCAGCCATACCTTTGTTAAGTTAAGGATGACAGATGCTACCTCATAGTGCACGTCATGGTACAACACCTTCCCTGTTGGAATCAGCACCAACCCATTCCTAGGTCCAGGTGTCGTTATGGGGCACTTAACCTCTATATTCCAGGTGTTTAGGCTGTTGGTAGGGGCTTCCTTTCGTGCGCTACTGGTTCATAGCGTTGACTGTATTTGGAGGATCTGGGACCACACAAGAGTCTAAACTCAAGAGTCCAGCCCATTCCAGACCTGGAGTCTTGCCATTCGTTTAAAAGTGATGGACACCCCCTTCTGGCATTTACGTTCCGACCCTCCCACATAAACCCCTTGCTCCTCTTTCCACCACTTGTCCCAACATAATTTCACTCCCCTCATAGGGCCCAAGTTTCGGCCTCAGTTGCTCCTGATTTTTTGGAGCAACTGGTGTAGAACGGAGTATCTTAGAAATTCAAATTCTCGGCATTTAGTTTGCTCCAGTTCTCGTGAGTTAGAACAGTTTCACTTTGGAACAGAATTTTTTTTTCAAAAGGGGGCGTGTCCGGCCACTTATGCCTGTTTTCAAAGTTTCGGCAGTGAAAACTTACTCCAAACTAACTTAGAATGGAGTAAGTGAAGATTTTTGTACGCTCGAAAAAACCATGTCTACACTTTAGAAAATCAGGCATAGATTCCAAATCAGGTGTAGGGAATGGGGGTGGGGGGGTTTAAAGGCAAGTTTACAAACATTAAACACTTCAGTTTTACAAATAAAGAGCCATCATCAATAATAAATGATAAAAACATCAATAAATCAACCAATAAATCAGTCAAAAAAAATTAATAAGAAATAATTTTTTTTTAAATCAATAACTAAAACATTTTCTACTTACCGACTGCAGCACCTGGAGCCCTCCAACAGCATGCTGGGATGCCCCCACCCCACAGTGTGTCTCTATCAGTGTCTCTATCTCTCTGTCCGTCTATCTGTGTGTCTCTCTCACTCTCTGTCTGTCAGTGTCTGTGTTTCTGACAGCGAGAGGAAGGGGGTAGAGGGAGAGAGGGGGGGTCAGGGGGAGGGGGGGAGAGATGGGGAGAAGGGGGAGGGAAGGGGGAGAAGGGGGGGAGGAGGAGGGGAAGGGGGGAGGAGGAGAAGGGGAAGGGGAGGAGAAGGGGAAAGGGGGGCAGGAGAAGGGGAAGGGGGGAGGAGAAGGGGAAAGGGGGGAGGAGAAGTGGGGAAAAGGAGAAGGGGGGAAAGGAGAAGGGGGAGAAAAGAGAAGGGGAGGGGCGGAAAGGAGAAGGGGAGGGGGGAAAGGAGAAAGGGGGGAAAGAGAAGGGGGGGAAGGAGAAGGGGTGGGGGGAAGGAGAAGGGGAGGGAGGCTGAACGGGCCGGACCCGGCCAGGCCCAAAACTTCAGGCAGGGCCCATCCCTAGCACCAGATTTACAGCTAGGTGGCGTTGGGTCGGGTCGGGGGTCCAGGGTCGGGGGCGCAGGTCGGGTCGGGGGGAGCGCGGGTCGGGGTCGGGAGCGCGGGTCGGGTCGTGGGGGGCGGAGGGAGGTCGGTTCGGTTCGGGGAGGGAGGGAGGGAGAGGGAGGTCAGGTCGGGTGGGGATGGGGGGGGAGCGCGGGTCAGGTCCGGTCCGGGGGCGGAAGCGGGAGTCGGGTCGGGGTCGGGGGCAGGGGGAAGCGGGAGTCGGGTCGGGTCGGGAGGAAGCAGGAGCTGGGCGTGGGAGGCAGCCTTATGCACGCAGCCCCAGTGAGGCCATTCGGCCAGGGCTAGGGGCTGCGTGCTTCGGGCCCCTCCCACACAGTTTTGGGCGCCTGGAGCTACTGCACATGCGCGCCCACTCTAGCGCGCATGTGCAGAGCTCCCGGCACTGTTTTTAGCGCAGGGACCTAGCTCCGCCCCCTACAGCTCGTGCTGCGCTGCGCCCGACTCAAGAGGAGCAGCAGGGAGCCGGGGAATCTGTAAGTTTTTTTTCGGCGCACTTTGTGGCGCAGCCCGTTCTAGGCGCAGCCCGAAACTTTGGCCCTTAGTCTCCATAATCCATCTGTGCGACTCGTTCTGTCTTCCGTAACCACCACCACCATCCCACGGAGATGCTTCCCTAGCATTCTAGGCACACTCGCCTTCCCTCGTTCACCTGTACCTTGCTGGCCGTTGTATTTAATTTTGATCAGGGCACTGATACTGCACCGAATTTGTAACCGAATTTGGAATATTAGTGGAATTTGACCCCAACCAACCCGACCACTTTCCTTCATGGAAGTATGTAGCTATCCCATCAGTGCCCTGTGTTCTACCCACCTGTGTTACGGTGGGCCTGGCTCCTCCCATACACCCGTAAGTAAAAGACATCTCGATGTCCCCTCAATCCATCTGTCCTGCTCCAATCAGGATTAGCAACAAGCTCAGCCACAGAATGTATTTCATCTTGCGTCCTCAGTTCGACTTGCTTCTGTAAAAAAAAAACAAGTAAAGAAAAATAGCACCGCTCTGTGAGAGGTCGTCCTCCACAGGTCAGACTTAGGTTATATAAATTTACGCTGTGTGCTGCAAGTACCGTGTCCCCTTTTCCTTTCTTCCAGGTCGGCTTGCAAGGAAGCATTGAGACTAGTCCTTCATACCACCCCGCTCTCTGGGTCTTCTTCATCATCCCACAACATGGGAGGAAGACTTACGCTAATTAAACTCATGATTGTTCCTTGGGTCCTGGTTTGTTTTATCCTCCTCTCCTCCGGATCATAGGGGCCGAATTTGGTCAAAGCCTCCACCCGCCCAAGTACTGCTGATGGCCGGCAAGGTACTGGACGGTACTTTCAGCGGGGTTTTCATCACCGAGGTCCCTCGAAGGTTGGCGGGCAGCAAATCAACGGCGTATGCCGCCAATCTGGGCAGCAGCGGGCGGGAGGTCTCATTCTCGGCGGCAAAGGCGCTTGCCGGCCAGGTGCCGCCGAGGATGAAGTCGGGCCCACGGAGGGTCGAAGGGGTAAAAATAAAAATCATCAACAAAAAAAAAGGAACATCTGACGACCTTCAGGGGACCCCATCGAGGTAAGTACCTGTAAAGAAATATTTTAAAAACAGTCCACTTACCTTTCCGACAGGATCTTGACACTCACCATTCAGAACAGACCAGCCTCCACGCAGCAGTCCACTGCCGTCCTGTCACTGACTCCCGCCCGCACCAATCTGGCATCTCGGCGGGCGGGAGTCTACTTACGCGCATCGGCTGTCGGCGGGCGCTTCCCGGCAGTTTGAGCAGAGGAATGTCGGCGGCAATGGGCGGGCGGTAAGCTCATCAAAATCGATCCTATAGAGTTTGCACTGGTTAATATGGAACCATTTTGTCCGTTTTGGCAGCCGCAGTGCAAATACCATAGGGCTTGCCTTGGCCACTATACTGTACGGCCCCATATACATTGGTTCGAATGCCCCTACCCGGGCATAATTTCTCACCATGACCTGGTCCCCTACCTTCCACTCCTGTACTTTCTATGGCTCTGACAGCATTTTATTCTTCTGGTGCTGGCTTCCCATGTTATTCGTTGCTTCCAAATGTATTTTCCTCAGGGTCTCGTACAGATCTCTTACGAACCTGTCCCGGTTGACCTCCCTAGTTTGAGCTTCGGTCAGGACCGGCACCAACACGAGTCGGGGTCCGCATCGCCCTACCTTTTTTGCAGGATCTTGACACTCACCATTCAGGACATCAGCTCATGCAGGGAGTGCCCTGTATTTTTTGAGAGGCTGGTCCTGATACTCATAAGAACTAGAGGCAGGACCTCATCCCATTTTGTTGGATACTCCCCTATCTCCTTCCTAAGCCTTTCCTTTAAAGTCCGGTTCATCCTTTCCACTATATCCGATAATTGGGGGTTGTGGGCCACATGCCATTTTCTCTGTATCCCTAAAAGTTTCAGGGTGGTCTGCATGACTTGTCCTGTGAAATGGCTCCCCTGGTCCGATTCCACTATCTGGGGCAATCCCCATCGGGTGAACACGTCCCTTACCAGGACCCTAGAAGTGGTTAATGCTGTGGCTGTCCTACAAGGGAAGGCCTCCACCCACTTGGAGAAAACGTCCACCAATACCAGATAATACGTGTTGCCTGTTGTTGTGGTAAGCAGTGGCCCGATGAAGTTTATTTGTATGGATCGCCATAGTCCCTCTACCCTCCAAGTATGTTCGTGGGGGGTCTGGATTATTCATAGCGCACACTAGGCAGTTATCACAGTATTCTTTTACCTCTTCCCTGAGATGAGGTCACCAACCGACCTCCTCCACTTTCTTCTAGGCCGTTTCAGCTTTCACTGTCCTTTCCAACTTTTCTCTAAGAACAAAAGGAATGAAACCCCTCTGTAAACTACTGTCTCTTGATGGGGCATTATTTCTGAGCAAAGATAGAATGGACTCCAAAATTGGCAAAAGTCTGATCTAAATTACTGGTGTGGAATTAATCCCTAACACGTCAACTGCAATTCAGAAGCATGTCAGGAAGGATGTGGTTTATTTAGATTTCCAAAAGGCATTCGATAAGGTGCCACACAAAAGGTTATTGCAGAAGATAGAGATACGTGGAGTCAGAGGAAATGTATTAGCATGGATAGAGAATTGGCTGGCGAACAGAAAGCAGAGAGTCAGGATAAATGGGTCCTTTTTGGGTTGGAAATCGGTGGTTAGTGGTGTGCCACAGGGATCGGTGCTGGGACCACAACTGTTTACAATATACATTGTAGGGAGGAGGGGACAGAGTGTAGTGCAACAAAATTTGCAGATGACACAAAGATTAGTGGGCAAGCGGGTTGTGTAGAGGACACAGAGAGGCTGCAAAGAGATTTAGACAGGTTAAGCGAATGGGCTAAGGTTTGGCAGATGGAGTACAATGTCGGAAAGTGTGAGGTCATCCACCTTGGGGGAAAAAAACAGTAAAAGGGAATATTATTTGAATGGGGAGAGATTGCAACATGCTGAGGTGCAGAGGGACCTGGGGGTCCTTGTGCATGAATCCCAAAAAGTTAGTTTGCAGGTGCAGCAGGTAATCAGGAAGGCGAATGGAATGTTGGCCTTCATTGCGAGAGGGATGGAGTACAAAAGCAGGGAGGTCCTGCTGCAACTGTACAGGATATTGGTAAGGCCGCACATGGAGTACTGCGTGCAGTTTTGGTGACCTTACTTAAGGAAGGATGTACTGGCTTTGGAGGGGGTACAGTGACGATTCACTAGGTTGATTCCGGAGATGAGGGAATTACCTTATGATGATAGATTGAGTAGACTGGGTCTTTACTCATTGGAGTTCAGAAGGATGAGGGGTGATCTTATAGAAACATTTAAAATCATGAAAGGGATAGACAAGATAGAGGCAGAGAGGTTGTTTCCACTGGTAGGGGAGACTAGAACTAGGGGGCACAGCCTCAAAATACGGGGGAGCCAATTTAAAACCGAGTTGAGAAGGAATTTCTTCTCCCAGAGGGTTGTGAATCTGTGGAATTCTCTGCCCAAGGAAGCAGTTGAGGCTAGCTCATTGAATGTATTCAAGTCACAGATAGATAGATTTTTAACCAATAAGGGAATTAAGGGTTACGGGGAGAGGGTGGGTAAGTGGAGCTGAGTCCAGGCCAGATCAGCCATGATCCTACTGAATGGCGGAGCAGGCTCGAGGGGCTAGATGGCCTACTCCTGTTCCTAATTCTTATGTTCTTATGTTCTTATGTTTCCAGCCCTGGATGTCCAGCTCCCGGTCTCCCATGAGCTAGCTGTATGAATTCCTCTCGGTACTGTTTGGGCATCATTCACCTTTCCCCTTTAAACGGCATTCCCTCTTTAACAACTACATCTGCTGTTCCAAAAGGACCCTCAATTGGCTCCCCTTCTCCCCTTTTCTTAATCGTTGCTTTCAGAACCGCATCTTGTGCTTGGACCTGGGTCAGGTCTGGGGGCAACTTCGCCTTCTGTGGGCCCTCTGTATCCTTTATGGCCACGATTTGTCCAGATTGGTACAGGTCCCAAAGTATTCCCTCCCTGGCCCCTTTTTTTGCCAACTCATTGACCTTCTGGTTACCTTCCCATTTAGGTTCTGCTTTTGCGTGGACTTTTACCTTCAGAATATAATACTCTCCTTTATTGCCCATAATGCCCAGGATTGTTTTCAGCAGTGGGGCTGTTACCAACAGTTTACCATCTGCGGACTTGAATCCTCGCCTAGCCCATATTGCCAGATATTCGGTGCAGGAATTGCACGTGAACATCGAGTCTGAGCATGTTGTGTAGGGGGTTGGGAATTCCTCGGGGTGCATGACTACATAAGCTACAGCCACCAGCTCGGCCTGTTGTGCGCTCAGTGTGCTGGGGAGTTTGATGGCTTTCTCTATTCCAGCCCCTGGGTCATAAATTTCACACCCTGTCCTATGCTCTCCGTCTGTTACTGAGCTGGACCCATCCACATTTTTATCTCTCCCTGTCAGATGTTCCCCGGCCCGGAATCCCACATCTACATCCCATATATGATCTGTCCCCGGATAAATCATATTCAGGGCCAGCTTAAGTTCCGCCAATCTTTCCACCCTCAGGTTCATCTGGGAGAGTGGCAATGTCCAGCGGGCAATGTGATTGCTACTCACTGTCCCATCTTTTAGCCTACCGTCCAATAACATCTGTGTCAGGGTGTGACAGGTCAGTCGGGTTACTAAGGATGACCACGTAAGTAACTGAAAGCGTTTAACGGCCCAGTAGGTCGCCAATAGGTGTCGTTCGCAATTTGAGTAGCCCCTTTCTACGTTTGTCAGGACTCGGGAGGCATAAGCCACTGGCCTCAACTTGTCATGCTGCTCTTGGAGCAACACGGCACTCAAACTATCCCCAGTACCTGCCACCTCCAGATAAAAATCCTCATTCCCATTTACCGCTCCTCGTGCGGGTGCAGTTTGTAAGTTTTCCTTTAGGTGGGTAAATGCCTCCTGGCAATTTTCATCCCATTCCCATCCTACTCTTTTCCTAAGGAGTCTGAGCAAAGGGGCTGCCGTGGCTATATAACCTTTAACGAAATCCTTGCAATACCCCGTTATTCCCAGAAAGGACCTTACCCTGGATGCATCCTTTAGAGCGGGTAGTTCCTGTTCTGCCCTCCTTTTCGCCTCGTCTCTAGCCCTTTCCCCTGCCCTCATCGGCAATCCGAGGAATTTCACCTCCTCCTGGCCAATTTGGGCTTTCTTGGGATTCATTTTAAACCCTGTCTTCTTTAACAGCTTCAGTAGCTCGTTCAGTAGTGACCCTGAAAATAATAACAAGTCATCCGCGTACTGTATCAACTGGCTGGGCTGACTAAAACTCTTTAAAGCATTGGCCATGAATTGATGGAAAATCAAGGGACTGTTATGAAATCCTTGCGGGAGACACGTCCATGTATACTGTTGCCTTTTGAATGTGAAAACAAATTTATATTGATCCTTCCATCTTATCGGGTTAGACAAGAACCCGTTAGCTATGACCAATACAGTGAATGTTGTTGCCTCCGCAGGGATCTTCCCTATTAAATCTGTTACTGCTGCTTCATTGGGCGCGCAGGCTGGAATACTTTTATTGAGAACTCGATAGTCCACCGTGGCTCTCCATGACTGATCGGGCTTCTTACCTGGCCAACGGGGTAAATTTACGTGGGTAGCTATCGGTCTCAGTACACCTTGGTCCATCATCATCATAGCCAGTCCCTCGGAATCGAACTCCCAAAGTGAGTTCTTTGATGGCTGAACAGTCCGATACGAGAGCCACAGACTCTGTTACAGGTGGGACAGACATTCGTCGGGGGACGGGATCGGTGGGGCTGGTTTGCCACGTGCTCCTTCCGCTGCCTGCGCTTGGCCTCTTCGTGCTCTTTGCGTTGAGACTCGAAGAGCTCAACGCCCTCCCGGATGGACTTTCTCCACCTCGGGCAGTCTTCGGTCAGGGTCTCCCAGGTGTCAGTGGTGATGTTGCACTTTACCAAGGGAGGCTTTGAGGGTGTCCTTATAGCATCCACTGTCCACTGTCCTCCTTTGGCTTGTTTACCATGGAGGATCATGGTCTGCATGTCATCGTGAAGCAGGCGAAGGATGTTGACAAACTTTGGGGACATCCGAAACGGAGGAGGATGCTCAATAGACCCTCACGGTTGACAGTGTCAAAGGCCTTTGTAAGATCGAAAAAGGCCATGTATAAGGGCACTGCTCTCTGCATTTTTCCTGCAACTGGCGCGCTGCAAAGATCATGTCTGTTGTGCCCCGTGGGGACGAAATCCGCATTGTGATTCCGGGAGGAGCTCCTCGGCCACAGAGAGAAGACGATTGAGGAAAACTCGAGCGACAACTTTCCCAGTGGCTGAAAGCAGGAAGATTCCCCTGTAGTTTCCGCAGTCGGACTTGTCCCCCTTTTTAAAAATGGTCACAATCACTGCATCTCCGATATCTCCCGGCGTGCTCTCCTCCCTCCAGATGAGAGAGATGAGATCATGTATCTGTCATGTATGTACCCTTTATGTAACAACACTGCAATACTGTATATAAGTAAGAAATGCACACCTTGACCACAGGGGGTGAACTTGTGGGAGACACTCCTCACCTGGTCATCCAGGTATATAAAGGGAGGTCCCACGCAGGGTCATCACTTCTTGGTCCTGTGAATAAAGGTTTAGTTCATGGAGTGACCTTGTCCATAGAATGTGCCTCGTGTGGATTTGTGGTATTGTGTAAAGACTTTACAGTATCCGCGCCAATAGCGCCTCTCCGCCATATTTTAGCACCTCAGCAGGGATTCCATCCGCACCCGTAGCCTTGTTATTCTTAAGCTGTTTAATGGCTTTGCCTACCTCATGCAACGATGGAGTTTCACTGAGTTGGCAGCAGATCGCATGCTGCGGGATGGAATCGAGAACACTCGAGTCAAAGGCAGAGTCTCGCTTGAGGAGATCTTCGAAGTGCTCCTTCCATCGGGCCCTGACATCCTCGGGGTCCTTGAGTTCAATGCAGTTTCCAAGTCCTTCTCTGCCTCCCAGGGAAAACTACTGTTTGTGAGGTCGTGACATTGGGTACCTTCACCTCTACCCCCATTACCCTACCACAGTCATGTCGGTGAATGACGAACACGGAGAGATTATTTTGCATGTACACTCGATACTTTGCCAGGGTGCTACAGACCAATTGTTCTAAGTCGTAGCTTCCCTTCGGTTTCATTGTACAGTTGCTATCTTTCACCTTTTCATCCTTGGGGATGACTAAAATCTCCTCTGGCTTATCCGAATCAACTGGCTCCCCATTAACAGTGGTTTTTCATATCCACAATCACGTAGTGGGCCAGCATGAAATCGGCCCCGAGGACCCCCGTACTGGGCTGTTCCCATTACATAAGGACACATTCCCACTTAGTGGCAAGGGGTCCTAACTCTATAGACAAGGATTTCGATAGGAGCAGGGAGGTCTTACTGCAGTTGTACAGGGCCTTAGTGAGGCCTCACCTGGAATATTGTGTTCAGTTTTGGTCTCCTAATCTGAGGAAGGACGTTCTTGCTATTGAGGGAGTGCAGCGAAGATTCACCAGACTGATTCCAGGGATGGCTGGACTGTCATATGAGGAGAGACTGGATCAACTGGGCCTTTATTCACTGGAGTTTAGAAGGATGAGAGGGGATCTCGTAGAAACGTATAAGATTCTGACGGGACCGGACAGGTTAGATGCGGGAAGATTGTTCCCAATGTTGGGGAAGTCGAGAACCAGGGGACACAGTCTTAGGATAAGGGGTAGGCCATTTAGGACTGAGATGAGGAGAAACTTCTTCACTCAGACAGTTGTTGACCTGTGGAATTCCCTGCCGCAGAGAGTTGTTGATGCCAGTTCATTGAATATATTCAAGAGGAAGTTAGATATGGCCCTTACGGCTAAGGGGATCAAGGGGTATGGAGAGAAAGCAGGAAAGGAGTACTGAGGGAGTGACCAGCCATGATCTTATTGAATGGCGGTGCAGGCGCGAAGGGCCGAATGGCCTACTCCTGCACCTATTTTCTATGTTTCTATGATACCGCCCCAGCCTGCTCATTCCCTGTAAAACCCACTAACTTAAACGGGACCCTGCTCGAACAAGGAGAAGTGGTCGGATTTGGTGAGTGAACCACTGTACTGGAAGCCCCGGTGTCCACTGGATATTCCCCTTAAACGGACTCTACATTAATCTTTATGCAGGGTCTGCCCCATTCATCGTAGGTGAGCGGGCACAGGTACTCGGGTTGGGCACGTCCTAGTCATGGAGGAAGTGCAGGCACACGGCAGCATCCAGCTTTCCCTGGTCCTTGCCCATAACCTGCTATAACGCGGCCACTAGAAGTTTCACTGGGTCTTCTATCCTCTCTTTCTTTGCCTCGACTACCGCGTTTTCGACCCCGAGGGACCCCCTTATCCTGGCTCCCCCCTTTTGGAAACTAGCACACCCTACTCCAGTGTCCTGTTCTACCACAGTCTGGGATCTGTCCGCATTACCTCCCTCCTGCTTCCATTCCTTTCTACCATGGGCGCTTTCATTCATCTCGTGTACCGTTCCCTTTCGTTGATTCTCCTCCTCCTGGTCAGATTTAAAAGCCAGAGTCAGATTCCTCAACATGCCTGTCTCCGTATTTGTCACGTCCTCGGGGTCAAACAATGATTCCTCCCTGGCCCTGATCCACAGCAAGCTGTTAGCCACTAGGGTCCTCAACCAATGATTCCTGGGAGCCCCTATCAACTGCGCTCAGACTAGATTTCCCCAGTCGCTTTCAGATACACGGGCCATAACCTATCTGAAAATACATCCGGCGCCTCGCCAGCCAGCTGTCTGGTTTGCTCGACCTGCAAGAATGGGCTGCCTTGGCTATGTCCCAGCGGCATTAACATTTCTTCCTCCACACCGTCCGTGGTGCCCGCTCCTAACTTAGTGGCTGCCGACAAACTCTGATACAGCTTCCTGTCTAGGGAGAACAGTACCAGCTTCTTCAATTTGTCCTCATCACAAGTATTGATCCCCTCCTATCTACTCTACATTGGCAAAATAAACAGAGGCATCCCCTCCATGCTTCAGTTTCGGCACACTGCCAGCATTTCCTGCAACTGAAGGGATGTATATGGGAGCACATAGTCACTCTGCAATGGTCCCTGACCACTGCCTTGTGGGGGTGGACCGAACTTTTGCTGTCGCGGGGAACACATCAGTCCCGATGCTTCAGGAGCCGACTGACCTTCACTATAGTGGGTCTCATCATTGGGCTCCTTTCTCTCCTCATCCCAGTCTACCCCAACTTCCCCCGGTGCCATAAGACAAGCCATAATACACCTGGCTCCAGATAGTGCTAGGGTCAACTTACGAATATTCTCAATACAGGGCCCGTGATTGGCCTCTTCATGTACCCGATGTTGAGCTACCCTGTATGCCACCTTGATCTCTTAGGCGGCCCCACGAATCTAGGATGACTTGCTTCCACGCCAAAAAGGGATGAGTTTGTTGAGTTCACAGGTGTTTCAATAAAAGACCTAATATTCCAGGTCCCGAACTACATATTGAAGGGTGGAAGATGCCTGTGCATGGATTTTTTTTAACGTGTGGTGGCCATTGCACACCAGTCACCACACGGGCTTGACAGAGCTTGGTCCTGGTCCAATGGCAAGGATTAACCAAGATGACTGGAGACCAGCTCTGCTGCATGGACCTAGTGCACAGACATATTGCAATGCGGGCTGGCCCGTGCTGCCCCTGGGCCCTCGCCTCTTCTGAGCCTTAAACTCACGCCTCTCCTGGGCCCCGAACACATTTCTCGCCGTTCCTTCGCCCCAACCTCGCCGCTCCTGCTGTACCTGCCCACGCTCCGATCACCGACTTGGATTATGGTGACGTCCAAACCAATTACCCTCTTCACTGCCATCGCCCTCCTGCACCAGCTCGTGCTGCTCCCTGGAGTGGTACACCGCCACACTGCTCCAGGGCCCGCAGCGCCGCTCCTTTTAAGGTCCCGACCTGCCACTGATGTTCCCACGCAGGACGGAGCCGCCACGCCATCTTGATATCCTTCAGCTGTCCCTCAGCCTTGTCAGTTCTCTTTAAGTTCCTGACTCTTTCCTCATGCTGAGCCTGACACTGCCTTTTACTTTCGGTGACCTGACATTGCAGGCACTCTATCGTATTCCTAGAAGTTTCTTCCTGCGCTTTCCTCTCCTGCCTTTCATTACTTAAATTTTCCATCAGCTGGTTCACTACGACCTCTCTGTCACCTGCCCTGCTTTCTGATTCCCTTTTCTCCTCTTCTAACCGCTTAACTTTCTCTGTGAGAATCTGAATTTGTTTCTCATACACAGTAACCAAATTGCCTTTTCCTTTGATTTCTTATGTTCGCTACTATCCGTCCACTCTACTGCCTTCTCCTGCGGACTGTCAGAGTGCATCATTTATATGAACAAAATACACACAGCACAGGGTTTGGCTCAACCTTACATTTGTTCATTTATTGAACTCCCCCAGTACCAACCCCCAGTACCAACCCTTCTGTGATTTGACCGGAATAACACAAAACCCCTGCACAAGGTTACCTGACACTGACACGAAATATCAGTTTAAACCCTTCCGCGATTCGACTGCTACTTACAAAATTACTCGGGCAAACCACTCTACGATTTGGCTGAAACTTACAATCACCCACACAGCTTTGCTCCAGTGTTGATTGTAAGCCTGGAATGGCGAGGTCGGGCGAAGGAGCAACGCGAGATTGTAGAGCGACGTGATCAGGGCCCAGGAGAAGCGTGAGCTACGGGGCCCAGAAGAGACGAGGGCTCAGGGGCAGCACGGGCCAGCCCACACTGCGATATGTGTGTGCCCTAGGTCCGTGCAGCAGAGCTAGTCTCCAGTTGTCTTGGTTAACCCTTGCCACTGGACCAAGACCTAACTCTGTCAAGCCCGTGTGGTGGCTGGTGTGCAACGGCCACCACACGTTAAAAAAATCCACGTACAGGCATCTTCTACCCTTCAACATGTAGTTCTGGACCTGGAATATTAGGTCTTTTATTGAAACACATGCGAACTCGTCCCTTTTTGGCGTGGAAGCAAGTCATCCTCGATATGAGGGACCACCTATGATGATGATGATGATGTAGGCCTGGACCAGGTGACCAACCTCTGTCCTTCTTCCCGACTGCAGTCACCACGCTCCGAAGTTGTCCTTTTTATAAAGATTCATATCACAATATCTCAAACATATTTCCTGTTGTTATCCTGTTGAATCGTCTGATAAGTTAACACCTTTTAATTATCAGTTTATTCCACGCCCTGGTCTAGCCAGGACCGAGCAGACATGATTAGTTCTCATGTTGTTTAAAACAATGCAACCCTTCTATGGTAAAAGATACCGTCCGGTGTTATTGTCTATGCTGATGGCATTCTCAATACCTTAATTGTATTAAATCGGTGGCAGTTGTCCTGTATCATTGTATATAATAATGTCACTTTTCCAGTCTCTTAATTGCATAGTTTTGTTGCAATGTTTGAATTAACCCTTTACTGCAGAGTCCACCTCTGTGTTGTGCTGAGGTTTGCCGTTTTATATTTCACAGTCCAATCATGTCCGTGGGTTTGGGGTTTTTATATTCCATAAATGTTATAGTTGGAGGGGGGAGGAACAGATCCTACACATTGCAGGTGCCAGTATATCGAAAGTTAACCGTCATCGACCTGAAACATTAACTCTGTTTCTCTCCCCACAGGTGCTGCCTGACCGGCTGAGTATTTCTAGCATGTTCTGTTTTTATTTCAGATTTCTAGCATCCGCAGTATTTTGCTTTTGTAGTATATCTGTAAGGCTTGTTAAACAGTTAGATGGGTTGTCATCCTGTGATTAATATCGCACCAGTAAGAACGAACTGAGAGTGGTGGCAAGGAGTGTGCCATCCTCTCCAAGCTCTGCTCAGCAGGACAGAGATGCTGAACACGGGAGAGGGCCATTAATTAAAAGGAGAATGCTAGAGGCTCAGCAGCAACTATGCACGGTACTGGCAGTGTTGCCAGGCACACACTCCACAATGGCACAGAGGAGGCCAGCTCAAACATTTGTGGAATGATGTTTCAGGGCTTTTCAACCATACAATCTTCCATTGAAAATCTGGCTATATTAGGGCTCATTAATAAGTCCCTGCAGGCCCAGACGGCAGCCTTGCATACTATGGCCGCTAATATTTCTACCAGCTTCCACGTGTTGGCTTCCAAGGCATCAGTGATCTCTTCTGTTATGTCTTTAATACTCTTATGAATGACTCCACGAGATCTAGTATTGTACTTGAGCTGTTGTGACCTTAGTCCCATTTATTGTAACTGCAGAGTAGGCGCAAGCATGGTGGGCAGCCTTTTATACTGGGCCCTGCATACCTATGCAGGTGACCCTCAGGTCTCCCGCCGCTGTGCCCTCTGGTGGCACACCTTATGTGACTATACTGTTAGTATACATGGTCTACATACGTAACATCACTTCCCCCCAAGTCTTTAATGCAAATAGACTCATACATTCACAGTGACCTGGGTTTTGCTCTTCCTGGTTGACCATTGGAGGGTCGCTTCTAGCTTGGGTGGGTTGGTAATGAGATTTGTTGCCAGTGGAGGTCCCCGTGGTTTCTGGTTGTGAGTCCATGATTACTCCATTCTCCCCCGCCACACAGAGATCATGCTAAGGGCCCATTACATGCAAGTTGCATTCAAGTTCATCACGTGGGTTTTACATTTACATCTTGGTACATTTGTTGGGTGGATTACAGTTGCGTTTCTTTTTGTGTGGTACATTTACATGATCAGTACAGGTATATCAGTACAGGTACACAAGGACAGTCTAGTTCCAGCACAGCCGGATGAGATCCGGGTCGTCTGGTGGAGGCGCAGCGCCCCATGCTAGTGGGTCTGTGGGCGAGGTGAGCTCATTTTGCTCGAGTTGCCGGAGCTCAGGGCTCTTGCCGTTACTCCTAGTGTCGGGCAGGCCCAAAGACAGCTGATGTGTCTGTGACCTCCCTGTCCTTTTCGTTTGCACAGTGTCACTGCTGCTCCCTGGGAAGCGGTCTGAGCGAGTGAGTGTTTCGTCTAAGCGACGGTGGGTCTGCCTCGTATTGTCTAGCAGTTCACAGGGGACTGCTGACTCGCTTTCCTTGAGGGCACCGTTGTGAGCACTCTCCAATTTGGGATCCTGGCTGGTCCCGGTCCCATTCGGAGGAGCCATTGTGGGTGACCCTTCGCTCTTGGGCATTGCCGTGGTGGCGAGTGGGTTTGTGGGCTGCGCCTTTTCCACCCGGGTGGTGGGCGACGGTAGCCGACTGTGAGCATAGGCATAGTTTACTGTTTCTGGCCCGTGGCAGTTCATACCATCGGGTACCTGCAATGTTAAACCGATCTGAGGCAGGGTATCGCTACCGGTGCCTCTGCTCTCCAGGGATCGTTTACTCTGCGGCTTGTCTATTTCTGTCAGCTGTAGGGACACGTTATGATACATCGTTCTGGTCCCGAGGATGCAGGCTACAGCATTGGGTAGCTCGCTGGACCTGTATACAACCGTTAGGTATTCGCCCGCTACATTGGCTGATTGCAATTTGCACCCGACATCGCTCAACAACATTTTGCTCGTTACAGCTGGACTTTTACATTGCCAATTTCAAGCAATTCATTCAAAAATGGCGGGTTGCTGGCCTCCTTTAAAATGGCCTTACTACTTTTACCCCAATCGTCTTCCTTGTGAGGAACCACGTGTCGTTGCTCCATTAGCACTGCACCTCGTGGTTTGGATGCCATCTTTTCCCTGTCCATGATGTCGACTGCCGCGATTTTCTTTCCCAGGGATTCTTCTACTGAAGCTGGGAAGGCACCCTCGGATCCAATCTTCCTCCCCAGGAGTCCTGCCACTGAATCCAGGAAGGAGCGTTTGGGTCTTCTCGGCCGGATCATCACCACACAGTCGTGATGAACAGTCTGTGTCTCGGGGGCTGCGCGGATCTGCTCTCCGGTGCCTGATCCAACTGAAGGTGAGGGCTTGCTCTGCCTCTGTCGATCGCTGGAGGGATGAAGCCTTCCCAGTGCCAATGAATCTTTCCCATCCATCTTCTTCCAAGTAGCGTTGGTTCATCACCTGAAACAATCCATAATGGTAAATTGTGCACCGCGCCATCATGGGATGCACTTACATCCGCACTACCAACAACTGATATCAGTTCCTTGGTGTAGGTGTGCAGTTTTGTCTGAACCAGGACCAGCTTGGGTCGTTCAGCTTGATCATTCCATAACCTCTCAAAGGCTTCCTGGCTCATTACTGACTGACTCGCCCCTGTGTCCACTTCCATGAAAACTGGAACGTCATTTATCTCAACTTCCATTATCACTGGAGGACAATCTAGCAGGTATATATAATCCATACACTTCGTCCTAGGACTGAACTGCCTCTCTAGCCATCTCCTCGTAATCTGCGCTGGATTCACAGCCACCTGCTGACTCCTCTTCCACGTGGTGAGTCACAGCTCTTTTGCACATTCACTGGAGGTGGCCCTTTGTGCTGCCTTTGCACACATAGTCTCTGAACCGACCCTGTGATTACCTCCGCAATGCCAGCATAGTGCTACTCGACTTACGTTTGCACCTCTCGGCGGACTCTGAGTTAAACGACTCGGGGGGCCTGTACGCTCTGCCCTGGGCAAATTCACATTCAACAATTCTGCCTGTGAAAGGCACTATTCTATTTACAGTACTTGCCGGGTTTGAGTCCTGAGAGTGAGTCATCATCTGCTTGGAGCTGCAGTTTAAGGCCATGAACGCCTGGCTGATGCTGATGGCCTTCTGCAGAGTGATGGTAGTTTCGGCAGACAGTAGCCTGTGAAGAAGGGCCTCATGATCGATGCCAATTACGAAGACGTCCCGCAACATATCGGCGAGGGATGCCCCAAATTCACACGGTCCTGCCAGCCTCCTGAGGTCGACAGTGTACATCTCGATTTCCTGGCCCTCGGGGCGGCAGTGTGTATAAAATCGATGCCTGGCCATGAGGATGCTCTCCTTCGGTTTGAGTTGGTCCTGAATTATCACTTTCAGCTCCTCGTATGACTTGGTCGTTGTTTTCTCTGGTGCAAGCAAGTCCCTGACGAGGCCGTAGACCGCGGGCCCACAACTGGTCAACAGGATAGCTCTGCGCTTATCTGCCAGTGTGGCCGGATCATCGCCTACCAAGTCGTTTGCTACGAAATATTGGTCAAGCCACTCCATAAAGGCTTCCCAATCTTCACCCTCTGAGAACTTTTCTAATGCACTAACGTTAGTCATTTTTGTGTGAAAGTTCGTAATCTCCTCGCCAGTTATGTCTTTAATACGCTTATGAATGACTCCACGAGGTCTAGTATTGTACTTGAGCTGTTGTGACCGTAGTCCCATTTATTGTAACTCCAGAGCGAGGCACAAGCATGGTGGGCAGCCTTTTATACTGGGCCCTGCACACCTATGCAAGTGATCCTCAGGTCTCCCACTGCAGTGCCCTCTGGTGGCACACCTTATGTGACTATACAGTTAGTATACATGGTCTACACCCATGACATCTTCTAAGCTGGTCTCCCGCAAAGAGGATGGCAAAATGGGCCGCTGGCCCAGGGTAGGGAGGCTAAGAAGTGGGAAAGGAAAGTGCATCACTGCGCATGTACACATCTCGCCTATTGCCCCTCCCCCGCCCACCCCCCACCCCCATGCTACATCCTTTCCCATTGGCTGGGTCTGTCCCTGCACAAGTGCAGTTGGAGCCGTTACTGGCAAGGCCTTCGGGGCTCCAACATGCAGAGGTTGTCAGCCACCAGCATCTCAAAAGACAAAACAAAGAACAGAGAAGCTTGCCACTACTTCTGCTGAAGCCACAGGGGTAGCACAAGGTAGAAGAGCCAGAGATTGGAAAAGAATGGTGTTAAAGCTCACCAAGGGTAAGCACATGGGTGTATTTGTATATTTGTTTTTGATATTTAGTTGGATTATATTACATTTTTAAATTCACACCACTGTCCCGTGTGCCCCATTATTGAATGAAGGGTGCTCATTCTGCTTTTCATTTGTTTGGTGCTGATGGTGGAGAGATGAATTGACTCACCAATTAGTCAATGTGGAACCAGTAGATGGATGGTTACAGGACTGCTTGTATGGTGGGGGTGGGTGGTATTGTCACATTTGTCCAGTGTAACTGACTATCTGAACCTCCAAGCTATCAGGGCATCCCAGACATCTCGAGCAGCAATGTGGTCAGCTAGTCTTGCATTGGGCACCCCATCTTCCTCCTCACCATTGTAATCCTCATCAGATGAGGAGTCCTGAGCGGCTTCTTCCTCCTGGACCTCTTGTCCTCGCTGCTGCGCTATGTTGTGCAGCACACAGCAGACCAGGATTATCCACAGACTCTGGCTGGTGGAGTACTGAAGGGTGCCTCCAGACCTATCCAGACACCTGAAGCGCAACTTCAGCATCCCCATGAGTTGCTCGATGACAAATCTGGTTTTCATATGGCTTGAGTTGTACCGCTCCTGGTGTTCATCGGTGGCTTTCCTCACATTTGTCATCAGCCAGGTTTGATGGGGGTATCCATTGTCACCAAGGAGCCATCCTTTCAGGTTCGGTCCAGGTCAGAACATGTTGGACTGCCGCAGTATGAAAGCACCTTGGTAGATCCCAAGGAATCTGGCGCAGACCTGCATAAACCTTTTTTTATGGAATGAAATCCCTTGTGGCTGATGAATGGTCTTGGTTGGTCAGGAATGCACAGATTGCCACGTGTGTGCAGCCAATGACTCCCTGCATCTGTGGGAAGCCAGCCACAGACAGAATTCCCAGTGCATGCTCATTACGGCTACTATCATCACAGGGGAAACTTGTATACCTCCCAGCCCTGGCAAACAATCCAGCTGTCACCTGCCTTATGCATTTATGGGCAGCTGACTAAATCTCTCGCTATGTCTCCAGTAGCAGCCAGCAAGAAGCTGTAGAAAAAGAAATTGAAGGCGGTGGTGACTTTCACAACCACTGGTCATGCTTGGCCGCCATGTCCAGCAGGTAACGGGCCTTTCTGTAGGAGGCTGCAGAGGTTTATGACCACACGATGTGTCAATTTCAGCCTTCAGAAGCACTTCTCCTCTAACAGATCAAGAAACCTGAGCCTCTTTCTGTAGAAGCTGTTTGGTGGGTAGGGCCTTCTGTGACCTCGTTCCCTCTGTTGTTCCCTTCTCTTCTGGCTACCTGCAGCTCCCTCCACATGGTGAAATGGACAGACACATGGCAGATGCAATTTAATGCAGAGAATTGTGAAGTAATGCATTTTGGTAGGAAGAATGAGGAGAGGCAATTTTAACTAAATGAAACAATTTTAAAGGGGGTGCAGGATCAGAGAGACCTGGGGGTGTACGTACACAAATCTTTGAAGGTGTCAGTACTGAAGCATAGAGTACAAATGCAAGGAAGTTAAGCTAAACATTTATAAATCACTGATTAGACCTCAGGTGGAGTATTGTGGCCAACTTTGGGCACCGCACTTTAGGAAGGATGTCAAGCCCTTGGAGAGGATGCAAAGGAATATTATTGCAATTGTACCAAAGATGCAGGACTACAGTTACATCGAGAGACTAGAGAAGCTAGGGTTTTTCTCCTCAGAGCAGAGAAGGTTAAAAGGAGATTTAAGAGTTATTCAAAATCATAAAGGGTTTTGATCGAGCAAATAAGGAGAAACTGTTTCCAGTGGCAGAAGTGTTGCTAACCAGAGGACAAAGATTTAAGATAATTGGCAAACACACCAGAGGTGTCAGCCGTGGCTCAGTTGGTAGCACCCTTGCCTCTGGAGTCAGGAGGTTGTGGATTCAAGTCCCACTCCAGAGACATGAGCCCAAAAATCTAGGCTGACACTCCAGTGCAGAACTGAAGGAGTGCTGCACTGTCGGAGGTGCCGTCTTTTGGATGAGACATTAAACTGAGGCCCCTAAATCAACATCACTAAAAACAGATTATCTGGTTATCATCACATTGTTGTTTGTTGGAGCTTGCTGTGTACAAATTGGCTGCCGCGTTTCCTATGGTTCCTATGGCCACCAATGGTTCAGTGACTACACTTCAAAAAGTACTTTATTGGCTGTAAATTGCTTTGGGACATCTGATGGTTGTGAAAGGCACTATATAAACAACAACAACTTGTATTTATATAGCGCCTTTAACGTAGTAAAACATCCCAAGGCACTTCACAGGAGTATTGTGAGAAGACATTTTTTACACCGAGCCATATAAGGAGAAATTAGTGCAGGTGACCAAAAGCTTGGCCATTGACGTAGGTTTTAGGAGCATCTTAAAGGTGGAAAGAGAAGCAGAGAGGTTTTGGCAGGGAATGCCAGAGCTTAGGGCCTAGGCAACAGAAGGAACGGCCACCAATGGTTCAGCGATTATAATCAGGGATGCTCAAGAGGGCAGAATTAGAGGAGTGCAGATACCTCGGGAGGGGGAGGGGGATGTTGTGGGGTTGAAGGAGATTACAGAGATAGGGAGGGGCGAGGCCATGGAGTAAATTGAAAACAAGGATGAGAATTTTGAAATCAAGGTGTTGCTTAATCGGGAGCCAATGTAGGTCAGTTAGCACAGGGGCGATAGGTGAGCAGGACTCAGGGCGAGTTAGGACACGGGTAGCCGAATTTTTGATCATCTCAAGTTTATGTAGTGTAGAATGTGGGAGGCCAGCCAGGAGTACATTGGAATAGTCAAGCATGGATGAGGGTTTCAGCAGTGGATGAGCTGAGACAAGGGCGGAGACGGGCGATGTTATGGAGGTGGAAATAGGCGGTTTTAGTTATGCTGTGGATATGTGGTCGAAAGCTCATGACACTAAGGTTGCGAACAGACTGGTTCAGCTTCAGACAGATGTTGGAGAGAGGGATGGAGTCAGTGGCAAGGGAATGGAATTTGTGGCGGGGACCGAAAACAATGGCTTCGGTCTTCAAAATATTTAATTGGTGAAAATTTCTGCTCATCCAGAACTGGATGTCGGACAAACAGTCTGACCATTTAGAGACGTGGAGGGGTTGAGAGAATGGTAGTGAGGTAGAGCAGGGTGTCATCAGTGTACATATGGAAACTGATGCTGTATTTTCATAAGATAATAAGAAATAGGAGCAGGAGTAGGCCATATGGCCCCTCAAGCCTGCTCCGCCATTCAATAAGGCTGATCTGATCTTGGCCTCAACTCCACTTTCCTGCCTGTTCCCCATAACCCTTGACTCCCCTACAGTTCAAGAATCTGTCTACCTCAGCTTTGAATATATATTCAATGACTCAGCCTCCACAGCTCTCTGGGGTAGAGAATTCCAAAGATTCACGGCCCTCAGAGAAGAAATTTCTCCTCATCTCTGTCTTAAATGGGCGATCTCTTATTCTGAATCTATGCCCCCTAGTTCTAGATTCTCCCACGAGGGGAAACATCCTCTCAGCATCTACCCTGTCAAGCCCCCCTCAGAATCTTACATGTTTCAATAAGATCACCTCGCATTCTTCGAAACTCCAATGAGTACAGGCCCAACCTGCTCAACCTTTCCTCATAAGACAACTCAGGAATCAACCTAGTGACCCTTCTCTGAACTGCCTCCTATGCAAATATATCCCTTCTTAAATAAGGAGACCAAAACCTTATGCAGTACTCGAGGTGTGGCCTCACCATCACCCTGTACTGTTGTAGCAAGACTTCCCTTCTTTTATACTCCATCCCCCTTGCAATAAAGACCAACATTCCATTTGCCTTCCTAATTACTTGCTGTACCTGCATGCTAACTTTTTGTGTTTCATGTACGGAGATACCAAGATCCCTCTGTACCGCAACATTCTGTAGTCTCTCTCCATTTAAATAATATTTTGCTTTTCTATTCTTCCTACCGGGATTGTTAAAAGTCAGGAAGATGTCGCCATGGGGCAACATGTAGATGAGAAATAGGAGAGGACCAAGGATAGATCCTTTGGGGGACACCAGAGGTAACGATGCGGGAGTAGGAAGAGAAGCTGTTACAGGTGATTCTCTGGCTACGATTAGATAGATAAAAATGGAACGTGCGCGTGCTGTCCCACCCAGCTGGACAACAGTGGAGAGGCAAGTATTTTCTTTTAGGTGAGATGAGGAGAATTTTTTTAATCAGTAAGTTGTTATGATTTGGAATGCACTACATGAAAAGGTGGTGGAAGCACATTCAATAATAACTTTCAAAGACAAATTGGATATATAAAAGATTACTGCACAAGATAAAAGTTCATGGGGTTGGGGGTAATACATTAGCATGGATAGAGGATTGGCTAACTAACAGAAAACAGAGAGTAGGGATACATGGTTCATTCTCAGGTTGGCAATCAGTAACCAGTGGGGTGCCGCAGGGATCAGTGCTGGGACCCCAACTATTTACAATCTATATTAATGACTTGGAGGAAGGGACCGAGTGTAACGTAGCCAAGTTTGCCAATGATACAAAGATGGGAAGAAAGGCAATGTGTGAGTAGAACACAAAAAATCTGCAAAAGGACATAGACAGACTAATTGAGTGGTCAAAAATTTGGCAGATGGAGTAGAATGTTGGAAAGTGTGAGATCATGCAATTTGCCAGAAAAAAATCAAAGAGCAAGTTATTTAAATGGAGAAAAATTGCAAAGCGCTGCTGTACAGCAGGACCTGGGGGTACTTGTGCATGAAACACAAAAGGTTAGTATGCAGATACAGCAAGTGATCAGGAAGTCCAATGGAATCTTGGCCTTTATTGCAAAGGGGATGGAGTATAAAAGCAGAGAAGTCTTGCTACAGTTGTACAGAGTATTGGTGAGGCCACACCTGGAATACTGCGTGCAGTTTTGGTTTCCATATTTATGAAAGGATATACTTGCTTTGGAAGCAGTTCAGAGAAGGTTCACTAGGTTGATTCCAGAGATGAGGTGGTTGATTTATGAGGAAAGGTTGAGTGGGTTGGGCCTCGACTCATTGGAATTCAGAAGAATGAGAGGTGATCTTATCGAAATGTATAAGATTATGAGGGGGCTTGACAAGGTGGATGCAGAGAGGATGTTTGCACTGATAGGGGAGACTAGAACGAGAGGGCATGATCTCAGAATAAGGGGCCACCCATTTAAAACTGAGATGAGGAGAAATTTCTTCTCTCAAAGGATTGTGGATCTGTGAAATTCGCTGCCTCAGAGAGCTGTGGAAACTGGGACATTGAATACATTTAAGACAGAAATAGACAGCTTCTTAAACGATAAGGGAATAAGGGGTTATGGAGAGTGGGCAGGGAAGTGGACCTGAGTCCATGATCGGATCAGCCATGATCATATTAAATGGCGGAGCGGGCTCGAGGAGCCGTATGGCCTACTCCTGCTCCTATTATGTTATGATAAAATACTTGAAGTGGAAACATTTTCAGAGCTATGGGACTAATTGGATAGCTCTTTCAATGAGCAAGCATGATGGGACAAATAGATTCCTGTGCTATATCATACTATGATTCTATGATCACGCCCTTGCTGCTGTTGAGTCTCTTCCTCAGTCCAATCGAGAGCAGCCATGGTACTCACCATCATGAGCTTCCCGCTCTTAGGGCTCAAGTTTCCACACGCGCCTAGAACGGCGCAGTCCCGACCTGGACACCCGTTTATCGTGCCACAAAGTGCGCCTAAAAAAATCCTTGGTATTCTCCACCTCCCTGCAGGTCCTCTGGCCCTCGGCGCAGCGCAGCACGAGCTGTGGGGGGGCGGAGCCAGGTCCCTGCGCTGAAAACAGTGCCGGGACCTCTGCACATGCGTGCTACAGTGGGCACACAAGTGCAGGAGCTCCAAGTGCCCGAAACTGTGTGGGAGGGGCCCTGGCCCAATGGCCTCACTGGGGCTGTATGAATAAGGCTCCTCCCACGGCCAGCTCCTGCTTCCCCCCCCCCACACCAGACCCGACACCCGCTCCCCCTCCCCCCCCCGGACCGGACCCGACCTGACTCCCGCTCCGCCCCCCCCCCCCGACTGGACCCGACCCGACCCCCGTTCCGCCCCCGCCCCCCGACTGGACCCGACCCGACCCGCGCTCCTGCTCCCCCCCGACTGGAACCGACCCGACCCGCGCTCCCGCCCCCCGACCCCCCCCCCCCGCACTGGACCCGACCCGACCCAACCTGACTCCCGCTCCCCCACCCAGGCCCCGGACTGGATCCGACCTGACCTCCCCCTCCCTCCCTCTCTCTCCCCCTCCCTCCCTCCCTCTCTCTCTCTCCCCCTCTCTCTCCCCCCCTCTCTCTCCCTCCCTCCCTCCTTCCCCCCCTCTCCCTCCCTCCCTCTCTCTCCCTCCCTCCCTCTCTCTCCCTCCCTCTCTCTCTCCCTCCCCCCGACATGAACCGAACCGAACCTCCCCAACCTGACCCAATGCCACCTACCTGTAAAGCCCCAGTTCATTACTTGACTAACTGTGTTCCCATCATGCTTGGGCAGCCATTTTATATGTGGCCACTTTAAACCTATATGAGTTTCGATATATTCAGCAGGTGCCTAATGCCTACAACAATTCCCCCCTTTCGGCAACGGGACTAGTCCTAGTCCCCCTTTAACCGACCGCCCTACTTTTATTAGATTTTGTGCACGGCCCAGTACTCCCTGCCTCAACGTGCTGGCCAGCCACGCGGTTTCAGGAGTCCCGGTTGCTTAAATCAAATTGACAAAGGCCAAATCCTCCTGCCCCTTTATTAGACAGGCTTGTTTAGTATTTGGGGCCCGGCCATGGGTCCCTCTTCGTCGTGCGTGGTGCCTGCATGCCTGGCAGGCCATTATGCCCCATGTTATTGCTAAGATCAATTGTATCCCGACCAGTATGTGTGAAATTATTCGAATCCAAGGATGGATGTTCACATTTATTCCCCAGTTCCAGACTTTTCTCCACCAACTCTGACTTTGTGGGCCCAAGTTTCCACAGGATAAAAAACGGGCGCCCCTCCGAGCTGGGTGCCCGTTTTTCGCGCCTAAAACGGTGCCAGAAAAAAAACGCGCTATTCTCGAGCGCTTTGCAGCTCCTTGTCTGCCTGGCGCGGCGCCCAGGGGGGCGGAGCCTACACTCGCGCCGATTTTGTAAGTGGGAGGGGCGGGTACTATTTAAATTAGTTTTTTTCCTGCCGGCAACGCTGCGCGTGCGCGTTGGAGCGTTCGCGCACGCGCAGTGTGAAAAAAAACATTGGCGCTCGGCCATTTTTCTAGTTCTTTGTAGCTGTTTAATTTTTGAACATTTTTTAATAAAATCACATTGCCATCAGCACATCAGCACTGAGGCTTCCCTTCTCACTGTCTCCTTCCCCTCCCTCCCCTCCGCGGCAACAAACGGCTGTCTCCTTCCCCTCCCTCCCCTCCGCGGCAACAAGCCGCTGTCTCCTTCCCCTCCCTCCCCTTCCTCCACGGCAACAAACCGCTGTCTCCTTCCCCTCCCTCCCCTGCGCGGCAACAAACCACTGTCTCCTTCCCCTCCCTCCCCTTCCTCCACGGCAACAAACCGCTGTCTCCTTCCCCTCCCTCCCCTGCGCGGCAACAAGCCGCTGTCTCCTTCCCCTCCCTCCCCTGCGCGGCAACAAGCTGCTGTCTCCTTCCCCTCCCTCCCTCCACGGCAACAAGCCGCTGTCTCCTTCCCCTCCCTCCCCTGCGCGGCAACAAACCGCTGTCTCCTTCCCCTCCCTCCCCTGCGCGGCAACAAACCACTGTCTCCTTCCCCTCCCTCCCCTTCCTCCACGGCAACAAGCCGCTGTCTCCTTCCCCTCCCTCCCCTGCGCGGCAACAAGCCGCTGTCTTCCTTCCCCTCCCTCCCCTGCGCGGCAACAAGCCGCTGTCTCCTTCTCCTCCCTCCCCTCCGCGGCAACAAGCTGCTGTCTCCTTCCCCTCCATCCCCTGCGCGGCAACAAACGGCGGTTTCCTTCGAACGATGGCTGAAGCACTTCCACACAGATAGGAAGATGGTTTATTTAATCTTTTCTTTGCTTATAAATGTTTATTCAGGTTGGATTTATTTGTATAATATTTGTAGAAGTATAAATAAGGATTTATTATAGAATTTAATGACTTCCCTTCCCCCCCCCCCACCTCGTTCTGGACGCCTAATTTGTAACCTGCGCCTGATTTTTTTAATGTGCAGAACAGGTTTTTTCAGTTCTACAAAAATCTTCACTTGCTCCATTCTAAGTTAGTTTGGAGTACGTTTTCACTGTGGAAACTTTGAAATCAGGCGTCAGTGGCCGGATACGCCCACTTTTGAAGAAAAAATTCTGTTCCAAAGTGGAACTGTTCTACCTGACTAGAACTGCAGAAAAAAAAATGTGGAGAATTGCGATTTCTAAGATAGTCCGTTCTCCACCAGTTGCTCCTAAAAATCAGGCGCAAATCATGTGGAAACTTGGGCCCTTAGTAACTCAAAACTCTTCAACTAACTCTCCTGGCACCAAGTACTCTCACCAATCCGTATCCCAGAAAGAACGGAAAGGACCTGTGAGTGCTGAACCTTTATTCACTTAGGGCCGCCTGACTTTTAACAACTTCGCTAAAGTGGCCTCCGTTTCACTAGCGATTTTCCCAATCCTCGGGAAACCCATGCTGCAGCAGTTACATTCAGTTTGGGGTCCCAATTGCATTACAGGACCCCGATTTAAATATGTTAATGAGCTTTCCACCTCTCCACAGTGGGACACTCGGCTGATACCCTCCGTGTAAAAATGGTGGCTTGAGCTCGGGTTGCGCCAATTTTACATTTTAACCACCCCCACAACACTCTCACCTATCAAGGACTGTGAGCATAACCATGATGACAGGTAACAACAATTATAATCAATGTAAAGGAAATGAAGGATGGCAGAAAATCAAAGTGGATGGAGGGAAATTTTAAAAAGAAACAATAAGCAAAAGGGGACATTAGAAAATCTCAGTCCTCTTGCAATGGTAGCAATCTCACCTGAGTCAGAAGTCGTGGATTCAAGCCTCACTTCAGAACTTGAGTTTATAATCTAAACTACATATCAAAAAAAGCACTTCATTGACTGTGAACTCTTTGGGTGTCTTGAGATCATGTAAGGTGCTATATAAATGCAAGTTCTAGCTTTCTTACTTATGTAGCAAGCTGTTTGGATGCAACAGTGAACTTAAGAAACACAACAGAAATAATTCTTATCAAAGTAATAGCTTAAAGCACTCCCCTCCTATGCGCTAACCCTATATTCTGGTTGTAATGAAATATGAATGAGTATAAGTTGTACTGATATATTAACATAAAAACGTCTTTGTTGGATTTTCCCTTTCTTACATCTTTTATTTTTGAATAGTAACGCAATTTAAACGAAAAAAACGCGCTGAATACAAATACTCTGATACGTGACTACTGCAGGCTACGGCCATAACTTCCGTACAAGCTGTCTATTTGGACATTCTACTAAACCTACAGATACAATATCTGTTATACTCGAAAGTAAAAAATATCTCAAGTATATATGTGGGCTCAAAATAAATCAGGAAAACAATCTGATTAGCGCTCCCTTTACACTCGCTATTACGTTCGCTATTAAATGGACATATGGTTATGACGTTTCAGCTGCTGGTGCACACGATTTACTGACCAAGAAAGTAAAATTTAACGATTTCAATTTTAATACGGTTTTATATTCTTATACCGAATGCAGAACGGGGGCATAGTCACAGGTATAGATAATTTGTATGTTATGGGGTATTTACAACTAAAAATGATCTGTATTTGCGAAAAACTATGTAATTTGCATTAAATTATTAAATTGACCGAAGATAACTGTTAATTTTGAAGCAACGCCACAATACTCTATTTTTATACATTACAATATACAGCGCAAGATATGATTATTTATATTAAGGTATCATCATGGTCCATACATACAATTTTGCATTCTGTCACAGACAACACTTAAATCTTAAATGAAAGGATTGTTGTTAGCAATACTATACTGTTGTCAAGCTACTGTACCACGCCAAGTGTCAAGTTGCGTTTAACAGTTGTAACAAGGCCAGCAGAGTGCAGCTTACATATATATCTAGGCTGCACATAGAGACTATGTGACTTTTGTGTTCTCCAGTTGCTCGGTGTCTATCTTTGCAGTCTTTTTGGGTTTGTATTTGCGCGCTGTTTCACCCTCTGCTGTCGTTTTCCCCGCGGCGGCCAATCGAAGAACAGCTCTAGTCGGAACAATGGAGGGGTGCTGGCCAACGAAGAAGCGCGATGGCTCGGCAGCGACCAATGGGAGGGCGGTAGTGGCTGGTGATAGTGCGCAGGCAGCAAGCGCCTCCACAGCCATTACAGTGAGAGACGGAGCGAGGCTGATTGTTAGCGCACGAAGCAAGTGGAAGGAAAGACTACAACGGCGATCCGCTTTTAGGCACCAAATTTCTGCATATTCTAAACGGGCATGTCTTACTCTTTCGATTTATTTTAAAATATGCGCTGGGAGGGCGTTAGAATTAAAGTTAAAAAAAATTCCCCTCAGCCGCGCTGTTTAACATGGCTGACGGCGGCTGAGGGAAAGCCATTATTAAACAGCAGCGCGTCGAGAGCGAGTTGAGTTCAACTTTTCCAAACCGTGTCCGGCGCCCTTCGGGTCCGCTCACAGCGGGTTTTCGGGGTGAGATCGGGTAGCCGAGGCTCTGAGCTATCCGACGATGTGCTTTTTGTTGGGGTTGTGGGCGATTAAAGGGGCGAAATGCCGGTTGTAAAGCGAGTCGGGCTATTTTCCCCTCGCACTGACGCTGCTATCAAGATGGAGCCATGTACTCTCAATGTTAGAGTCAAGCGGCCATTCGCCGCTGTAATACTAAACTATATGTACAAACCCCACACTATAACTATATACCACCCAGCGCAAAGACCACAGGCGAGAAAAACACGCGGAAAACGGTCGTTTGACGATCGGAAACGGTCGGAAGATGGTGGCTGGTGACATTTGAAGGGGACTTTCTCTCATGAAGAAGGATTTTTCAACATGGAAGAAGAAATATTGTCGTTGTTGTTTGACCTCATTTTTTTTTGTTCTCAGCCATTGCTCCAGACTCCAGTGAAGTGACTACGCTTCAGCCATACGGTTTTAAACGGAACGAAAGCGTTGGGCGGATTAACTTTTAATTTTTAATTTTAGAGGTTTATATTGGAAATTTTAAATTTTTTAATAGATTTTATTATTTTTTATTTTTTTTATCCATGAGTAGGAAAGAATGTGGCAAGAATGTGGCGGGAAGTGACCAAGAAAAACTAAGGTTTAAAGTGTGTTTTTCGATTTTATTTTTTTAAACTTTTGCAGTATAACTGCGGGAAGTGTTAGGTGGGGCTGCTAAATCGCGGAAACACATTTATTAATAGGGGTAAAGCATTTAGAGCTGTTTTTCACTGGTTTTAAAATGGCGCGAAGGATGAGATTAATATTTAGGACAGATTTGCAAAAATGACATACTGGGGTGCATTTAACTTTGGCCGGTTTGAATTTTTGCACCCATTTCCCCCCTGTAGTCCCGTGCTAAAATGTATGGGCGCGGTTGTTTTCCATATATTTGTTGTAAATGGGGTAGCAATTCGCACTCGCTAATTTTCCCCATTTAAGTATTAAGAACTGCAAGCAGAAAAAGATGCTTCCATGAACAGTTCTCGTAATAGATGCGGACAAAGGCACAGGTAGTTTAAAGTGAAGCCCGTGCCGTTTTTGAGTCGGATATTTGTGATGCGGACGCAGATGGAATATCAACAGAAGTACTTAGTAGTAGTACTCCGAAAACTTGTGTTTTTAAGTGACTTGAGGAAACGTTCAGACTGCAATACTCATAATCATCGAAATTTCGTTTAATATTACGATTTTCCCCATACAAAGTAGAGCATTGTCCCTCGATTTCACGAACTACTTGAGTGGAATATAGGAATTGTGTAGAATTTAATTAATTGTCATATGCTGTTTTTTCAGGAAAAGGCCAAAATGGTAAAGGGAGGAGGTGATCCTAAAAGACCCCGAGGCAAAATGTCCTCTTATGCCTTCTTCGTCCAAACTTGTCGTGAGGAACACAAGAAGAAGCATCCTGATGCAAGTGTCAATTTTTCCGAATTCTCGAAGAAGTGTGCAGAAAGATGGAAGGTGGGCATTTTGTTCTGAGTAACTTGGGTTGCACATTTAATTGTCAGGTTTTACTGGTTGGTATCTGACAGTAAGTTCTTTACCAAGCTACAGTAAAGGGGTTTTAAAGCAGATCTTGTTATAATAGTGGATGAGAGGGGCTGTTTGGCCCTTCTTCCTTCATCCATCCATCCATCCAGAAACTATAGTATTTTTTTTCTTCCCCCACCCTTATTTTAGCATCCATTTGTTAAATAATTGAAGATTTTCACCTCCAGCACTCTTGAGATCACTCACTGAAGTATTTCTGTCCTGAATTTGCCTTTTTTACTGGTCTGAAACTGTCACTTGTTCTGCTCTTGCTGTTTAGTTTCTGGATTAACATTGCTTATCTTAAGGGTATGGTAAAAGTTATTCTGGAATCATAACATCACCTCTGATACATCCTTTTTCAGGGTGAAAAGCCCAAGTTTCTGCAGTCTTAATTCTGACGCTAGAGATCCACCTCGTGGTTCTTAGCTGCACTGCCTCTGGTGACTCGAACTAGACAGAACCCTGCAATTTGATTGCTATTTCCTCCTGAAGATGTTACTTTTATTTTCCAAATGAAAGTTTTAAATACTTTTTAATAGTAAAGGAATTTGATTTATGACATCTATTCTGATTTCTGTTTGGTTAGAATAACAAGATGAAAATGAATCTGCTGAACATTACTACATGCTACTGAAGCTGGATTAGGTTTAGGTGGTGGGGACCATTCAATGTTACCATCTTTCACAACCACCAGTGGATGGCATGAATGGCATATTAATGTTTGACATTTCAGTTGGTTGGCAAAATATGTAACTGCAGACTTGCTTTTGTTTGTTCATGGAAATCTGTGGTGCAGTAAATACATGTTTGTAGTTTTTTTGGGAATTTTAGTTAAATTTTATCTTTTTGCAGTCCATGACTGGTAAAGAGAAAATAAAATTTGAAGATAAGGCAAAAGAAGACAAGGTCCGTTGGGAGAAGGAAATGAAGAATTATGAGCCACCAAAGGGTGCCAAGAAAATTAAGAGAAAGAAGGACCCTAATGCACCAAAGAGACCTCCGTAAGTTTTCATCTTGTAAACTACCCCCCACCCGACCAATATATTCTAATACAATATAAAAGCAAGCTACCATGGCTGCTAGAAATCTGAAATAAAAACAGAACATGCTAAAAACACTCAGCAGGCCAGACTGAATGTTGCACTGCTATTCTAATGCAATGTTTGAATGCTCTAGAATGCATTTTTCTTAATTTTGTTCCTCCATATAAGCCTCTTCAACATGAACTCCAGTGCAGTGACTTGCATAAGCAAATGGGGCAGCCACTTGGGTAGCAACATCCCAACAGTTGCATTGAAATTGATATTGCCCCATTTATTTTGTGTTGTGCACTTAATGTTTTCTGCATTTACTTGCAGGACCAGCTTTGATTTCCATCTGTAGTTAAGAGTGCTTTGAGCAAATTCACTTCCAAATTTATTTATTTAACTCCAATGAATTTCAGATCTGCTTTCTTTGTGTTCTGCTCTGACTGGCGTCCCAAAATTAAAGAAGAACATCCTGGTTCAACAATTGGGGACACAGCCAGGAAACTGGGAGTGCTTTGGAATGCGACAGCTGCAAGTGACAAGATTCCATATGAAAAGAGGGCAGCAAAGCTGAAGGAAAGATATGAAGTGGTAATGTTTGACTGAAAAAGTAGCTTTTGGTTTTGAAGACACTGGTTAACGTGAGGCTTTAGTTGTATAATACCAATATGCCACCCAAATAGCCATTTTGTAAACCTAGACTATTTTTTGGGGGGGGCGCGGGGGGAAGGAGGTTTACAGCTGAAAGTGATCCTGACTGGATGGATATTTGGAATGAAAACCAGTAAGTCCTGATGTTCTTTTCAACTTGGCAAACTTGCCATCATCTTGGACAGTATAACAGTAATACTATAAAGTTATTTACTGGCCCCTTGCAGTAGGGGGTGCTATATATCAAATTTTCAACTTGTAAATAGTGAATGGCATAGATTCTGGCTAATTCAGTTAATGGAAAAATTGAATATTTACTTGCCTACTGCTGTCTTTAAGGGTTATCCCAGTTAGAAGAGTGAGCTCTTATTTATCTAGGCTAAAGAAACATTTATTCTTGGCTTCTAGGATCTGGCAGCATATCGTGCTAAAACAAAGCCCGAATCTGCTAAGAAGGCTTCAGCTGCCAAAGTGGAAAAGAAGAAGGTGGTGGAAGAAGAGGACGATGATGAAGAGGATGATGACGAAGAGGAGGAGGAGGATGATGATGATGATGACGACGATTGAATTTACCTTGCTTCCAGCAACATTTCTCAGCTATAGAGCATTTACCCCTGCCCTGTACACACTCTGCTTCTTTTTAAAAATATATAAGGCTATGTATATGAGAATTTGATTTTAAACTGTACAGTTTATTTTTGTTTTGTATAGTTAACACACTACGAAAGTGTCTTTGGGTGGCCCATTGTCTCTGTTCTTAGTGGTGTTTTGTTTGACACTTGCCTTGGCTGGTACAGTGGGGGAGAATATGAATTGGCTTGAGAGCAATTTCATGTTGGTTCACAGCACCAACTGGGTTTGGGGGAGGGGAAGTTAATTTGCTATTGAGTTGTTGTAAGGTTCTTGGTGCGTCAGACATTGTGCTAGAAATTGAGATTGCCACTCTGTAATTGCCTAAAAGTTGCAGCTTTTTGTTTTTGTTGACCTTTTTGAAATGCTAATAAAACTTTGTATTAATGCTCTCCAGTTGTGTTTTATTCTGTGATGTAATTCTTGTTATACCTTGGGTGGCTGCCTCAAGATGGCGCCATAGCTCTGATTTAAAAAAAAAAATTGCTGGGATGTGGGTATCGCTGGTGAAGTGCTGCAGTTCGTGTGGTGAAGTTTCTCTGGTGTTGGGGAAGGAATTCCAGGATTTTAACACAGCAACGATGAAGGAGCGGTGATACAATTCCAAGTGCGGCTAGTGTGTAACTTGCAGGTGATGGTGTTCCTATTGTCTGCTGCCCTTCTACTGGGTGGTAGAGGTTACAGGTTTAGGAGGTGCTGACGAAGAGGCCTTGGCGTTGCTGCAGTGCATCTTGTGTATACAGTAAACACTGCAGCCATGGTGTGCTGGTAGTAGAGGGAGTGCTTATCAAGTGGACTGCTTTGTCCTGGCTGGTGTCGAGCTTCCTTGAGTTGGAGCTGCAGTCATCCAGCCAAGTGGAAAGTATCACACTCCTGACGTGCCTTGTAGATGTTGGAAAGGCATTGGGGAGTTGGGAGGGGAGATACTTGCTGCAGAATACCTAGCATCTGATGTGCTTTTGTGGTTGGTCCATGGTGATCCCAAGAATGTTGATGATGGAGGATGCGGCGATCATAACACTAAATGTCAAAGGGTGGCGGTTAGACTCTTGGAGATAGTCATTGCCTGACACTTGAGTGGTGTGAATGTTACTTGCCACTTATTAGCCCAAGTCTGAATTTTGTCCATAGCTTGCTGTGTGTGGACATAGATTGCTTCATTATCTGGGGAGTTTGCGAATGGAATTGAACACTGCAATTGTCAGTGACCATCTCCACATCTGACCTTATGATGGAGGCAAGGTCATTGATGAAGCAGCTGAAGCTGGTTGGGCCAAAGACACTGCCCTGAGGATCTCCTGCAGTGATGTCCTGGCACTGAGATGATTGACCAACAACCACAACCATTTTCCTTTGTGCTAGGTATGACTCCAGCCAATGGAGAGTTCACTTCAATTTTACTAGTGCTCCTTGTTGCCGCACTCGGTCAAATACTGCCTTGATTTCACTCTGGAATTCAGCTATTTTGTCCATAAGAAATAGGAGCAGGAGTAGGCTATTTGGCTCCTTGAGCTTGCTCTACTATTTAGTAAGATCATGGCTGATCTGATCATGGACTCGGCTCCACTTCCCTGCCTGCTCCCCATAACCTTATCGCTCAAAAATGTCTATCTCTGCCTTAAATATATTTGATAATCCAACCTCCACGGCTCTCTGGGGCAGAGAATTTCACAGATTTACAACCCTCAGAGCAGAAATTCCTCATCTCTGTTTTAAATGGGTGACCCCTTATTCTGAGACTGCCCCTAATCTTAGTTTCCCCTATGAGTGGAAATACCCTCTCTGCATCCACCTGGTCGAGCCCCCTCATTATCTTACATGTTTCGATAATATCTCTCATACTTCTGAACTCCAATGCGTAGAAGGCTCAACCTATCTTCATAAGTCAACCCCCTCATCTCTGGAATCAACCTAGTGAACCTTCTCTGAACAGCCTCCAATGCAAGTATATCTTTCCTTAAATACGGAGATGAAAACTACGCAGTACTCTAGGTGTTGTCTCACCAATACCCTGTACAGTTGTAGCAGAACTTCTCTGCTTTTATATGCCATCCCCGGTTCAATAAAGGCCAACATTCCATTTGCCTTCCTGATTATTTGCTCTACCTGTATACTAACTTTCTGTGTTTCATGCACAAGGATGTACTGCAGCACCTTGCAATTTTTCTCCATTCAAATTATAATTTGCTTTTCTATTTTTTTCTGCCAAAGTGGATAACCTCACATTTACCCATATTATACTCCCATCTGACAAATTTTTGCCCACTCACTTAGCTTGTCTATATTCTGTGCAGATTTTTTGAGTCCTAACAATTTGCTTTCCCACCCATCTTTGTATCATCAGCAAACTTGGCTACATTACACTCAGTCCCTTCATCCAAGTTATTAATATAGATTGTAAATAGTTGAGGCCCCAGTTCCAATCCCTGCGGCATTAGTTACTGTTTGCCAACCGGAAGATGACCCATTTATCCCGACTCTTTTCTGATAGCCAATCCTCAATCCATGCTAGTATATTACCCCCAATCCCTTGAGATCTTACCTTGTGCAGTAACCTTCTGTGTGGCACTTTATCGAATGCCTTCTGGAAATCCAAATACACCACATCCACTGGTTCCCCCTTATCCACCCTACTCGTTACATCCTCAAAGAACTCCAGCAATTTTGTCAAATACGATTTCCCTTTCATAAAACCATGCGGACTCTGATTCAATCATGCTTTTCCAAATGTCCTGCTATTGCTTCCTTAATAATGGACTCCAGCATTTTTCCCAACGACAGATGTTAGGCTAGCCGGAATATAGTTTACTGCTTTCTGTCTGCCTCCTTTTTTTAAATAAGGGCATTACATTTGCGATGTTCCAAAATCAGGGAATTTTGGTAGATTACAACCAATGCATCCATTATCTTTGCAGCCACTTTCAAGACCCTAGGATGCAAGCCATCAGGTCCAGGGGACTTACCACTTTTAGTCCCATTATTTTGCCGAGAACTACTTCTTTAGTGTAGATTGTATTAAGTTCCTCCCTCCCTATAGCCCCTTGATTATCCACTATTGGAATGTTTTTAGAGTCTTCTGCCATGAAGACCAATACAAAATATTTGTTCAAAGTCTCTGCCATTTCGCTGTTCCCCATTAATAATTTCCCAGTCTCATCCTTTAGGGACCAACATTTACTTTAGCCACTTTTTTCCTTTTTATGTACCTGTAGAAACTCTTACTATCTTTATATTTTGTGCTAGTTTACTTTCATAATCTATCTTCCCTCTCTTAATTTTTTAATTGTTCTTTGCTGGCTTTTAAAAGTTTCCCATTCCTCTGGCCTCCCACTATACTTGGCCACATTGTATGCCCTTGTTTTCAATTTGACACCATCCTTTATTTCCTTAGTTACCCACGAATGGTTATCCCTTCTCTTACAGTCTTTCCTTCTCATTGGAATATATTTCTGTTGAGAGTTATGAAATATCTCCTTAAATGTCTGCCACTGCTCATCAACTGTCCCACACCTCAATCTATTTTCCTAGTCCACTTTAGCCAACTCTGCCTTCATACCTTTGTAGTCTTCTTTATTTAAGTTTAGGACACTGGTTTGAGATCCACTTTCTCACCCTCCAACCGAATTTGAAATTCAATCATGCTATAGTCACTCATTCCTAGACAATCTTTTCCTAGATTGTTTATTAATCCTGTTTCATTACACAGTACCATATGTAAGATAGCCTGCTCCCTGGTTGGTTCTGCAACATACTGTTCAAGGAAACTATCCCGGATACTCTCTATGAACTCTTCCTCAAGGCTACCCTGGCCAATATGCTTCGTCCAATCAATATGAAGGTTAAAATCACCCATGATTATTGTGTTCCTTTTTTGTAAGCCTCCATTTTTTCTTGATTTATATTCCGTTCAACAGTGTAGCTACTGTTAGGGGGCCTATAGACTACACCCAATGACTTTTCCCTTATTATACCTTATTTCCACCCAAACTGATTCAACATCTTGATCTTCTGAGCCAATATCGTTTCTCACTAACGCATTGATCTTATCCTTTATTAACAGAGCTACCCCACCTCCTTTTCCTTTTTGTCTGTCCTTCCGAATTGTCAAATACCCCTTAATATTTAGATCCCAGCCTCGGTCACCTTGCAACCACGTTTCTGTAATAGCTATCAGATCGTACCCATTTGTATCTATTTGTGCCGTCAATTCATATATTTTGTTACGAATGCAGCGTGCATTCAGATAAAGAGCTTTAAAAAAACATTTTTACAATTTTTTCCTGCTTTGACCCCACTTTCTGATACGCTTTTATGTTTATACATTCTGTCCCCACCTGTCACACTCTGGTTTTAATTTCCTTCAGTGCTACCCTGCTCTATTGCCTTCTCTTTATTCTTTGACTTTTAAAATTTCTGCTCATCTGAACCCTACCTCCGCCCCCCCACTAATTAGTTTAAAGCCCTCTCTACAGCACTAATTATTCGATTCGCCAGGACCCTAGTCCCAGCACAGTCTAAGTGGAGTCTATCCCCACGAAACGGTTCCCTCTTACCCCAGTACTGGTGCCAGTGTCCCACAAAACAAAACCCAGTTCTCCCATACCAGTCTTTGAGCCACGTGCTTAACTCTGATCTTATTTAGCCGAAGCACATTTGCTCATGGCTCAGGTAGTAATCCAGAGATTATTACCCTTATGGTTCTGTTTTTTAATTTGGCCTGTAGCTGCTCATAATCCCTCAGCAGAACCACTTTGTTTGGCCTACCTATGTTGTTGGTACCCGCCTGGACCATGACAGCTGGACTTTCCCCCTCCCACTTCAAGCTCATCTCCAGCCCTGAGGAGATGTCCTTAACCCTGGCACCGGGTAGGCAACACAGCCTTCGGGACTCATGCTATCGGCTCAGAAAACAGTATCCCCCTAATAATACTGTCCCCTACCACTACAACGTTTCTTTTTACTCCCCCTCCCCACCCCCACTTGAATGGCCCCCTGTACCATGGTGCTGTGGTCAGTTTGCTCATCCTCCCTGCAGTCCCTGCTCTCGTCCACACAGGGAGTAAGAGCCTCGAACCTGTTGGACAAGAGCAAGGGCTGAGGCTCTTCCATCACTACATCCTGAGTTCCCATACCTGCCTCACTTATAGTCACACCCTCCTGTCCCTGACCATGGATCGAATTTGAATTAATTAATCTAATTGGTGTGGTTAGCTCCTGGATCGCAGCATCCAGGTAATTCTCCCCTCCCTGATGTGTCGTAGTGTCTGCAACTCGGATTCTAGCTCATCAACGCGGAGCCGAAGTTCCTCGAGCTGCAGACACTTGCTGCAGATGTGGTTGCTGTGGACCTCAATGGTGTCCGCATGTTGCAGCAGTGACACATTGTGTGCCCTGCCATCTATAATGTATTTAATTAGTTAGATTTAATTTTTAATCCCGGTCCCTAATTTAAGGCCCTTAATTTAAAGCAAGAAAAGAGAGAGAAAAACTCACCAACAATCACTTTCCTGTGACGTCGAATGTAGTCGCCCTGTTCGCCTTTGTCGCCCTCTCTGAGCTTCTCCCTACAGTGGCTGGCTGATGCTCCTCCTCTGTTCCCACCCGGGTCGGAACGGCCGCTCTGTGTCCTGGGGTGCTGGGCTTTTATCACCGGTGGCTGGCTGTTGTTGCTCCTCCTCTGTTCCCACCCAGGTCAGGTCGGGACTGCCGCTGTAATGAGGTCTGGAACCGAGTGGCCTGGCGGAAACCAAACTGAGCATCTGTGCGCAGCTTATTATTGAGTAACTGGCGCTTAATAGTACTGTCAACAACACCTTCCATCAACTTGCGGATAATTGAGAGTAGACTGATGGGACGGAAATTGGCTGGATTGGATTTGACCTGTTTTTTTATGGACAGGACATACCTGGGTGGTTTTCCACATTGTCGGGTAAATGGCAATGTTGTAACTGTACTGGAAAAGCTTGGCTAGAGGCGCAGCTAGTTCTGGAGCGCAAGTCTTCAGTACAACACCAGGAACATTGTCGGGGCCCTTAGCCGTTGCTGTATCCAGTGCACTCAGGCGTTCCTTGATGTCAAATGGAGTGAGTTGAATTGGCTGAAGACTGGCTTCTGTGATGGTGGGGACGTCAGACGGAGGCCAATATGAATCATCCACTTGGCACATCTAGCTGAAGATGGTTGCAAACGCTTCAGCCTTGTCTTTTTCACTCGCATGCTGGCTCCACCATCATTGAGGATGAGATATTCATGGAGCCTCCTCTTCCCATTAGTTGTTTAATTGTCCACCACCATTCACGACTGGATGTGGTAGGATTGTAGACCTTTGATCTGATCCGTTGATTTTGGGATCGCTTAGCTCTGCATAGCTTGCAGCTTTTGCTGTTTAACATGCATGTAGTCCTGTGTTGCAGCTTCCTGTGTAGGCGCCTCATTTTTAGGTATGCCTGGTGCTGCTCCTGGCATGCTCTTCTGCACGCCTCATTGAACTAAGGTTGGTCGCCTAGCTTGATGGTAATGGTAGAGTGAGGTTTATGCCGGGCCATGAGGTTACAGATTGTGGTGGAGTACAATTCTGCTGCTGCTAATGGCCCACAGCGCCTCATGGATGCCCAGTTTTGCACTGCTGGATCTGTTCTGAATTTATCCCATTTAGCACAGTGATAGTGCCACACAACACTTTGTCTCCACAATGACTGTACGGTGGTTTCTGCTACCAATGCTGTTTCTGCTACCAATGCTTCATGGACAGATGCATCTGCAGCAGGTAGATTGGTGAGGACAAGGTCAAGTAAGCTTTTCCTTCATGTTGGTTCTCTCACCACTTGCCGCAGGCCCAGTCTGGCAGCTATGACCTCCAGGACTCGGCCAGCTCAGTCAGTAGTGGTGCTACTGAACACTCTTGGTGATGGACATTGAAGTCCCCCAGGACTCCCAGGGCCACTCCCACCCAACTGTATACCACTGTACCATCACCTCTGTCCTGGCAGTGGGATAGTACATACATAATGGAGGAGTCTGGGACAATGGCTGAAAGGTATGATTCTGTGAGTATGACTATGTCAGGCTGCTGCTTGACTAGTTTGAATGACAGTTCTCCCAATTTTGACAAAAGTCCCCAGATGTTAGTGAGGAGGACTTTGCAGGGTCAACTCGTGTGCCATTGGTGTGCCGTTGTCGTGTCTGAAGCTGGTGCCTAGGTCGGTGGTCCATCCAGGTAGGCCAGAAGGACATTAGTGAACCAGATGGGTTTTTACGACAATCCAATAGTTTCAAGGTCACCATTACTGATACTGGCTTTTTATTCCAGATTTATTTAATTTACTGAATTTAAATTCCCCAGCTGCCATGGTGGGATTAGAACTCACACCTCTGGATCATTAGTCCAGGCCTCTGGAGCACAAGTACAGCAACATAACCACCATGCTACTGTTCCTGATATTATACTGCAGTATATGACTAGTTTGAAGTAATTCCTAGCCTGACTTGTTAATGTGGTGGGTAATGGCCACCACAATCAGCCTTGAACTGTTTTCACCTGCCATTTTTGAGTTGCTGCATGATGAGCAAGAGACAGAAACTTGGAATATGTTTATTTGTTCTTGGGAGTTATTCAGACTGAGTTCAGCTTAGTGACCAGAGATGGGCATAAATCTGCTTGGTATAGCTCACTGGCTTTTTTTCTTTAACCATAGAGCTGCTACAAAAAAGAAAATACTTGTGCTTTCCAGATTGGTCTTGGTAGTCTGTCGTATCCAACAAAGACGTTGATGTGCTAATCATGTGTCTTCAAGGCCAATTCTGGATGCACATAGTCTCTTGCACGTCGGACAAGGGAAGTCCGATGTGCCTGATGCTGACAGTACTGCCACCTGATGTCATCTATGTCTAGTGTCCCGCAGGCGTTGACATCGGCTTTCTTCGAAGGTCTGGCAGGCAGTCCTCGTGAGGGTTCGCCACTGGATTTTATTAGCTGCTGTATTCTCGAGGTCCTTTGGTCGGATGCCACAGTACTGGAGGTTAACCTTGATGCAATCTTTGTAGCGTTTGTGGGGGCTCCCCTGGTGTCTTCGAACTTCACAGAGCTTGCCGTGAAGAAGCTGACGAGGGATCCTTGACTCATCCATACGGATGACATGTCCAGCCCACCGGAACTGGGCTCGCATGATCATCACCTTGATGCTAGTTGATTGTGCTCTCTCCAGAACCTCAAAGTTTGACACCCGGTCTTGCCAGCGTATGTGGAGTATAGATCTGAGAGGTGCAGCCAATGTAAAACATTGTAAATTCATGTACATTTGAATGCCAAGTGAAAGCAGTAGTATGCGCTGAAATATACATGGCAGCTTTATTTTAAAATAAACATTGCAGACAGGCCCTGAAGAGCTTACATGAGCATTACTTGAGCAAAGGGGAATGATTTCTTGAAAATAATTCATTGAATCATTGGGTGGAATTTCATGTACTAATGTGAATTAAACCAGTGGTTCTCAAACTGGGGTCTGCGGAGACGTTCCGGGGGGTCCGTGAAACATTGACCAATCATTTGTTGGTGAAGATCTCTGAAAAATTGCAGACTGTAAAAAGTGAATCAGATAGGAGGCAGGACCAGAGAGTTCACATTCGAGTTCCTTCCAATCACCTCCTTCTGGGTGATACATGGCAGATGCAATTTAATGCAAATAACTGTGAAGTCATGCACTTTGAGAGGAACAAGATGGAGAGGCAGTAAAAACTAAATGGTACTATTTTGAGGGGGTGCAAGAGTAGAGGAACCTGGGAATGTTTATTCACAAATCTTTGAAGGTGGCAGGGAATGTTGATCAGGCGGTTACGAAAATGGATGAGAAACCTGGCTTTGTAAATAGGGGCACTGAATACAAAAACAAAGAAGTCATGCTAAACCTTTATAAATCTCTGGTTAGATTAGCTGGAGTATTATGTACAATCCTGGGCACCACACTTTAGGACAGACGTCATGGCCTTGGAGAGGGTACAGAGGAGGTTTACCAGGATGATACCAGGAATGAGGGACTTCAGTTATGTGAGAGATTGGAGAAGCTGGGATTGTTCTCTTCAGAGCAGAAAAAGTTAAGATGCGACTTAATAACTTTCACTGCTCTGAGGAGAACAATCCCAGCTTCTCCATCTCACCACATAACTGAAGTCCCGTATCCCTGGTACCATTTGAGTAAATCTCCTCTGCACCCTCTCCATGGCCTTATCATTCTTCCTAAAGTGTAGTTCCCAGAATTGGCTACAATACTCCAGCTGGCTCTAACCAGTAATTTATAAAGGTTCAGCATAGCTGCCTTGCTTTTGTATTCTATTCCTCTATTTAAAATGCCAATGATCCCATATGCCTTTTTAACAACCTTCTCAACTTGTCCTGTCACATTCAAAGATTTGTGTACATACATCCCCAGCTCTCTCTGTTGCTACCTACTTTAAAATTGTACCATTTAGTTTATATTGCTTCTCCTCATTAATTACCGCACTTCCCTGTGTTAAAGTTAACCTGCCATGTGTCTGCCCATTTCACCAGTCTGTCTATGTTCTCCTGAAGTTTGTTACTATCCTCGTTGGTTGCTAGATGACAGTAGTCTAGCGAAATATAATTAAAGGCTGGGTATTTTTTTAGGTTAAAACTTTGCTGCTCAATATTCAATTTTTTTAAAACTGTTTTATCCATCTCAACTCTACTAATAGGTTGAATGTTATGTATCTTTATTTTTTCCTCGGAATACATTTACTGGTAGAGAGTACGTGTTTCCCTCAGGCATTTCCTCTTACCTCATATGAAGAGGAAGCAGAAAAAAATTAGCAGGAACAATGCAGGGAGACCAAAGCTGACCAGGCACTTAAGGTGGTATCTGGCATCGCCACAGGTACACGTGCCTTTGTGTCTACAGATCCAGGTGATCATATCCGAACCTCATGATTCGTCAATGCTTGAAAAGGCTACCTGCACTGGACCTGACTCTCACCTCTAAGAGTTACTGTACATCCAGCAGCTGTGAAAGTCAGTGTTGCACTCAGCTTCTATTCCACTGGTCCCTTTCAGGTAACTTCAAAGGAAATTTGCAATATTAGCCAATCTATACACAGCTGCATCAAACAAGCAATTGATGAATTCTTTGTATGAGCTGCCCAGTTCATCTTTCCTGTAGGTCTTGTGCTATCAATTTTTATAGACTACCCACATGCAAGGTAAAATTATCTAGGCCCCTTTCAAGAATGTAATCAACTTTCTCAATAGGAAAGGGCATCATTCTTTCAGTTTGCAACTGGTGTGCAATGCAACGCATCTCATGTATGTGAATGCATGCTATCCAGTGACCTACACGAACTCCCTTGTTTTAAGACATTACACAATCACAGCACTGCCCATAAGTCAAAGGCAGGTTTATGAATGGTTGATCAGTGACCTAGGCTATCATTTGCAACTGTGGCTGTTGAGCCTGGTTTAGATCCCGAGAAACGGCAACATAATAAGGTTCATGGTGCAACCAGGACAATCTTGAGTAGACTAAAGGTTTTGAAGGCATGCTTCAAGTGTCTGGATAAATCTGCAGAAATGCTGCAGTACAACTTACCCAGTGGCTCTCATGTCAGTCAGTCCTCACTACCACCACCAGAATCCTGTTCCACAGGTCGACCACCTTCTGAGAAAAGTAAAATTTCCGCATAGCCAATCTCACTCCCTGCTTTCTCAGTTTATATAGAAACATAGAAAATAGGTGCAGGAGTAGGCCATTTGGCCCCTCGAGCCTGCAACACCATTCAATAAGATCATGGCAGATCATTCCCTCAGTACCCCTTTCCTGCTTTCACCCCATAACCCTTGATACCTTTAGCCATAAGGGCCATATCTAACTCCCTCTTGAATATATCCAATGAACTGGCATCAACAACTCTCTGCGGCAGGGAATTCCACAGATTAACAACTCTCTGAGTGAAGAAGTTTCTCCTCATCACAGCCCTAAATGGCCTACCCCTTATCCTAAGACTGTGACCCCTGGTTCTGGACTTCCCTAACATCGGGAACATTCTTCCCGCATCTAACCTGTCCAGTCCTGTCAGAATCTTATATGTTTCTATGAGATCCCCTCTCATCCTTCTAAACTCCAGTGTATAAAGGCCCAGTTGATCCAGTCTCTCCTCATATGTCAGTCCAGTCATCCCGGGAATCAGTCTGGTGAACCTTCACTGCACCTCCTCAATAGCAAGAACGCCCTTCCTCAGATTAGGAGACCAAAACTGAACATAATATTCCAGGTGAGGTCTCACCAAGGCCCTGTGCAACTGCAGTAAGACCTCCCTGCTCCTATACTCAAATCCCCTAGCTATGAAGGCCAACATACCATTTGCCTTCTTCACCGCCTGCTGTACCTGCATGCCAACTTTCAATGACTGATGAACCATGACACCCAGGTCTCGTTGCACCTCCCCTTTTCCTAATCTGCCACCATTCAGATAATATTCTGCCTTCGTGCTTTTGCCCCCAAAGTGGATAACCTCACATTTATCCATATTATACTGCATCTGCCATGCATTTGCCCACTCACCTAACCTGTCCAAGTCACCCTGCAGCCTCTTAGCATCCTCCTCACAGATCACACCGCAACCCAGTTTAGTGTCATCTGCAAACTTGGAGATATTACACTCAATTCCTGCATCTAAATCATGAATGTATATTATAAAGAGCTGGGGTCCCAACACTGAGCCCTGCTGTACCCCACTAGTCATTGCCTGCCATTCTGAATAGGACCCGTTTATCCCGACTCTCTGCTTCCTGTCTGCCAACCAGTTCTCTATCCACGTCAGTACATTACCCCCAATAGCATGTGCTTTGATTTTGCACACCAATCTCTTATGGTTAGCTCCTGGTTCTACATAAGAAACATAAGAAATAGGAGCATGAATAGGCCACCTGGCCCATCTAACTTGCTCCGCCTTTTAATAAGATTATGGCTGATCTGATCATGGACTTAGTGCCACTTCCCTACCTGCTCCCCATAACCCTTTATTCCTTTATCGCTCAAAAATCTGTCTATCTCTGCCTTAAATATATTCAATGACCCAGCCTCCACAGCTCCCTGGGGCAGAGAATTCCACAGATTTACAACCCTCTGAAAGAAGAAATTCCTCCTCATCTCAGTTTTAAATAGGCGGTCCCTTATTCTGAGACTATGTCCCCAAGTTTTAGTTTCCCCTATGAATGGAAATATCCTCTCTGCATCCACCTTGTCAAGCCCTCTCATTATCTTATATGTTTCGATAAGATCACCTCTCATTCTTCTGAACTCCAATGAGTATAGACCCAACCTACTCAACCTATCTTCATAAGTCAACCCCCTCATCCCCGGAACCAACCTAATGAACCTTTGCTTTTCTATTATATCTGCCAAAGTGAATAACCTCACATTTCCCCACATTATACTCCATCTGCCAAATTTTTGCCCACTCATCTAGCCTATCTATATTCCTTTGCAGATTTTTTGTGTCCTCCTCACAACTTGCTTTCTCACCCATCTTTGTATCACCAGCAAAGTTGGCTACATTACACTCGGTCCCTTGATCCAAGTTATTAATATAGATTTTAAATAGTTGACACGGCCCCAGCAATTCAAACACACTATCTACTTGCATGCTATCAATGCCTTTAATAATTATAAATACCTGGATCATATCCTCTCTAATTCTCTGTCTCTGTACAAATACAACAACAGCAACTTGCATTTGTATAACGCTTTTAATGTATCCAGTTGTAGCATGTCAGAGGAGACCTGTAATCACCATATGGGCTTCACTGAAGAGGCAGTGACTGCTCTATGCTTTATGATGCAGGCTGACTTGCTGGCAACATCAAGAACTAAGATGCCTCTTCCTAAGCTTTGAATCCTTCCATGCCACCATGGGGCATACCTACCGGATAAGCTGGTCTGTAGTTCATACCGGTGTAAAGGTCAAGTTTGCCAGGCAAACACCTTTTTCAATTTCCCAGTAGAAAGGAGACACAACTGGAGAAGGCACACAACTTTTATCACCTGGCAGGCTTCGAAAAAATCCAGGGCGAACCAGTGTGGCCATCAAGGTTCCACATAAGAACATAAGAAATAGGAGCAGGAGTAGGCCATACAGCCCCTCGAGCCTGCTCCACCATTCAATAAGATCATGGCTGATCTGATCATGGACTCAGTTCCACTTCCCTGCCCGTTCCCCATAACCCCTTACCCTTTATCGTTTAAGAAACTGTCTATTTCTGGTCTTAAATTTATTCAATGTCCCAGCTTCTACAGCTCTCTGAGGCAGCGAATTCCACAGATTCACAACCCTCTGAGAGAAGAAATTTCTCCTCATCTGTGTTTTAAATGGATGGCCCCTTATTCTAAGATTGTGTCCTCTAGTTCGAGTCTCTCCTATCAGTGGAAAAATCCTCTCTGCATCCACCCTGTCAAGCCCCCTCATAATCTTGTATGTCTCAATGTTAACATCCAATGTGTACATGAAAAGTAAGAGCAAAACTCCATAAATGATGAGGTGGTTCCTGACCAATATTTATCATGTAACTAACATCACTAAAATAGATTATCTGATCATTATCACATTGCTGTTTGTGGGAGCTTGTTGTGCACAAATTAGATGCTACATTTACTACATTACAACATTGACTCCACTTCAAAAATACTTCATTGACTGTAAAGCACTTTAGGACATCCTCACGTTGTGAAAGGTGATATCTAAATGCAAGTCTTTCGGCGAGAGGCCTATAAAGGCTGCGAGGTTGGAAGGTGTGTCGCTGAGTCGGGAGTCCGTGAGTTCAGCGAGAGGCCTATAAAGGCCGCAAGGTCGGGAAGTGCGTCGCTGAGTCGGGAGTCCATGACTTCGGCGAGAGGCCTATAAAGGCCACGAGGTCGAGAGGTGCGTCGCTGAGTCGGGAGTCAGTGAGTTCGGCGAGAGGCCGAAAAAGGTCGGGAGGTGCGTCGCTGAGTCGGGAGTCCGTGAGGTCGGCGAGAGGTGTGCTTGTGCAGCTACAGGGAGAAGGCAAAAAAGAAGTAGAAAGAAATAGAAAGGTGACGTCACAGCCAAGGGGGTAAGTGATTGGCTGGTGATTGGTAAGTAGTTTTTCTTTTTTCTCTTCTATATCAGTGAGTAATTTTTAGCATTGTTGTTGCCAATTTAAGTTAATCTAAGGGTTAAGTCATGGCAGGACAGCTCGGTCACGTGTTATGCTCCTCCTGTGCTATGTGGGAAGTCAGGGACGCCTCCGGTGTCCCTGACGACTACGTGTGCGGGAAGTGTATCCGCCTCCAGCTCCTGATGGACCGCGTTGCGGAATTGGAGCTGAAGGTGGATTCACTCTGGAGCATCCACGATGCTGAGAATGACATGAATAGCACGTTTAGTGAGTTGGTCTTAGCGCAGGTAAAGGGTCCACAGCCAGATAGGGAATGGAAGACCAACAGGAAGAGCAGTGCAAGGAAGGTAGTGCAGGGATCCCCTGCGGTCATCTCCCTGCAAAACAGATTCACCACTTTGAGTAGTGTTGAGGGGGATGACTCATCAGGGGGGGAGCAGCAGCAGCCAAGTTCATGGCACCGTGGCTGGCTCTGCTGCACAGGAGGGCAGGAAAAAGAGTGGGAGAGCGATAGTGATTGGGGATTCAATTGTAAGAGGAATAGATAGACGTTTCTGCGGCCGCAACCGAGACTCCAGGATGGTATGTTGCCTCCCTGGTGCAAGGGTCAAGGATGTCTTCCAAGTGGGTGCAGGACATTCTGAAAAGGGAGGGTGAACAGCCAGTTGTTGTGGTGCACATTGGTACCAACGATATAGGTAAAAAACGGGATGAGGTCCTACAAGACGAATTTAAGGAGCTATGAGCTAAATTAAAAAGTAGGATCTCAAAAGTAGTAATCTCGGGATTGCTACCAGTGCCACGTGCTAGTCAGAGTAGGAATCACAGGATAGCTCAGATGAATATGTGGCTTGAGCAGTGGTGCAGCAGGGAGGGATTCAAATTCCTGGGGCATTGGAATTGGTTCTGGGGGAGGTGGGACCAGTACAAACCGGACGGTCTGCACCTAGGCAGGACCGGAACCAATGTCCTAGGAGGAGTGTTTGCTAGTGCTGTTGGGGAGGAGTTAAACTAATATGGCAGGGGGATGGGAACCAATGCAGGGAGACAAAATGGAGACAGAAGCAGAAGAGAGAAAGGAGATGAGTAAAAGTGGAGGGCAGAGAAACCCAAGGCAAAAAACAAAAAGGGCCACTTTGCAGCAAAATTCTAAAGGGTCCAAGTGTGTTAAAAAGGCAAGCCTGAAGGCTCTGTGCCTCAATGTAAGGAGTATTCGGAATAAGGTGGATGAATTAACTGTGCAGATAGCAGTTAACGGATACGATGTGGTTGGCATCACGGAGGCATGGCTCCAGGGTGACCAAGGCTGGGAACTCAACATCCAAGGGTATTCAACATTTAGGAAGGATAGACAGAAAGGAAAAGGAGCCGGGGTGGCGTTGCTGGTTAAAGAGGAAATTAATGCAATTGTAAGGAAAGACATTAGTTTGGATGATGTGGAATCGGTATGGATGGAGCTACGGTATATCAAGGGGCAGAAAATGCTAGTGGGAGTTGTGTACAGACCTCCAAACAGTAGTAGTGATGTTGGGGAGGGCATCAAACAGGAAATTATGGGTGCATGCAATAAAGGTGCAACAGTTATCATGGGTGACTTTAATATGCATATAGATTGGGCTAACCAAACTGGAAACAATATGGTGGAGGAGGATTTCCTGGAGTGCATAAGGGATAGTTTTCTAGACCAATATGTCGAGGAACCAACTAGGGGGGAGGCCATCTTAGACTGGATGTTGTGTAATGAGAGAGGATTAATTAGCAATCTCATTGTGCGAGGCCCCTTGGGGAAGAGTGACCATAATATGATGGAATTCTACATTAGGATGGAGAATGAAACCGTTAATTCAGAAACCATGGTCCAGAACTTAAAGAAGGGTAACTTTGAAGGTATGAGGCATGAATTGGCTAGGATAGATTGGCGAATGATACTTAAGGGGTTGACAGTGGATGGGCAATGGCAGACATTTGGAGACTGCATGGATGAACTACAACAATTGTACATCCCTGTCTGGCATAAAAACAAAAAAGGAAGGTGGCTCAATCGTGGCTATCAAGGGAAATCAGGGATTGTATTAAAGCCAAGGAAGTGGCATACAAATTGGCCAGAAATAGCAGCGAACCCAGGGACTGGGAAAAATTTAGAACTCAGCAGAGGAAGACAAAGGGTTTGATATGGGCAGGGAAAATAGAGTACGAGAGGAAGCTTGCAGGAAACATTAAAATGGACTGCAAAAGCTTCTATAGATATGTAAAGAGAAAAAGGTTAGTAAAGACAAACGTAGGTCCCCTGCAGTCAGAATCAGGGGAAGTCATAACTGGGAACAAAGAAATGGCAGACCAATTGAACAAGTACTTTGGTTCGATATTCACGAAGGAGAACACAAACAACCTTCCGGATATAAAAGGGGTCAGAGGGTCTAGTAAGGAGGAGGAACTGAGGGAAATCCTTATTAGTCGGGAAATTGTGTTGGGGAAATTGATGGGATTGAAGTCCAATAAATCCCCAGGGCCTGATGGTCTGCATCCCAGAGTACTTAAGGAGGTGGCCTTGGAAATAGCGGATGCATTGACAGTCATTTTCTAACATTCCATCGACTCTGGATCAGTTCCTATCGAGTGGAGGGTAGCCAATGTAACCCCACTTTTTAAAAAAGGAGGGAGAGAGAAAACAGGGAATTATAGACCGGTCAGCCTGACATTGGTAGTGGGTAAAATGATGGAATCAATTATTAAGGATGTCATAGCAGCGCATTTGGAAAGAGGTGACATGATAGGTCCAAGTCAGCATGGATTTGTGAAAGGAAAATCATGCTTGACAAATCTTCTGGAATTTTTTGAAGATGTTTCCAGTAGAGTGGACAAGGGAGAACCAGTTTATGTGGTGTATTTGGAATTTCAGAAGGCTTTCGACAAGGTCCCACACAAGAGATTAATATGCAAAGTTAAAGCACATGGGATTGGGTGTAGTGTGCTGATGTGGATTGAGAACTGGTTGGCAGACAGGAAGCAAAGAGTAGGAGTAAATGGGTACTTTTCAGAATGGCAGGCAGTGACTAGTGGGGTACCGCAAGGTTCTGTGCTGGATCCCCAGCTGTTTACATTGTACATTAATGATTTAGACGAGGGGATTAAATGTAGTATCTCCAAATTTGCGGATGACACTAAGTTGGGTGGCAGTGTGAGCTGCGAGGAGGATGCTATGAGGCTGCAGAGTGACTTGGATAGGTTAGGTGAGTGGGCAAATGCATGGCAGATGAAGTATAATGTGGATAAATGTGAGGTTATCCACTTTGGTGGTAAAAACAGAGAGACAGACTATTATCTGAATGGTGACAGGTTAGGAAAAGGGGAGGTGCAACGAGACCTGGGTGTCATGGTACATCAGTCATTGAAGGTTGGCATGCAGGTACAGCAGGTGGTTAAGAAAGCAAATGGCATGTTGGCCTTCATAGCGAGGGGATTTGAGTACAGGGGCAGCGATGTGTTACTACAGTTGTACAGGGCCTTGGTGAGGCCACACCTGGAGTATTGTGTACAGTTTTGGTCTCCTAACTTGAGGAAGGACATTCTTGCTATTGAGGGTGTACAGCGAAGGTTCACCAGACTGATTCCCGGGATGTCGGGACTGACATATCAAGAAAGACTGGATCAACTGGGCTTGTATTCACTGGAGTTCAGAAGAATGAGAGGGGATCTCATAGAAACGTTTAAAATTCTGACAGGTTTAGACAGGTTAGATGCAGGAAGAATGTTCCCAGTGTTGGGGAAGTCCAGAAGCAGGGGTCACAGTCTAAGGATAAGGGGTAAGCCATTTAGGACCGAGATGAGGAGAAACTTCTTCACTCTCTAGAGTGGTGAACCTGTGGAATTCTCTACCACAGAAAGTTGTTGAGGCGAATTCACTAAATATATTCAAAAAGGAGTTAGATGTAGTCCTTGCTACAAGGGGGATCAAGGGGTATGGCGAGAAAGCAGGAATGGGCTACTGAAGTTGCATGTTCAGCCATGAACTCATTGAATGGCGGAGCAGGCTCGAAGGGCCGAATGGCCTACTCCTGCACCTATTTTCTATGTTTCTATGTAAAATCATGCTTTAACAGAAGGGTGATTGATATTCACCGCACCTCAAGGGGTAGTACGTCCAAGGAATTGGAACTAAATGCCAGAGTCTTTCCCACTACATTCATTGTGTACATTTTGCTTTTAAAATGCTCCACCTGCGCCTGACTACTTCACTTCTTCATGTTGAATGCCCCTATAATGGTGAACATCAGCATTTTAAGAACTGCTGGCTCATCCAATTTTGCAAATCAGAGCCAATCAACATGCCTACCTGTTGTGTATGTATAACATAAGTATACTCCCTGTACACTCAATGTACAGTTACATAATACTACTGGATGTACCTTCACACTGTATACACTATGCTTGTACCACCAGAGGGTACAACTGGTTGAGACCTAGGGGTCACCTGTACACGACAGGTAACCAGGTATAAAAGGGAGCTCACCATGCTGCATCCTCACTCAGGAACTGTAATAAATGGACTAAGGTCACCACAGTTCAAGTGCAATACCTTACCTCGTGGAGTCATTACTAGTGAAAAGTGATATATAAATGCAAGTCTTTCGTTAGACAACAAAATCATTCTTTAACAGAAGGGTGATATTCACCTCATCTCAAGGGGCAGGTCATCCAAGGAATTGGGACTAAATGCCAGAGTCTTCCCCACTGCACTCATTGTATACATTTTGCCTTTAAAATGCTCCACCTGCGCCTGACTACTTCACTTCTTCATGGTATTGAACGCCCCTATAATGGTGAACATCAGCATTTTAAGAACTGCTGGCTCATCCAATTTTGCAAATCAGAGCCAATCAACATGCCTACCTACATACATTTTCCATTTCCAAGGAGCATACAGAAATGAAGAGGCCCCACTGCCAATGTGGGTGGGCTCCAATTTTACTGGCCTTGTAAACTTGGGCTGCAAACTGCATCTCAGTTACTCACATGGGAGTCCTTGGGTGCCAGCTGAAATGATTAAAACTGTGGAAATGGGAATGATTTTTTTTCAGGTAATGTGACTAGAAACTATGGATTGGTCATACTGGATTCTTTTACTCTACTGTAGGCTGTTGATTTATAATTTTTGACAGATTTATTTCCAAATGATTTCAATGAAATTTGGAGAAGCCAAAAATGCTTTTTTCTGCAGTGTGCCCAGGGATAGAACACTGAGTAAAATGGTATGTTTTAAAAAAATGTATTTTTGATTGGCAAGTGTGTAACGTCTTTGATACTATCTTTTTAAATGTTTATCCATAATTGTTATTCAACAATTGCTTCTTTTATCCAGCAACACCAAAGTACTGCAGAAACAATGAGTTGCAGAAATACAGCAACCAACAGTAATATAGCTTTAAAAACAAGGAGTCAATCAAAGGGAACAGGCCTCCTGAAAGTTCCGGCCGGAAAGTCGTGGTTAATGGATGTCTTTAGGACTGGAGGGATGTAAACAATGATGCCCTCTAGGGGGCAGGGTTGAGACCATTGCTTTTCTCTCTCGAAATATTACATATATAAGGTCTCGGGTATAGGAGGCAAAATGTGCAGATAACACAAAAGTAGGGAGCATAGTTGACTGTGAAACAGGTTTATAGATTGGGCACAAAGATGTCGACGAAATTTAATGCAGAGAAATGTGAGGTGACACATTTTGGGAGGAAGAATAAGGAAAAGACATATGGGCTGGATTTTTGGCTTTACACAGTTCAGAGTGGTAATGGCAGCAGGACGGTAAAGTTTGCGCCCGGGAAAAGTTTGCGCCTCAGTCCGCAAAATTGGGCAGCTGGGCCCCGAGTGTGGGGCAGAGCACTAAGGGAGGCATTGCACACCTCGCTTAGGGTGCTAGGCTGGCTGAACATGCAAAAATGACGAGCTGAACAGCCTGCCCAGGAGAGCGCTGAGCGAGGCCTAGGGAGAAAAAAAAAACTGAAAAAAACCCCATAAAAACATTCCCAATAGCTCACCACAACAACATAAATCACAAAAAAAAAACAAAAGAAAAAACAATCACACTTACCTGATGTGGACATTATTTACCTCACTGCAACCGGTATAGGTCGGACAGCCCGTTCTCTCAGGAGCTCTCTACGGAGCGCTACAGATCGGGCGGGAGCCAAAAAGTGAGTTGGTGTCGCAACCAGGGACGTTGCACACTGGCTTGCCTCTTCCAGGCGGTACTACTCCGTGCCATACCGAAACCGGTCCGGAAAACCCCAGCAAAGCGCTGGAAGCTGACCACCCACCCAGAAGAGCTTCCTGCCTCAATTGCCGCCCCTTCGGGATGAAAACAGAAGTGGACAGCACCGGAAAATCCATTCTAACATTGTAACATATAAAAAGGAGTAAAGGAGTAGAGAGACTTAGGAGTTCAGATACACAAATCTTTAAAGTGGGAGGACAAGTTAATGAAGCTGTAAGAAAAATCACATGGGATCCTAGGATTTATAAATAAGGGGCATTAAGTACAAAAACAAAGGAGAATTGCTAAACCTATAAAAAAAAATCAGTGGATAAGCTGCAGTTAGATTTTTGCATCCAGTTTTGGAAACCCAATTTTAAGAAGATTGCCAAGGCCACACAGTGGGTGCATGAGAGACTCACTAAGAAGATACCAGGGATGAAAGGCTTCAGCTATGATTGGAGAAATCAGAGCACTTTTCACTAGAATGATGGGATTACATTTATGATTGGTTTTGATAAGATTAATTATGAATAACTAGTTAGTGTTTTTTTATTCATTCATGGGATGTGGGCATCGCTGGCAAGTCCAGCATTTATTGCCCATCCCTAATTACCCTCAAGAAGATGGTGGTGAGCCGCCTTCTTGAACGGCTACAGTCCATGTGGTGAAGGTATTCCCACAGTCCTTTTATGGAGGAAGTTCCAGCAACGATGGAACGGCGATATGTTTCCAAGTCAAGATGGTGTGTAAGTTGAAGGGGAACGTGCAGGTGATGAGGTTCCCATGCGCCTGTTGCCCTTGTCCTTCTAGGTGGTAGATGTCACGGGTTTGGGAGGTGCTGGTGAAGAAGCCTTGATGAGTTGCTGCAGCGCATCTTGTAAATGCAGACTGCACTGCAGACATGACGTGCCGGTGGTGGTGTGAGTGTATGTTTAAGGTGGTGGATGGGTGCCAATCAAGCGGGCTGCTTTATCCTGGATGGTGTCGAGCCTCTTGTGCGTTGTTGGAGCTGCACTCATCCAGGCAAGTGGACAGTATTCCATCACACTTCTGACTTGTGCCTTGTAGATGGTGGAACGGCTTTGGGGCGTCAGGAGATGAATCAATCGCTGCAAAATATCCAGCCACTGACCTGCTCTTTTAGCCACAGTATTTATGTGGCTGGTCCTGTTTAGTTTTTGGTCAATTTCAGGATTGATAAATTTAAGATCATCACCAAAAGAACAAAGGGAGATGAGCAGATTTTGTTTTATGCAGTAGGGTTTCAGATCATGTAATACCCTATTGGAAACAGTGATGGAATCAATAGCTTTTAAAAAGGAAAACATATAAATATTTTAAAAAGAAAAATTTAAACAGGTATGGGATAAGCATAGGAGAATGGGACTCAGTGGATAGCTCTTTCAGAGAACTGGCACAATGGGTTGAATGATCTCCTTTGTGGTGTAAAATGCAATGATTCGATGATTACACTATAGGAACTGAGGAATTAAAAAAAATATATTTGCTAAAAAAATGTTCTGTCTCATCACAGATGCTCAGCTTTCAGGCTGAGGTTTAAATAGAGGGAAGGAAATGTAATCATGTCTGTCAGATTGCATTGTTTGTCTTTGCTATTTGAAAATTATCTACCTTATGACTGACTGTTTTGATAGGAGAAATCATTTCCCGAAAGCCGAAAGATAAACTGATTATATTTTGAGTCAGAAAAAATGGAGTGCTGTGAACAAATTAAATTGCACTTTTAACAATTTTCAGTAAGTAAGTATGCCAAGTGGAAACTTTCATGATGTATATAAAAGCATACATTTATGCATGGATATGGACAATTGTAGCTGTGATGGCAAACACCGACTGCACAGACGGAAGATCAAGCTGACAGCAACAGTTACTGAGGTTAGGTTAGTACTTGAAACATCGTTGGTTGATTCTTTAAAAAGACCTCTTTAGCTGAGATGACCAACACTGATAAAAAAAACCTTTGAGAAAAAAGTTAAAAGCTTGCAGTAGTGGATTAACAATACTGTTTCACAAAGTGCCAGCATCACGAGAGTGGAGCGGGCGCGGGGGTATAAAGGGCGGCAGCAGTTTGGAGCAGCGGCAGTCGGGAGGAGGCCAGCTGCAGCAGGGGCAGAAAGTTCTCGGCCTTTTGGCTAAGATCATGCGTAACTGACCTGACAGGGGAGTAGCCACCATGACCTCCGGGTGGTTCTCCCTGGATCAGGAAGGTATATGCTTGCTTTTTTGGAAACAGGAGGTGGGTGGGGTGGCTTGACCCATCCACCTCCACGGAGGTGCGTGGGGGACCTGACCCATCCACCTCCATGGCACGAACCTGGTATTGCAGTACTTCCAGGAACGGTGCAGTGGCTCTCGGCCTTTTGGCTAAGAGCATTGGCGCAGAGTGATCCTTGGCGTGTGCAAGGTGACCTCTGGCGTTTGTGATTTGACAAAGAATTGGAACGATTGGCTACGAATTTCAAAAAAAAAAAGAAAGTTAAAAAAAAATCGAAATCGAAGTGTGACGTCACAGCCAAGCAGGTAAGTGATTGGTTGATGGATTGGGGAATTGATGAGTATTTTTTTCTTTTTTCTTTAAGAAACCGTTAGCATTGTTGTAGGTTAGGAACTGCAATTAAATATATGTGATCTTTATTATCTAAGGAGAACCAATTAATTGAATTGGCTGTTTGCTGAGTAGCGGCTGGGTGTGTTTTGCTAAGAACATAAGAACATAAGAATTAGGAACAGGAGTAGGCCATCTAGCCCCTCGAGCCTGCTCCGCCATTCAACAAGATCATGGCTGATCTGGCCGTGGACTCAGCTCCACTTACCCGCCCTCTCCCTGTAACCCTTAATTCCCTTATTGCTTAAAAATCTATCTATCTTTGACTTGAAAACATTCAATGAGCCAGCCTCAACTGCTTCCTTGGGCAGAGAATTCCACAGATTCACAACCCTCAGGGAGAAGAAATTCCTTCTCAACTCGGTTTTAAATTGGCTCCTCCGTATTTTGAGGCTTGCCCCCTAGTTCTAGTCTCCCCCACCAATGGAAACAACCTCTCTGCCTCTATCTTGTCTATCCCTTTCATGATTTTAAATGTTTCTATAAGATCACGCCTCATCCTTCTGAACTCCAAGGAGTAAAGACCCAGTCTACTCAATCTATCATCATAAGGTAACCCCCTCATTTCTCAAATCAGCCTAGTGAATCGTCTCTGTACCCCTTCCAAAGCTAGTATATCCTTCCTTAAGTAAGGTGACCAAAACTGTACGCAGTACTCCAGGTGCGGCCTTACCAATACCTTATACAGTTGCAGCAACACCTCCCTGCTTTTGTACTCCATCCCTTTCGCAATGAAGGCCAACATTCCACTTGCCTTTCTGATTACCTGCTGCACCTGCAAACTAACTTTTTGGGATTTTCATGCACAAGGACCAATTGTGGAGCAGTGGAGGCGTGTCCTGCACAGTAGGAGCTGAGCTGCAGAGAGAGGAGCAGCTATCAACTTTTGCTCCTGCCTGGAGAGCCCTGAGAACAGCCCAGGAAGAGAAGGAAGGAAGGAGCTTCACCACCAACTTTCACCCAGAGGGAGAGGAGGAGAAAAGAAAACATTTAACAACAATTTACCATTTCTGCAAGGAGTTGGAGAGAGGGGGAAAAGACCAACAACAACAACATCCAGTGTGGAAGGAGGGAGACTCTACCATTCTACAGGTGGGTGTTGGTGCAGTCCCAAAAAGACTTTGTTGAATCGGTGGGGGGAGGAAAGAAGACCACTGAGGGCCGGAACATCGCGGGGGGTGTGTGTGTGTGGAAAGTGTGTGTGGGGGCCTTGCTTACAACTAGGCCCCCCCCCACAATTGAACCCCCCCTCCCCAATTGCCTAGCCTGGGATAGCTGGAGCTACCAGGCTGAAGATTTCTTTTCCTTAAATACCCTATTAAACATCATTAGGAGTGTGTGCCTGGTGGCTCGAGCTGCCCCAGGTGAAGACATCTTCTCCCCTCACCTGAAGACCACCCCAAAGACTTTGTGTTTTGCCATCTGGGGATTGCACCCACCCACAGTTGCGAGGGGAGACCTGCCCTCGCAGTTTCCCCCTCTCTCTTTCTCTGTTACTCTGTTTCTCCCCTCTCTCTCTGAGGCCCCTTTCTCCTAATTTAAAAAAAACCCAATTAAGACACTGAGCAGAGGGAACAAGGCCCCTCCCCAATCATTAACTAGGGGAGAGGTGTGCCTCTTTCAGAGCTCCCTCTGTTCAAACACCAACGAGGCTAATAAAGACCATTAAGGCCTGTGACTTTGGGGTGGGTGTGGCCCTTAAAGGGACCCCGTGATGGCGACCCCATCCACGCCGGTGGCAGGGCCAGCGAAGACATATGCGCAGGTGGCAACCGCTTCCACGGCACCTCCTGCGCCACCCGCTGCCCTGCCACCATTCAGACTAATTACAAAAAAACACGGGGTCAAGAGCTACACTCACCCCACAATGAGCATTGAGGAGTGCGTGCGGGCGATGGCTGGGGTAGTCGGCCCCTCGGCCATTGTCGCAGCCTCCAAGATGTCTGGGAAGGCCGTGTTCTTCCTGGGGTCGGAGCGGGCGGTGTCCCTGGCCCTCGAAAAGGGGCTCACGGTGGGCGGGACGTTCCTGCCGGTGGATCCTCTCGAGGCCACCGCGCAGAGGGTCATCGTATCGAACGTCCCGCCCTTTGTTCCCGCTGAGCTCCTCCTCCCTCACCTACACCAACTGGGGGAGGTAAGGTCGGGGATCAACCCCATACCGCTTGGCCTCCGGGAGAACAGCCTGCGCCATGTGTTCTCCTTCCACCGCCAGCTCTTTGTCCGGCTGGCGCGGGAGGAGACGACCGAGGGGAACTTTAATGTGGTGCACGAGGGGACTGCCTACCGCGTCTTCTGGACGTCGGACGGCGTGCGGTGCCATGCCTGCAGGGAGGTGGGGCACATTCGCAAGAACTGCCCCGCCTCCAAGGCCGCCAAACCACCGAAGGCGGCCAAGGCTGGCGCCGCCGCCACCCCTCCCCCTAGTTGCGTCCGCGTGCCGGGAGCCATGGGTGCGCGGGCATCGTCAGGGGCCTTTGTTTTCACGGCCTCTGGCGGGGGGGAGGGAGAGCGTCCGACCGGTAAGAAGGCGCGGAAGAAGACGAGACATCTAGAGGCGGATCCCCTCAGTGCGCCAGAAAATTTGACCACCGCGCTCAGCCCAACCCCGTCACCAGCGAGCGCGGGGTGCCCCGAGCCCGTGCCTGAGCCCTTGACCAATACCGCAGAGGGGCCCGGGCGCGGGCAAGAAAAGGAAAAGGGGGGGGGCGGAGCGGGAGGCTTCGGCAGACATGGAGGTCTCCCTGCCTTCGCGCGCCCCCAGGAACAAAAAGAGGCACCGCCCCAATGAGGCGGAGGGGGAACAACATCCCTCCGCGGAGGAGGCGGTGCCCGCCGCGTGTCCCGCGTCCCCCACCAGCGCTCCCAAATTGCGCTGCAGGCGCGAGGAGTCTGTCCCCGGGGAGGGTGAGGCAGTCGAGGCTGCCCAGCCGCTGCCTCCTGGGGATGGAGTGGAAGATCTGCCTGTCGTGGGGGGCGTGGGGCCAGCGGAAGAATGCATTGCCGCCGGGCCGGGCGTCCCGGGGACTGAGGCGGGCGGGGCCGAAAAGGCCGAATCTGAGCCCGCCCAGCTATTAATCAACTGCCCCCGGGAGTCGCTCGACCCGGCAGAAACACAAATGAGTGATTTTAATGAAACTGTAGATGCTGGGCCGGGGGGTGGCAGCGGGGAGGGGGAGGAACACCCACCCTCGCCTCTTGCTGTGGAGCTGGAGCACTTGGAGAGCCTGGGGATTTCCTATGGCCGGGTCTCTCCTTGTTCCCCGGTTCCTGGGGCGGAGGGGGAACCCCTTCCGCTGTCATTTCCCGACCCAGCACCATTTTTAAAAGAGCCCAGTGGGGACTCCTCTGCCGACGATCCTGGGGGTGGGATCGGGGCAGTGCCAGGGCCGGTTGGAGCGGCCGGTTCATTTGCCGTACCTTGTGCGGTCGATGGGCCGGCTGCTGGCGGCCACCTCCCGGAGGAGGACAGGGACTCGGTGGGGGACGCGGGTGAAGACCTAGAGACCACCGCCAGCGAGGCGGTGGATCTGCTCGCGGCCGCCGCCGAGACCATCCTCATTCCTGCAAAGGAACTCCGGGACTTTTTGGCCCAGAGCCGGGGACGCTGCAACCAAGCCCGACTGGCCCTGGAAAAATGGTCCGAGCCAGAGCTGATCAAGGGGTCCGTCTGCGCCACCGTCAAAACCTTGGCCGTGGGCGGGCCCTTGACAAAGGCGCAACACCTTGAGCTGCGCGAGCTCGAGGGACTCCTCGCTGGGCTGCGGAGGGAGCGGAGTTTAACAAAAGACTCCGCTCCCCCCCCCACAATAGGTTAAGGTAGAGGTTGCACTATGCTTTTGCCATGAAGATAACCATAGCCAGCCTCAACATCAACGGCGGCAGAGGGGCACGCCGTAGATTTAACAATTTTTCGCTCCTGCGGGAGGGGAAATATGCGGTGTGCTTCCTGCAAGAAACCCACACCGTTCCGGGAGACGAAGCCACGTGGCTCCTGGAATGGCAAGGAGAGGTCCGCATGAGCCACCTCACCGCCATTTCTAGTGGGGTGGCCATCTTGCTGGGCCCGCATTTTCAGCCGGAGATCTTGGGGGTTGAGGAGCCCGTGCCAGGCCGCTTGCTGCACGTAACGGTTCGCCTGGGGGACGTGCCGCTCCATCTCGTGAACGTGTACGCCCCTCAGCCCGGCCCGCAGCAAACGCGCTTCTTTGAAGAGGTGTCCGCTCTTCTTGGCTCCGTCGACGTCGGCGACTGCATTGTCCTCGGGGGGGATTTTAACTGCACCCTCGAGGCGAGGGACCGCTCCGGTGCCCCGCAGTGCATGACGGCGATGGAGAAGTTGAGGGACCTGGTCGGGTCCTTCGACTTGGTGGACGTCTGGCGAAATCTCCACCCCGACTCCAGCGCCTTTACTTGGGTGAGGCCTGGAGTTGGATGGTCTAGAGTCGACCGCCTTTACGTGTCTCGGGCGTACGTTTCCTGCGTCCCGGCGGCCTCCATGCGGCCGGTGCCGTGTTCGGATCACCACCTGGTGTGGGCGGAGCTCGCTTCGCTCCGTCCGAGGACGGGGTCCGCGTACTGGCACTTTGACAACCGGCTGCTGGAGGACGTGCGGTTTCAGGACTCGTTCCGTCGATTCTGGTCCGACTGGAGAAGGAAGCAGGGGGGTTTCTCCTCCTTGAGGCTATGGTGGGACGTGGGCAAGGCTCACGTCCGCGTCTTCTGTCAAGAGTACGCGAGGGGGTCGACCAAGAGGCGGGCGGCCAGAGTCGGGCGCCTAGAAAAAGAGGTGCTCGACCTGGAAGCCCGTCTCGGTCAAGTCGTCCAGGACCCGGCCCTGCGGACGGTGTACGAAGCGAAGAAGGCCGCGCTGAAGGACCTGCAGCTCGTCGGGTCCCGAGGCGCGTTCGTGAGGTCGCAGATCCGGTTCCTGCGGGATCTGGACCGCGGCTCCCCCTTCTTCTACTCGCTGGAAAAAAGGCAGAGTGTCCGTAAGCAGCTCTTGACGCTGCTGGCCGACGACGGCTCTCTCGTCTCGGATCCGGAGGGCGTCAACAACAGGGCCCGTGAATATTACGGGGCTCTGTTCTCTCCGGATCCGTCCAGCGAGGAAGCGCGTAGAGTTTTGTGGGAGGACCTGCCGAAGGTCAGCCCGGAGGGCGCCGAAAATCTGGAAGCTCCGCTAAGCCTGGCGGAGCTGACCGGTGCCCTCGACCGGCTCTCGAGGGGAAAATCCCCGGGGCTGACCGTGGAGTTCCACAGGGCGTTCTGGGACGTCCTGGGGAGCGACTACGCGCGGGTCCTGGGGGAAAGTCTGGCGACCGGGGAGATGCCCCTCTCTTGGCGCAGGGCAGCCATCATCCTGCTGCCTAAGAAGGGCGATCTCCGCCTCCTTAAGAACTGGCGCCCGGTCTCCCTCCTCAGCACGGACTACAAAATCTTCGCCAGGGCGATGTCTGCTCGCCTTGGTGCCGTGCTGGACCACATGATCCACCCCGACCAGTCCTACACGGTCCCGGGCCGGACAATCCACGATAACATCCATCTGGTCCGGGACCTCATCCATTGTTCCCAGGAGGCTGGTCTGTCGGTCGCCTTCCTATCCCTCGACCAAGAGAAGGCGTTCGACAGGGTGGATCACGACTATCTGCTCGGAACTCTGCGCGCTTTCGGGTTCGGGACGCATTTCGTTGCCCGGATCCGACTTTTGTACGCCGCCGCGGAGTGTCTGATTAAGGTTAACGGGTCCTTGACGGCGCCCCTTCGCTTTAGGAGAGGGGTGCGCCAGGGATGCCCCATGTCCGGCCAGTTATACGCCATTTGCGTGGAGCCTTTCCTGCGCCTCTTGCGGACGAGGTTGACGGGACTGGCTCTGCAAGGGCCGGGCGTGGAGGTCGTCCTCTCGGCTTACGCCGATGACGTGCTCCTCGCGGTAGAGGATCCCGCTGACCTGCGGAGGATGCGTGAGTTCCAGGAGACTTACTCGGCCGCGTCCTCCGCCAGGATCAACTGGGAGAAATGTTCCGGACTCCTGGTGGGTCAGTGGCGGGTGGACTCCCTGCCGGGGGAGCTCAGGCCTTTTGCCTGGAGCACGACCCATCTCCTCTATCTGGGAGTCTACCTTAGCCCCGACGAGGGAGCCTGGCCGGCGAACTGGCAGGAGCTGGAGGCCAAGGTCGCCGCTCGCCTAGGGCGCTGGACAGGACTGCTCCGAGTGCTGTCCTACAGGGGTCGAGCGCTAGTCATAAACCAGCTGGTGGCCGCAATGTTGTGGTACCGGCTGGTCACTTTGACCCCTCCCCCTGCATTTGTCGCCAAGATACAGAAGAAGCTGGTGGACTTCTTCTGGAACAACAGGAAGCACTGGGTCTCTGCCGCGGTCTTGAGTCTCCCGCTTGAGGAGGGCGGTCAGTCGTTGGTGTGCGTCAGCGCCCAGCTCGCGACTTTCCGTCTTCAGACCCTGCAGAGATACCTTTACGTCGAGCCCCCTCCTAGGTGGTGTGCTCTGGCGAGGTATTTCTTCCGCCAGCAGCGCGACCTCAATTATGACACGCAGCTCCTGTTTGTGAACTTGGGGGGTGCCAGGACCGCCCTCCGGGAGCTGCCTGTCTTTTACAGGGAACTCATCAGGGTCTGGAACAAAGTCTCCACCAAGCGCAGCTCTCCGCCGGCTGGAGTGGCGGCCGTCCTGCAGGAGCCGCTGCTCGGGAATCCGTACCTCCACGACCGAGGTTTTATGTGGCGGTCGGAAGAGAGGGCTGTGGCTGGTGAGGTGACCAGGGTCAGGGACCTGCTCGATGGCGGAGGAGCGGGCTGGATGGCGCCAGACACGCTGGCGCGGCGCCTAAATTCTGCCAACGTCCGCCACGCGGCCGATGCCATCGAGTCGCTAAAAACAGCTCTGGGCCCTGACTCCGTTAGGTGCATCGAGGAGGCTCAAGCACGTGGGGAGATCCCGTCCGAACTGACCCCCGTCCAGACGGAATTCCTCATCGGCGCCAAACCCCAGAACCTCCCTCGGGGGCCGGCGCCTCACAACTTGAGCCACCTCGGGGAAATCCCCTCCGTGCCTTTCAGTTCCGCGCGGAGGGGTTTCCTGTACGGGCTGCTCCTGCACACCCTCAACTTTGCCATCCTCGCCGGCCGTCCGGACACGCCATGGCGTACCATCTTGCCGTCCGGAGGAGGCGGGGGTTCCCGATGGAGGGCACTCTACGCAGGGGTCCTCCCACTATTCATCGGGTCTTGGCCTGGAGGGTGGTGCACGGAGCAGTGCCGTGCAACAAATTTTTAAGCCGGTTCACGGACTCCCAGGCCGCCTGCAATTTCTGCGGTCTGGAAGAGTCCGTGTTCCATGTTTTTATGGAATGCACAAGGTTGCAGCCCCTGTTTTATTATTTGAAGGGGCTGCTCCTGAAGTTCTGGCTGCACTTTAGTCCCACTCTCCTGATCTTTGGGCACCCTGTGCGGAGGGGAGCGGGTAGGTCCGAAGGCCTCCTCGTAGGACTGCTCCTGGGCACGGCCAAGGGTGCCATCAGCCGGTCCAGGCAGCGGGCGGTCGAGGGGGTCGTTCAACCTGACTGCCTGCCTCTCTTCCGCTCTTACATCCGGTCCAGGGTGTCCTTGGAGATGGAGCACGCGGTGTCCACCGGTACGCTCGCGGCCTTCCGCGAGAGGTGGGCACCGGAGGGACTGGAGTGCATCATCACGCCCGGCAACCAAATTTTAATTTGATTTTATGTTTTTAAGTTAATTTGTTTTAATTGCCGGTGCTTTTAGTGTCCCCCTCCCCTTTTATAGGGGGCACTTGGAAAAAAATTTGATTCTGTGCCCCAAAAAAACCCCAAAAAATAAAAAAAGGGACTTGTAAATGTTGGTGTTTTTCCCCCAGATCGGGGGGCACGGTTTAATGTTTTTTGTTTACTCCTAAAAGAGTTTCATGCACAAGGACCCCCCAGGTCCCTCTGCACCGCAGCATGTTGTAATTTCTCCCCATTCAAATAATATTCCCTTTTACTGTTTTTTTTCCCAAGGTGGATGACCTCACACTTTCCGACATTGTATTCCATCTGCCAAACCTTAGCCCATTCGCTTAACCTATCCAAATCTCCTTGCAGCCTCTCTGAATCCTCTACACAACTAATCTTAGTGTCATCTGCACATTTTGTTGCACCACACTCTGTCCCCTCTTCTAGGTCATCTATGTATATTGTAAACAGTTGTGATCCCAGTACTGATCCCTGTGGCACACCACTAACCACTGATTTCCAACCGGAAAAGGATCCATTTATCCCGACTCTCTGCTTTCTGTTCGCCAGCCAATTCTCTATCCATGCTAATACATTTCCTCTGACTTCGCGTACCTTTATCTTCTGCAGTAACCTTTTGTGTGGCACCTTATCGAATGCCTTTTGGAAATCTAAATACACCACATCCATCGGTACACCTCTATCCACCATGCTTGTTATATCCTCAAAGAATTCCAGTAAGTTAGTTAAATTCTAAGGTTTAGAATTTAGAGGTTCTACTTGATAGTTGTGAGTGTAACTAGAGAGATGGCAGGGCAGCTCAGTCCCATGGATTGCACATCCTGCGGCATGTGGGAAATCCTGGATGCTTCACGCAGCCGGGATGACCATGTGTGCAGGAAGTGTCTCTAGCTGCACCAACTCGAGCTCTGTGTTTTGGAGCTTGAGCGGCGGCTGGAGTCACTGCGGTGCATCTGCGTGACTGAGAGCAACATGGATAGCACGTTTCTAGAGGCGGTCACCCCACAGCTTACGAGTGTGCAGGCAGATAGGGAATGGGTGACCGCCAGACAGAAGAGGAGGATAGGCAGGTAGTGCAGAAGTCCCCTGAGTCCACCTCACTCTCCAATCGCTACTCTGTTCTGAGTACTGGTAGGGGCGATGGTGGCTCTCGGGAGTGCAGCCAGAGCCAAGTGCACGGCATCACGGGTGGCTCAGCTGCACAAGGGAGTAGGAAGAAGAATGGAAGAACTATAGTGGTAGGGGATTCGATAGTCAGGGGAGCAGACAGGCGTTTCTGTGGCCACAGACGTGACTCCAGGATGGTATGTTGCCTCCCTGGTGCCAGGGTCAAGGATGTCACTGAGCGGCTGCAGGGTATTCTGGGGGGAGAGGGTGAACAGCCAGAGGTCGTGGTCCAGCTCGATACCAATGACATAGGTAGGAAGAGGGATGAGGTCCTGCAGGCAGAGTTTAGGGAGCTAGGAGAGAGATTAAAAAGCAGGACCTCAAAGGTAGTAATCTCCGGATTACTCCCAGTGCCACGAGCTAGTGAGTACAGAAATACGACGATAGAGCAGATGAATACGTAGCTGGAGAGATGGTGCAGGCAGGAGGCTTTAGTTTCCTGAGGCATTGGAACCGCTTCTGGGGGAGGTGGGACCTGTACAAGCCGGACAGGTTGCACCTCAACAGAGCTCAACAATATCCTCGGGGCGGGTGGGGGGGCGGTGTTGCTACGGGTGCTGTTGGGGAGGGATTAAATTAGCTTGAGGGATGGGAACCTGAAAATAGATTCAGTAGGGAGGGGAGTAAAGCTGGAACTAGAAAGCAAAAATTAAGAAAGTAAGTTTGAAGGAGAGCGGAAACAAGCAGGAAAAAAAGTAAAAAAAACAAATTTAAAGGCACTACATCTAAATGCACGTAGCGTTTGTAACAAAATAGATGAGTTGACGGCACAAATTGAGACAAATGGGAATGATCTGATAGCCATTACAGAGACGGGGTTGCAAGGTGACCAGGACTGGGAATTAAATATTCCGGGGTATTTGACAATCCGGAAGGACAGACAGAAAGGAAAAGGGGGTGGGGTAGCTCTATTGATAAAGGATGGAATCACTGCAATAGTGAGAAACGATATTGGCTCAAATGATCAGGATGTTGAAATAGTTTGAATGGAGATAAGGAATAATAAAGGGGAAAAGTCACTGGTGGGTGTAGTCTATAGGCCCCCGAACAGTAGCAACTCTGTTGGACGGAGCATAAACCAGGAAATAGTGGGGGCTTGTAAAAAGGGAACAACAATAACCATGGGTGATTTTAACCTCCATATTGATTGGACAAATCAAATTGGTCAGGGTAGCCTTGAGGAAGAGTTCATAGAGTGCATAAGGGATGGGTTCCTTGAACAGTATGTAACGGAACCAACCAGGGGGCAGGCTATCTTAGATCTGGTCCTGTGTAATGAGACAGGATTAATAAACAATCTCCTAGTAAAGGATCCCCTTGGAATGAGAGATCAAAGCATGATTGAATTTCAAATTCAGATGGAGGGTGAGAAAGTTGGATCTCCAGCCAGCGTACTAAGCTTAAATAAAGGAGATTATGAAGGTATGAGGGCTGAGTTGGCTAAAGTGGACTGGGAAAATAGATTAAAGTGTAGGACAGTTCATGAACAGTGATGTACATTTAAGGAGATATTTCACAACTCTCAAGAAAAATATATTCTAGTGAGGAGGAAAGGGCGTAAGGGAAAAGATAGCCATCCGTGACTAACTAAAGAAATAAAGGACGGTATCCAATTAAAAACAAGGGCAGACAATGTGGCCAAAACTAGTGGGAGAACAGAAGATTGGGAAGCATTTAAAAACCAACAAAGAATGACTAAAAACATGATTAAGAAAGGAAAGATAGACTATGAAAGTAAACTAGCACAAAATATAAAAACAGATAGCAAGAGTTTCTATAGGTATATAAAAAGGAAAAGAGTGGCTAAAGTGAATGTTGGTCCCTTAGAGGACAAAACCGGGGAATTAGTAATGGGGAATATGGAGATGGCAGAAACTCTGAACAAATATTTTGTATCAGTCTTTACAGTAGAGGACACTAACAATATTCTGATAGTGGATAGTCAAGGGCTATAGGGGGGGAGGAACTTAACACAATAACAATCACTAAGGAGGTGGTAATCAGTAAGATAATGGGACTAAAGGCGGCTAAATCCCCTGGATCTGATGGCTTGCATCCTAGAGTCTTAAGAGAAGTAGCGGCAGGGATAGTGGATGCATTGATTGTAATTTACCAAAATTCCCTGGATTCTGGGGAGGTCCCAGCAGATTGGAAAACTGCAAATGTAACGCCCCTATTTAAAAGAAGAGGAGGACAAAAATCAGGAAACTATAGACCAGTTAACCTAACATCTGTGGTTGGGAAGATGTTGGAGTCCATTATTAAAGAAGCAGTAGCAGGACATTTGGAAAAGCAAAATTCGGTCAGGCAGAGTCAGCATGGATTTATGAAGGGGAATTCATGTTTGACAAATTTGCTAGAATTCTTTGAGGATATAACGAACAGGGTGGATAAAGGGGAACTAGTGGATGTAGTGTATTTGGACTTCCAGAAGGCATTTGACAAGGTGCCACATAAAAGGTTACTGCACAAGATAAAAGATCACGGGGTTGGGGGTAATATATTAGCATGGGTTGGCTAATGAACAGAAAACAGAGAGTAGGGATAAATAGTTAATTCTCGGTTGACAATCAGTAACCAGTGGGTGCCGCAGGGGTCAGTTCTGGGACCCAACTATTTACAATCTATATTAACGACTTGGAGGAAGCGACTGAGTGTAACGTAGCCAAGTTTGCCGACGATACAAAGATGGGAGGAAAAGCAATGTGTGAGGAAGACACACAAAATCTGCAAAAGGACATAGACAGGCTAAGTTCAGAGAAGGTTCACTAGGTTGATTCCAGAGATGAGGGGGATGACTTATGAGGAAAGGTTGAGTAGGTTGGGCCTCTACTCATTGGAATTCAAAAGAATGAGAAGTGATCTTATCGAAACGTATAAGATTATGAGGGGGCTTGACAAGGTGGATGCAGAGAGGATGTTTCCGCTGATAGGGGAGACTAGAACTAGAGGGCACGATCTTAGAATAAGGGGCCACCCATTTAAAACTGAGATGAGGAGAAATTTCTTCTCTCTGATGGTTGTGGATCTGTGGAATTCGCTGCCTCAGAGAGCTGTGGAAGCTGGGACATTGAATAAATTTAAGACAGAAATAGACAGTTTCTTGAACGATAAGGGAATAAGGGGTTATGGAGAGCAGCCAGGGAAGTGGACCTGAGTCCATGATCAGATCAGCCATGATCGTATTAAAAGGTGGAGCAGGCTTGAGGGGCCGTATGGCCTACTCCTGCTCCTATATCTTATGTTCTTATGTTCTAATGGTTCATTTAAAATCCAATGAATTACTTCTAATATGCTGACAGGTAGTATTGGAAAGCAATCACAACATTAGACAAATTTCTCTTTAAATCAGAATTTAAAAAATTGAGAAAGTCTAACTTGGGGTTTCCTTTTCTACATTAGCCCAGTTATTGTTTGTATAATATATACCAGGTGGTAACCTTTTTCAAAACTGATATTCAAAATAACCTGATAATATTACACAAAATTCACGATTTATGAGGCCCTGTGCCATTTTGCATTGTTTGTAATTGTTGGTATGGTCTTTGAAAACATAACTAAATCAATTGTAAATAATGCTGGATAGCTCTCTATGAGCTAAACTTTCCATTATCACCACTATCGACCAAAAATGGGCGATTTTTCCCGCATTAGTAGTTATTTTATTTTTCAGGATCGCTGGAATATCGGCCATTTAAAAAATCGCTAGTTTCGCCTTTTTAATTTGGGCGCTAGCCGTAGCGATGTGAAATGGGCGATAGCGATGTATTCAGTCGTGCTAGGCCGGCGTCCATAGCAACGGACGTTCTGCGCATGCGTAGCTTTTTTTCAGGCAATTAACTTTTCCTGCGATTCAGGAGATCGGAGTCATCTGCGCATGCTCAGAAGACAAAGGGAGGGGGATAGAGAACACATTTTGTCTTTGGAGTTGAGCAGGAAGGTTGGGTCGAGGCTAGCAAAGAAAAAAACTGCACACCATTTTGTTCTTGTACTTAATTAAAAAATGGAGATGGATTATGAGGAATCGGGAGTGAGTGATGTAGGTGAGGAAGAGATTGATTTGGCGGAGGTTGGTGGGAGGAGAGCTAAATGCTTTTCAAATGAAGCAAACGCAGCCCTTGTACATGAGGGGAAAACCCGGTGGGGCCAATTAATGTGGGGTGGTCGTGGAAACCCCACCCCAACCCGCATATACCAAAGAATCTGGGCGGAGATCGCTGAAGTTGTATCATCAGCAGCCCACGATGTTCAAGAGCCAAACCAGTGCCGCAAGCGATGGAACGACCTTGTTGGGTCTGCAAGAGTAAGTATTACATTATTAAATTTATAATTGTAATGATGCACTGACTCATTAATTAAAATATAAATCTGCTGCATTGTAATTAAGCTGGTAATCTTGGTGTCATGCATTAGTTCCTAACCACGATCTTCTTAAATTTATTCTCCAACCGTAGATATAACCGTGCATCAATTGCATACAAAGCGTATTAGCATATAATGTTAACGATGAATAGCATGGGTGATGACTGATTTTAGATTATATTATCTGTGTGTTCTGTAATTGTATCTAGTAATATCTATAATAGTACTTAGGCAATTAGCTTATGCCATGCTCTTGTCACCTTTGCAGAAGAAGATAAGAATCGCGCCAAGCGCAGGCGGACAGGAGGACGGCCTGCTGACCTCTACCAATTAACCGACCTGAAGGGTTTCAGCACTTGTCGGCGCTCATAATCATTCTGGCAGCTGTGGTAGTGCTGATCCCGTTGTTGCGCCACGTGAGTAATGTATAAACTGTTGGTAATTTAAAGTAATTTAATGCTGTTTGAATATAATATATGAATATATGAATGATGTAATGTTATGTAATTAATGATGGGATCATGAAATCTCATTGTAATGTCATGCAACTTCTGTACTCTCATGTTAATTATATACATCTGTCGGTGATATTTATTGTAGTAGTCGTACATATACCTGCACAGCGTAAGCATTCTCATGTCACCCTGGCCTCCCCTTCTCTTCTACTAACCTCAATTATGTTTTCTAGCTCCCCAGGCTCCCACTAGCAAGGCAGGAACGTGGAGGCCCCTGGAGCATCACCTCTTCTGGTGCAGGTCATGCTGACCACAGAAGAGACAACTGAGGAGGATGATGAGCCTCAACCGTGCTGCTTAGTGCAGTTTGAGGCCTCAATTCAAGGACCTAATGTACCTGCGGCCATGTCCTCATCAACTGATGAAGTAGCAGGGCCAAGCGTCTTGCAGCAGGGCACCCCGAGTGATCCAGCGCCTATGCCAACCTCGAGGAGGTTAGTTTGGCAAGGTAGGCATGCGCAGGTTTCACTGTTGAGGATGAGCGTCGACATTGGTTGAGAGCTCCTCCAGGCAATGGGTGGATTAGCCAGTAACATTGCCGCACTGACTGGGCGTATTTTGGAGGACATGGCACAGATGGTTGCAGCAATGTGGAGAATGGGCGAGTCAGTCGATGTCATGTGGCAGGCAGTGGTCTTGGGATACGGCACTGCATCCCAAGGTGCCGTACCACCCATGTCGACAGATGCGAGTCAGGAGGAAGCAGTTGCTTCTGACTCGGAAGATATTTCTTTGAAAGTGTCTTCTCCAGCCACCGTCAGCCCCCCCACCGCCCCCATAGCAGCAGCGCTCGAGGTGCCCTGCTGCAGGACGGCTTGATGTCAATGCGGGTAGAAGGGAGAGTGTAAGTGGGAAAGTGGGGGGGGGGTTCAGACCAGGCGGGGGTAGAGGTAGAGGGGAGCATGGCAGCAGGTAGGGGAGGGGGGTCTTATTCTTGTTTTTGTTATTAAATTGTTGACTGTTGGCGGGGTTGTTGTTATTATTGTTATTAAAAATTTGTTGGGGGGGTGGGTGTGTGTGTTCTATTATATTTTAATTGTTATTGAAAAATGATTGTTGTTAAAAATTTGTTGACTGTTGGGGGTGGCGTGGGGAGATGGGTGTTTATATTCAATTATTTATTTAATGTATATGTTTGTTTTTTCACTTTAGTTTGTTTAGTTTGTTTAAAAAAAATTTTTTCATGTGTTATTATTAAAGATTTTTATTTAACTTACAATTGTTGTGCAGTGTCTTCTAATAACAGAAAGGTTAAACATCAATACAAGGGTTGCAAACAATGGCAAGGCCAGGCCAGGCAAGGATGAAACGTAATGTAACGCAACTATAACTGTCACCAACGTTACTTTACGCAAAGCGGTCATTTATGAGCTGCTGACGCAACAGTCTTGCAGCTGCGTACCTACCACGGAGCTTTTCCTGCGGTCTAGGGTCGGGTGGGGGCATGGGTTCATCACCAGGCTGATTGTCCTCCCCGAGGTCCTCGTCCTCCTCCTCCTCCTGCTCCTCTTCCGCCTCCCCTCGCTCCTGAGGTGGATCGGCCGTCCCATCTGGCAATTCTTGTCCCCTCCTGATAGCTAAGTTATGCAACATGCAGCACACCACAATGAACTCAGCGACCTGCTCAGGGTGGTATTGTAGGTTGCCTCCTGAGTAGTCCTGGCATCTGAAGTGCTGCTTAAGAACTCCAATTGTCTTTTCAACGATATTGTGTGTGGCTATATGGCTTTCATTGTAGCGTTTCTCAGTTTCTGTCTGAGTCTTCTGCAGGGGGATCATGAGCCAGCTGGCAAGGCCATATCCTTTATCCTCCAGCATCCAACCATGACCTTGTGACTGACTCTTAAACAGGTCAGAGACAATGCCCTCACACAAGATGTGTATATCATGAATGCTACCTGGAAAATTTGCATTTACTGCCATGATTATTTGCTTGTGATCGACAACAAACTGTACATTCAGGGAATGGATTTCGGTTACAATAAACCTCTGCATCCTCTAAAGGTGCTCGTAGGGCGATGTGCATATACTCTATTGTACCCTGCATCTTGGGGAAGTTTGATATTCTCGAGAATTCCCAAGCCCTCTCACTCTGTGCCTCCCTGGTCATAGGGAAGTTTATAAAGTCCATCCTGCATGTGTAAAGAGCTTCAGTTGCCTGTCGAATACAGCAATGTGTGGTGTGCTGAGAGATGTAGCCTGATGCATAGAAGGAAAGTGCCACAGTAACCTTAACCTCAGCTGGTAGGCTGCAGATCTTCCTTAATTAGCTGGCATATCTCACTAATGACTTCCTTTCACAATCGCAGCCTTGTAATGCACGTGTTATCGGACAAGTCCAGGTATGATCGCTTATCCCTGTAAATACGTTGGGTGTAATGTCTCCTCCTCCTCAGCAGTTGGCCACCTCTTTGATTGGGCAAATAAAGTTCCTCAATGAACCTTCTCCCATCTCTATTCTGCAGCATGAGAGTAGTCATCAAAATTGGCTGAGAAATTACAGGCTCCATTATTATAAATATCCTAATCTGTCTTCAAAATTATTAAATTGTCCTCTATAAACACAATATAAACTCAAAATTCACCACAATGTGATTAGATGATTGTCAAGATTTTAAAACACCCTTAAAATCACAAATTACTCCAACGCTACCATCAACCTGAAGCAGCCTTTTATTAAAAGTCCTCTGATTTACAAAATGGCGCCCATACTGCTGGGTTAAGGTCAGGTGAGTACAGCTTTTCTTGAACATCTTTTTGGGCGAGCAATCATTTGGGCGGTATATGGGCGAAATGCCGAAAGTAGCGCTTGGCGATAATCTGGGCAGTATTTGGGTGCGAGTTTCCATTATAAACAGTCTTCTGGGTGGTGCATAAGTGATGACATCAGATTTTATTAAAAAAATATGTGTGGGCAGTTCAGCTCATTCCTGCCGGTAATTGTTCGGCCAGTGATAAATGGGCGATAATCGGGCATTAGTTTCCATTTATAATCAAGTATGGGCGGTAAACTGAATCTCGGCGGATATGTGGGTGGTAAATGAGTGACATATGCCGAAAATCTAGCCCTATGAATTTTGGAGAGTGATCTAGACTTCAGATGATCTAAGTAAATTGCTTGAATTTTGTTATTTCATTTACGTTCACACCAATTTGGTTACCACCTTCTAATTCACTACCAGACATCCGGGATCTTCTCTTCTTACCATGTAGTTCATAGGTGCTTTTGTTTCTCCCAAATCAATGAGATAAGTATTGTTTCTATTTCCAAGGTACAGTAGCCCAGTGGTAACGTTACTGGTCTAGCAACCCAGAGGTTGTGTGGTTATATCTCACTTATGGAAAGTTGTGAGAATGAATTAAATAAATATGGTCATTTGTAGGCGAGGACCAGAAGTTGACCATGAAAGATGCTGTTTTGTTGTAAAAACCGGTCTAAATTCGGTTTGTAACGCCACCCATTAGTGTTGGAGAGGGACAGCTAATGGGCAGCTAAGGGCTTACCGACACAGCAGAGCGAGTTCCTCGCCTCCTGAAAAATTTAGTTGGGTGGTGGGGCAGCGCTAAGAGATATCGCTGCACGCTCTGCCGCCACCCACGCGGTGACGTCATCGAGCATGCAATGTCCCCTTGGCGCTGCGGTTGCGACATTAGGTTGGATCGGCGGCTTTACCAGCACACTGGGAAAGCTGTCGGTACATCGGGGATCCCGGGGCGCTATCGTCTAGAGAGTAAGGTAAATTGTTACGTTTATTTTTTTTTAGCATATTTATGGCAACAGTGGGGAAGTGTGGGTGTCGGTCAAATAAATTTCTACAAACTTTTTTTTTCACTTTTATTCGTTAGCATGCCGGCAGCTTACCGCCGGAAAGTTGTGCAGGCCTCCTGAGCTACTGCTCCATTGGTGCCGGACGACGAGTGTGCAACATCTCTTTTAGTGCTGCACTCTCATCTTTGGGGAAAAATACTGAATTTGGCAATTTGAGGCGGTGATTACCACCTGCCGGTAAAATCACCGTTCAGGCGGTGTCATCGCCACGAAAATGGCAGTACCGAATTTACACTCCTGGAAATTAATCAAAAACCGCCACCACTGGTTTCCTGCCAATAAAAATGCCATGACTGCACTATGAATTCTCCGCGGAAAATTCATGAAAAAATGGAGAAAAATCCGCCCAGCGGGAAAAATTGGCATTGCACAAGGATTCGCAGCAAAAAAACGCGATCCTCGTCAACTTTAGTCCGAGGCCAATTACTGCTACGAGTTGGGCCTAGCGAGGCGGCAAAACACAAAAAATTATTTTACAAAAAAAATCGCAAAATATTCACAAGACCCTTTTCTAGTGAATCGCTGTAAAAGAATTTAAAAATAAACTTCAACTGATTTTTTTTTGTAGGGTTTCATACGTACCGCTGTTCCAAGGGCTGCTCCCACATGTTTCTCCTCGGCATTTTTTTTCCCATCTATGAGTCACCGCTTTGACCAAACTCAGGTGGAAGCCCTTTTTTAAGTGTTGCATGCCGGTGGTTCACTCCCCGGCGGCGGAAGACTTCAATGAATTTCCCGCCGCACCGTTTTCCACCCAAAATGAAGAAATACCGCCAAAAAACACGGCGGAAGGCTGATGAATTTCCAGCCGTTATTTCTATACACACCAAGGCTTCTTCAGCAGCACCTCCCAAATCCATGACCTCAGCAACCTAGAAGGACAAGGGCAGCAGGCACATCGGAACACCATCACCTGCAAGTTCCCCTCCAAGTCACACACCATCTTGACTTAGAAATATATCACCGTTCCTTCCTCGTCATTGGGTCAAAATCTTGGAACTCCCTCCCTAACAGCACTGTGAGAGTACCTTCATCACGTGGACTGCAGCGGTTCAAGAAGGCGGCTCACCACCACCTTCTCAAGGGCAATTAGGGATGGGCAATAAACGCTGGCTTTGCCAGCGATGCCCACATCCCATGAAGGAATAAACAAAAAACTGTTAGAAAAAGTAGTGTGCAGGTGGGAACGGTTACGTTTTGTTTGGTGTCGTTTGCTTGTACGTCATCAACAAAAAAACACAAACTGGTGTCAGCAGTGGCTCAGTGGTAGCACTCTCGCCTCTGAATCAGAAAGTTGTGGGTTCAAGTTCCACTCTAGAAACTTGAGCACAAAATCTGGGCTGAATCTTCTGTACAGTACTAAATGAGTGCTGTTGGAGGTGCAGTCTTTCGGATGAGACGTTAAAGTGAGGACCCATCTTCCCTCTCAGGTTGATGTAAAAGATCCCAAGACACTTTTGCGAAGAAGAGCAGAGAAGTTCTACCCAATTTTTGTACTGACGTGGATAGAGAACTGGTTGGCAGACAGGAAACAGAGAGTCGGGATAAATGGGTCCTTTTCAGAATGGCAGGCAGTGACTAGTGGGGTGCTGCAGGGCTCAGTGCTGGGACCCCAGCTATTTACAATATACATCAATGACTTAGATGTAATATCTCCAAATTTGCAGATGACACTAAGCTGGGTGGCGGTGTGAGCTGTGAGGAGGATGCTAAGAGGCTGCAGGGTGACTTGGTCAGGTTAGGTGAGTGGGCAAATCAATGGCAGATGCAGTATAATGTTGATAACTGTGAGGTTATCCACTTTGGTGGCAAAAACATGAAGGCAGAATATTATCTGAATGGCGGCAGATTAGGAAAAGGGGAGGTACAACGAGACCTGGGTGTCATGATACATCAGTCATTGAAAGTTGGCATGCAGGTATAGCAGGCGGTGAAGAAGGCAAATGGCATGTTGACCTTCATAGCTAGGGGATTTGAGTATAGGAGCAGGGAGGTCTTACTGCAGTTGTACAGGGCCTTGGTGAGGCCTCACCTGGAATATTGTGTTCAGTTTTGGTCTCCTAATCTGAGGAAGGACATTCTTGCTATTGAGGGAGTGCAGCGAAGGTTCACCAGACTGATTCCAGGGATGGCTGGACTGACATATGAGGAGAGACTGGATCGACTGGGCCTTTATTCACTGGAGTTTAGAAGAATGAGAGGGGATCTCATAGAAACATATAAAATTCTGACGGGACTGGACAGGTTAGATGCAGGAAGAATGTTCCCAATGTTGGGGAAGTCCAGAACCAGGGTCACAGTCTAAGGATAAGGGGCAAGCCATTTAAGATCGAGATGAAGAGAAACTTCTTCACTCAGGGAATTGTGAACCTGTGGAATTCTCTACCACAGAGAGTTGTTGATGCCAGTTCGTTAGATATATTCAAGAGGGTGTTAGATATGGCTCTTACGGCTAAAGGAATCAAGGGGTATGGAGAGAAAACAGGAAATGGGTACTGAGGTGAATGATCAGCCATGATCTTATTGATTGGTGGTGCAGGCTCGAAGGGCCGAATGGCCTACTCCTGCAACTATTTTCTATGTTTCTGGACAATATTTATCACTCAACCAATAGCACTAAAAAACAGATTATCTGGCCATTATCACATTGGTGTTTGTGGTTCCTTGCTGTGCAGAAATTGGCTGTCGTGTTTCCATTACAACAGTGACTACACTTCAAAAGTATTTCATTGGCTGTAAAGCGCTTTGAGATGTCCTGAGGTCATAAAATGTTCTTGTCATTCGTTTTTCGTTCTGTCAAAAAACCACTATAGACTTCTGTAATTAATTGTCTAATCACGAGTTGCTCTGTATAACAGTATATCTAAGCCTTTTTCTAACTCTCCATTCATCAAAGCTCTTGGCATCATTTCAGGATGAGTAGACTGCAGTAGTGATAGAGATTGATGATGATAAAAAGCAATGAGTCCCTGACATCACAGCTGCAAAGGTAGAGTGGGCTTCTGATGATATTGGCGCAAGATTACAGGCAAAGGAACCCAAGTTGATCCTTCAATGCATTCGTTTTCATCCCATTCTATCTTCGCTGCAACCTCCGGCAGGCTGCCGTCACCCTCAGTGACGTGGTCACCACTTTTACTACAGACAATGATCATTAACATCTTGAAACAACGCTATTTAAATATCTTCAGATTATTCACAGTAGTTATAACCACAACAGATCCTTTTGTACGTGGAGTGATTGGTTTGTGCAATATCAAGATGTAGTGTGGAGATAGGTGGTTTTATGGGTTGGTGGTTTTGAAAGATGCTATGCTAATTCAGTGGTGTCAGCTACATTTATATACAATTTAATTAGACTGCCGGTAGACAGTCATGAAGATTTTTTTAAACCTTATTTATCATTCTTATTAATCATAAATCAGTGTTAATGATACAGAGTAGAATAAGATGGACCGTATAATATTACATATGCAAATAAGGGGCGTAATGCCAGTTTGAGGCCCCCACTGCAAGATTGGTTTACCCTGAGGCAGCTGGGGTTGGTTGCACTCAGGAACACCAGACTCTGGGACCGCCTGCTACCTACAAGCAATGTTCCCTTTAAGCCATGCGGCAATGCAGTGCGCTGCAGTTCCTGAGCTGGCGGCTCATCGGATTTTAAATCGCAAAACCGTTCATGCATGGTACATAGCATGGGCCGCGCCTCCCCTTAAAGGGGCCCCGCACCCCAAAAAAAATTAAAGGGAATATTGCCTACAAGGTAAGTTTTTTAAAGATGCTTACCTGAATGTGGAGCCGGGAGATTCAAGGGTGTTCATCCCGACTCCACATTTATAAGCGTGGTCCGCCACCGCTCACCCACCTGCTCCCTGATCCCTCTAGTCTCCGATCCCTGGCTTCCAATCTCCTCCCTGCTTCTGAGTTCCCCAGCTTCTGATCCCCTGCAGCCTCCAATTCCCCCGGCCTCTGAACTCCCTCCGTTTCCTCTTTGGCTTCCAATCTACCCACCACCAGCTTCCTTTTTTCCCACTCCTCCAGCTTCCAATCTATTCCCTCCGCTCCCCCCCCAGCCTCTGTTCCACCCGTCCAGCACAAAGCCTTCATTTCCTTCCCTCTCCCTCCCAGCTTATGATCTCTCTCCCTTTTCCTAACTTTCTGTTCATCGAAGCTCTTGGCACCATTTCAGGATGAGTAGACTGCAGCAGTGACAGAGACTGATGATGATAAAAAAAATCAATGAGTGTCTGACATCACAGCTGCAAAAGTACGATGGTCGTCAATCCTCCAAGGAGTTATTTTTCATCTAGTTCTATCTCCACACAGTCATTTTCTCCCAGAAACGTCTACAACCTCCTCCAGTCTGATGTTACTCTGCGTGAGGTGACCACCACTTTTACTACAGATGAAGAGCATTAACATCTTGAAGCAGCGCAATTCAAATATCTATTTCTCCCTGACCTGGCTTCTAATCTCTCTCCCCAGCCTCCATTTCACCCCCCTTGGCTTTCACTTACTTCAGGGCTGTGGCAACACCAGCAGTAGCCTAATCTTGGTTTATTCTTCGCTGGCTGACTGTTCCCGCCACACCGGCTGCATTGAAATGAGGCCGGAGGCCTAAATATCAGGTGTCTCGGGCCTCACCATTCAGGCACAGGGAATGTACCCAAAAAAGGGCGAGCCTGAATTTCTGCCCTTAGAATGAGCTGGAGATGGTAGTATGGCAAAAAATGAGAATCAGTCTAACATAAGGGTTATTATGTAGATTTATACTTTAAAATCTAACTAAGAATATATTACTATTGTGAGGAGGGAGAGATATATAGTGTAAGATTAAACTAAGCACCATATGTAAAGCATTGTCCTGTCTAGACATAAATAATAATCTAATTAACACCCTCAAATTACAGTGAGGATGATCAATGTTTATGAAACTGCTTCAAAAGGGTTGTAAACATTGTTAGCATTTAGGTTATTGAGAGGATGGATAGATTGTAGTTAACCATTTGCAGCTTAGAGGATTTGCAGAAGCCTGAACTCCATACAATAACACAGCAAGATAGTCATCATCATAGGCGGTCCCTTGTAGCGAGGATAGAAACATAGAAAATAGGAGCAGTACTAGGCCATTCAGCCCTTCGAACCTGCACCGGATGACTTGCTTCCATGCCGAAAAGGGATGAGTTCGCAGGTGTTTCAATGAAGGACATCATATTCCAGGACCCGAACTACATATTGAAGGATGGTAGATGCCTGTGCGTGGATTTTTTTAACGTGTGGTGACCGTTGCACACCAGCCACCACACGGTCTTGACAGAGCTAAGTCTTGGTCCGGTGGCAAGGATTAACCAAGATTACTGGAGACCAGTTCTGCTGCACGGTCCTAGTGTGCACACATATCACAGTGTGGGCTGGCCCATGCTGCCCCTGGGCCCTCACCTCTTCTGGCCCCCGAACTCATGCCTTCCCTGGGCCCTGATCATGTTGCTCCATGATCAATCGCTGCTCCTGTGCCCCAACCTCACTGCTCCTGTTGTACCTGCCCATGCTCCAATCAGGGACTTGGACCATGGTGACGTCCAATCCAGTCACCCTCTTCACAGCCATCGCTCTCCAGCACGCGCTATATCTTTGAAGGCCACGACCTGCTGATGGTTCTTGCAGGTCAGGGCTGCCACGCCGAAGATATTCATTATAGTCATACTTTGTTAGCAGTTTTAAGATTTTTTCAATGCTTTTTTTAAAATCTTGTATTCCATACACTGCTTTACTATGCAAAATGCCATGTATCTAGAAACAACAAGTTCACATTCCAAATGTTAACATAACACAATCCATCATTTGCTACCGAAATGGCCCTAACCAAAGCCACCAATAACATTCTCTGTGACTGTGACCATGCTGTTCTATCCTACTGGTTCTTTTACTCTCTGCAACCTTTGCCACAGTAAACCAACACTTCATCGTTCAGTTTGGTGAGATTTCTGTTACTTGGTTCCACCCTTACCTATTTGATTGCAGCAGGAGCATCTCTAGCAATGGCTTCTCAATCTACCCCTATACAGCCACCTCTGCATCCCGCAAGGACCCATTGTTGGCATCTCAATCTACATGCTACCATAGACATGGAGGCAGCTCTCACATGTACATCAATAACACCCAGCTCTACCCCTCCACCACCTCTCGATGCCTCCACAGCCTCTGTGCTGTCAGAGTGCTTGTCTGAGATACGGGGCCTGATAATAACACTGAGGCATGTTTGGAGCAGGGAATTGAGGGTGCAATATCGAGTGTGAAACCAGAAATAAATCTCGGCCTGTCGGAATGGGCAATTACAAGGGGGCCATCTCATTATAATTTTACTTCCGGGTTTGGCATCTGCAGCGCACGACAACAGGTGTGGTGAAGACCCGCATGATGCAATCTCAACTGGAGCATTTAAAGGGCCAATCATAGGATGGAATTTGGAGGAGTTAAAAGTAGTGAAAATTTATGGAGAAGTGTTGTGACAGATTCTGGAGGGGCACGGGCTACTGCAAAATTTAATGATGCAGTGCTTGATGTATGTTAGAACTTGCTTCTGTGTCAGAGACCATTGTCCGAGAAGGATATGCTAATATTTGAGATTAGCCGGGACATCATCATCATAGGCAGTCCCTCGGAAACGAGGAAGACTTGCTTCCACTCTAAAAATGAGTCCTTAGGTGGTTGAACAGTTCAATACGAGAGCCGCAGTCCCTGTCACAGGTGGGACAGATAGTCATTTTTGGAAAGGGTGGGTGAGACTGGTTTGCCGCACGCTCCTTCCGCTGCCTGCGCTTGATTTCTGCATGCTCTCGGTGATGAGACTCGAGGTGCTCAGCGCCCTCCCGGACGCACGTCCTCCACTTAGGGCGGTCTTTGGCCAGGGACTCTCAGGTATCAGTGGGGATGTTGCACTTTTTCAGGGAGGCTTTGAGGGTGTCCTTGTAACGTTTCCTCTGCCCACCTTTGGCTCATTTGCCGTGAAGGAGTTCCAAGTAGAGCGCTTGCTTTGGGAGTCTTGTGTCTGGCATACGAACAATGTGGCGTGCCCAGCGGAGCTGATCAAGTGTGGCCAGTGCTTCAATGCTGGGGATGTTGGCCTGGTCGAGGACGCTAAAGTTGGTGCGTCTGTCCTCCCAGGTTATTTGCAGGATCTTGCGGAGACATTAGTCGGAACAATGGTAGTAGCAAATAGCAGTTAGGATGGCTACATCCCATAGGAGATGCAAGTTCCCTTTTTCTAATGTCAGGCTGCTCCTCATCATGTTGTTCATGTTTTCAGGCAAAGTATAGTGATTCCCGATTTCCCAATCAACAATTTTTTTCATGCTTTAATATGGCGCTGAGTTTAAGATGCAACAAAATAATTCACTTAAAATTGGTTAAACGAATAAACATTACAATGTTTCCACAAAAATGTAATTGTTGAGGAAATGAGCAGTACTCCAGGTGTGGCCTCACCAATACCCTGTACAATTATAGCAGGACTTCTCTGCTTTTATACTCTCTCTCCCTTGCAATAAAGGCCAACATTCCATTTACGTTCCTGATTATTTGCTGTACCAACATACTAACTTTTTGTGTTTCATGCACAAGGACCCCCAGGTCTCTGTAATGTAGCTCTTTTCAATTTTTCTCCATTTAAATTATAATCTGCTTTTCTATTTTTTCTGCCAAAGAGAATAACCTCACATTTTCCTACATTATATTCCATCTGCCAAATGTTTGCCCACTCACTTAGTCTGTCTATATCTTTTGCAGATTTTTTGTGTACGCACAATTTGTTTTCCCACCCATCTTTGAGTCATCAGCAAACTTGGCTACATTACAGTCGATCCCTTCATCCAAGTCATTAATATAGATTGTTAATAATTGAGGCCCCAGCATCGATCTCTGTGGCACCCTACTAGTCACTGTTTGCCAACCGGAAAATTACCCGTTTGTCCTGACTCTCTGTTTTCTGTCAGTTAGCCAATCCTGTATCCATGCTAATATATTACCCCCAACCCCATGAAATGTTATCTTGTGCAGTACCCTTTTATGTGGCACCTTACTGAATGCCTTCTGGAAATCCAAATACACCACATCCTCTGGTTCCCCCTTATCCACCCTGCTTGTTACATCCTCGAAGAACTCCAGCAAATTTGTCAAGCATGATTTCCCTTTCATAAAACCATGCTGACTCTGCTTGATTGAATTATGCTTTTCCAAATGTCCTGCTACTGCTTTTTTAAATAATGGTATTATATATGTAAACCTGTAAATACCTTGTTTATCCACCAGAGGGCTCATCCCCTGGAGTCCCAAGGGATCCCACAATCCCTTGGGAGCACCTGTACAAAAACAGGCCTCACAGGCTGAAGAGGCACTCTGGAGCCCTGTAATAAAGGACTACAGTCACACATTACTTTGAGCTTACAGTATCTGCTCAGATTCTTTATTCAAGACATAACAACTGGCAATGAGGTACAGATGACGAACCCCACCGCAACAATGCAGAGAACCGTGGGCATCTGGAGAAATTTTCAGAGGGAGATGATTGGGAAACCTTCATGGAACGACTCAACCAATACTTCGTGGCCAACGAGCTGGAAGGAGAAGCCAACGCTGCCAAACGAAGGGTGATCCTCCTCACCGTTTGCGGGGCACCAATGTATGGCCTCATGAAAAATCTGCTTGCTCCAGAAAAACCCACAGAGAAATCATACGATGATTTGTGCACACTGGTCCGGGAGTATCTAAACCCGAAGGAAAGCGTTCTTATGGCGACGTACTGGTTCTGCACGTACAAAAGGTCTGAAGGCTAGGAAGTGGTGAGCTACGTCACCGAGCTAAGGCACCTTGCAGGACATTGCGAATTTGAAGGACACTTGGAGCACATGCTCAGGAACTTCTTTGTACTTGGCATTGGCCATGAAGTAATACTTTGCAAACTTTTGACTGTTGAGACCCTAACCTTGAGGAAAGACATAGCGATAGTTCGTTGTCGAGAAGAGGCGGTGCGGGAGTTCGGGAGCAGCCTATAAAGACCCAGCGTCCGTGAGTCGTCGGGAGTTCGTTGTTGAGGAGAGGCGGTGCGGGAGTTCGGGAGCGGCCTATAAAGGCCCAACCGGTGCAGCTGCAGCGGGGAGAGAAGGCAAAAAGAAGTAGAAAGAAATCAAAAGGTGACATCACAGCCAAGGGGGTAAGTGATTGACTGGTGATTGGTAAGTAGCTTTTCTTTTTCTTTTCTTTATCTGTAAGTAACCTTTAGCATTGTTGTTGCCAATTTAAGTTTATCTAAGGGTTAAGTCATGGCAGGACAGCTCAGACACATGTTGTGCTCCTCCTATAATATGTGGAAAGTCAGGGACGCTTCCGGTGTCCCTGACGACTACATGTGCGGGAAATGCATCCGCCTGCAGCTCCTGACAGACCGCGTTGCCGCCCTAAAGCTGCGGGTGGATTCAATCTGGAGCATCCACGATGCTGAGAATGACGTGAATAGCACGTTTAGTGAGTTGGTCTTACCGCAGGTAAAGTGTACACAGCCAGATAGGGGATGGATGACCAACAGGCAGAGCAGTGCAAGGAAGGTAGTGCAGGGGTCCCCTGCGGTCATCCCCCTGCAAAACAGATACACCATTTTGGGTACTGTTGAGGGGGATGACTCATCAGGGGAGGGCAGCAGCAGCAGCCAAGTTCATGGCACCGTGGCTGGCTCTGCTGCACAGGAGGGCAGGAAAAAGAGTGGGAGACCGAGAGTGATAGGGGATTCAATTGTAAACGGAATAGATAGACGTTTCTGCGGCCGCAACCGAGACTCCAGGATGGTATGTTGCCTCCCTGGTGCAAGGGTCAAGGGTGTCTCGGAGCGAGTGCAGGATATTCTGAAAAGGGAAAGTGAATAGCCAGTTGTCGTGCATATAGGTACCAACGATATAGGTAAAAGACGGGTTGAGGTCCTATGAGACGAATTTAGGGAGCTAGAAGCGAAATTAAAAAGTAGGACCTCAAAAGTAGTAATCTTAGAATTGCTACCAGTGCCAAGTGCTAGTCAGAGTAGGAATCGCAGGATAGCTCAGATGAATACATGGCTTGAGGAGTGGTGCACAAGAGAGGGATTCAAATTCCTGAGACATTGGAACCGGTTCTGGGGGAGGTGGGACCAGCACAAACCAGATGGTCTGCACCTGGGCAGGACCAGAACCAATGACCTAGGGGGAGTGTTTGCTAGTGCTGTTGGGGAGGAGTTAAACTAATATGGCAAGGGGGTGGGAACCTATGAAGGGAGACAGAGGGAAGTAGAATGGGGGCAGAAGCAAAAGATAGAAAGAAGAAAAGTAAAAGTGGAGGGCAGAGAAACCTAAGGCAAAATGCAAAAAGGGCCACATTACACCAAAATTCTAAAGGGGCAAAGTGCATTCGAAAGACAAGCCTGAAGGTTCTGTGCCTCAATGCAAGGAGTATTCGGAATAAGGTGGGCGAATTAACTGCACAGATAGCAGTTAATGGGTATGATGTAATTGGCATCATGGAGACATAGCTCCAGGATGACCAAGGCTGGGAACTCAACATCCAGGAGTATTCAACATTTACGAAGGATAGACAGAAAGGAAAAGGAGGCGGGGTGGCATTGCTGGTTAAAGAGGAAATTAACGCAATAGTAAGAAAGGACATTAGCTTGGATGATGTGGAATCGATATGGGTGGAGTTACGGAATACCAAGGGGCAGAAAACGCTAGTGGTAGTTGTGTACAGACCACCAAACAGTAGTAGTAAGGTTGGGGACAGCATCAAACAAGAAATTAGGAATGTATGCAATAAAGGTACAGCAGTTATCATGGGTGACTTTAATCTACATATTGATTGGGCTAACCAAACTGATAGCAATACGGTGGAGGAGGATTTCCTGGAGTGTATTAGGGATGGTCTTCGAGACCAATATGTCGAGGAATCAACGAGGGAGCTGGCCATCCTAGACTGGGTGATGTGTAATGAGAAAGGACTAATTAGGAATCTTGATGTGCGAGGCCCCTTGGGGAAGAGTGATCATAACATGGTAGAAGTCCTTATTAAGATGGAGAGTGACATAGTTAATTCAGAAACTAGGATCCTGAACTTAAGGAAAGGTAACTTCGATGGTTTGAGGCGTGAATTGGCTAGAATAGACTGGCAAATGATATTTAAAGGCTTGACGGTGGATAGGCAATGGCAAACATTTAAAGATCACATGGATGAACTTCAGCAGTTGTACATCACTGTCTGTAGTAAAAGTAAAATTGGGAAGGTGGCTCAACCGTGGCTAACAAGGGAAATTAAGGATAGTGTTAAATCCAAGGAAGAGGCATACAAATTGGCCAGAAAAAGCAACAAACCTGAGGACTAGGAGAAATTTAGAATTCAGCAGAGGAGGACAAAAGGTTTAATTAAGAGAGGGAAAATAGAGTACGAGAAGAAGCTTGCCGGGAACATAAAAACTGACTGCAAAAGCTTCTATAGATATGTGAAGAGAAAAAGATTAGTGAAGACAAACGTAGGTCCTTTGCAGTCAGATTCAGGTGAATTTATAACGGGGAACAAAGAAATGGCAGACCAATTGAACAAATACTTTGGTTCTGTCTTCACGAAGGAAGACACAAATAACCTTCCGGAAGTACTAGGGGACCGAGGGTCTAGTGAGAAGGAGGAACTGAAGGATATCCTTATTAGGCGGGAAATTGTGTTAGGGAAATTGATGGGATTGAAGGCCGATAAATCTCCGGGGCCTGATAGTCTGCATCTCAGAGTACTTAAGGAAGTGGCCCTAGAAATAGTGGATTCATTGGTGATCATTTTCCAACAGTCTATCGACTCTGGATCAGTTCCTATGGACTGGAGGGTAGCTAATGTAACACCACTTTTTAAAAAGGGAGGGAGAGAGAAAGTGGGTAATTATAGACCGGTTAGCCTGACATCAATAGTGGGGAAAATGTTGGAATCAATTATTAAGGATGAAATAGCAGCACATTTGGAAAGCAGTGACAGGATCGGTCCAAGTCAGCATGGATTTATGAAGGAGAAATCATGCTTGCCAAATCTTCTGGAATTTTTGGAGGATGTAACTAGTAGAGTGGACAGGGGAGAACCAGTGGATGTGATGTATTTGGACTTTCAAAAGGCTTTTGACAAGGCCCCACACAAGAAATTGGTGTGCAAAATTAAAGCACATGGTAGTGGGGGTAATGTATTGACATGGATAGAGAACTGGTTGGCAGACAGGAAGCAGAGAGTCGGGATAAACGGGTCCTTTTCAGAATGGCAGGCAGTGACTATTGGAGTGCCACAGGGCTTAGTGCTGGGATCCCAGCTCTTTACAATATACATTAATGATTTAGATGAAGGAATTGAGTGTAATATCTTCAAGTTTGCAGATGACACTAAACTGGGTGGCGGTGTGAGCTGTGAGGGGGACGCTAAGAGGCTGCAGGGTGACTTGGACAGGTTAGGGGAGTGGACAAATGCATGGCAGATGCAGTATAACATGGATAAATGTGAGGTTATCCACTTTGGTGGCAAAAACGCGAGGACAGAATATTATCTGAATGGCGGCAGATTAGGAAAAAAGGAGGTGCAAAAAGACCTGGGTGCCATGGTTCATCAGTGTTTGAAAGTTGGCATACAGGTACAGCAGGCGGTGAAGAAGGCAAATGGTATGTTGGCCTACATAGCTAGGGGATTTGAGTATAGGAGCAGGGAGGTCTTACTGCAGTTGTACAGGGCCTTGGTGAGGCCTCACCTTGAATATTGTGTTCAGTTTTGGTCTCCTAATCTGAGGAAGGACGTTCTTGCTATTGAGGGAGTGCTTAGAAACATAGAAACATAGAAAATAGGTGCAGGAGTAGGCCATTCGGCCCTTCGAGCCTGCACCGCCATTCAATGAGTTCATGGCTGAACATGCAATTTCAGTACCCTATTCCTGCTTTCTCGCCATACCCCTTGATCACCCTACTAGTAAGGACTACATCTAACTCATTTTTGAATATATTTAGTGAATTGGCCTCAACAACTTTCTGTGATAGAGAATTCCACAGGTTCACCACTCTCTGGGTGAAGAAGTTTCTCCTCATCTCGATCCTAAATGGCTTACCCCTTATCCTTAGACTGTGACCCCTGGTTCTGGACTTCCCCAGCATTAATAAGAACATAAAAACATAAGAACATAAGAACATAAGAATTAGGAACAGGAGTAGGCCATCTAGCCCCTCGAGCCTGCTCCGCCATTCAACAAGATCATGGCTGATCTGGCCGTGGACTCAGCTCCACTTACCCACCCGCTCCCCATAATCCTTAATTCCCTTATTGGTTAAAAATCTATCTATCTGTGATTTGAATACATTCAATGAGTTAGCCTTAACTGCTTCCTTGGGCAGAGAATTCCACAGATTCACAACCCTCTGGGAGAAGAAATTCCTTCTCAACTCGGTTTTAAATTGTCTCCCCTGTATTTTGAGGCTGTGCCCCCTCGTTCTAGTCTCCCCGACCAGTGGAAACAACCTCTCTGCCTCTATCCTGTCTGTCCCCTTCATTATTTTAAATGTTTCTATAAGATCACCCCTCATCCTTCTGAACTCCAACGAGTAAAGACCCAGTCTACTCAATCTATCATCATAAGGTAACCCCCTCATCTCTGGAATCAGCCTAGTGAATCGTCTCTGTACCCCTTCCAAAGCTAGTATATCCTTCCTTAAGTAAGGTGCACGCAGTACTCCAGGTGCGGCCTCACCAATACCCTGTACAGTTGCAGCAGGACCTCCCTGCTTTTGTACTCCATCCCTCTCGCAATGAAGGCCAACATTCCATTCGCCTTCCTGATTACCTGCTGCACCTGCAAACTAACTTTTTGGGATTCATACACAAGGACCCCTAGGTCCCTCTGCACCACAGCATGTTGTAATTTCTCCCCATTCAAATGATATTCCCATTTACTGTTTTTTTTCCCAAGGTGGATGACCTCACATTTTCTGACATTGTATTCCATCTGCCAAACCTTAGCCCATTCGCTTAACCTATCTAAATCTCTTTGCAGCCTCTCTGTGTCCTCTACACAACCTGCTTTCCCACTAATCTTTGTGTCATCTGCAAATTTTGTTACACTACACTCTGTCCCCTCTTCCAGGTCATCTATGTATATTGTAAACAGTTGTGGTCCCAGTACCGATCCCTGTGGCACACCACTAACCACCGATTTCCAACCCGAAAATAACTCATTTATCCCGACTCTCTGCTTTCTCGATCCATGCTAATACATTTCCTCTGACTCCGCGTACCTTTATCTTCTGCAGTAACCTTTTGTGTGGCACCTTATCAAATGTCTTTTGGAAATCTCAATACACCACATCCATCGGTACATCCCTATCCACCATGCTCGTTATATCCTCAAAGAGTTCCAGTAAATTAGTTACACATGATTTCCCCTTCATGAATCCATGCTGCGTGTGCTTGATTGCACTATTCCTATCTAGATGTCCTGCTATTTCTTCCTTAATGATAGCTTCAAGCATTTTCCCCACTACAGATGCCAAACTAACCGGCCTATAGTTAGTTTTGCCTTTTGTCTGTCCCCCCTTTTTAAACAGAGGCATTTCAATCCGATGGCACCTCCCCAGAGGCCAGAGAATTTTGGTAGATTATAACGAATGCATCTGCTATAACTTCCGCCATCTCTTTTAATACCCTGGGATGCATTTCATCAAGACCAGGGGACTTGTCTACCTTGAGTCCCATTAGCCTGTCCAGCACCACCCCCCTAGTAATAGTGATTGTCTCAAGGTCCTCCCTTCAGCGAAGGTTCACCAGACTGATTCCTGGTATGGCAGGACTGACATATGAGAAGAGACTGGATCAACTGGGCCTTTATACATTGGAGTTTAGAAGGATGAGAGGGGATCTCATAGAAACATAAGATTCTGACGGGACTGGACAGGTTAGATGCGGGTAGAGTGATCCCGATGTTGGGGAAGCCCAGAACCAGGGGACACAGTCTTAGAATAAGGAGTAGGACTGAGATGAGGAGAAACTTCTTCACTCAGAGAGTTGTTAACCTGTGGAATTCCCTGCCGCAGAGAGATGTTGATGCCAGTTCATTGGATATATTGAAAAGGGAGTTGATTCTGGCCCTTACGGCTAAGGGGATCAAGGGGTATGGAGAGAAAGCAGGAAAGGGGTACTGAGGGAATGATCAGCCATGATCTTATTGAATGATGGTACAGGCTCGAAGGGCTGAATGGCCTACTCCTGCACCTATTTTCTATGTTTCTATGATAGCCCAGGTATTCATCGCCACCAGTGACAATACCAAACAAATCTCTCAGCACACGAGTGCTGCTGCAAGTACTGTGTACAAAGTAATGTTGTTTTTGAATCGTAACGTACATGGCAGGACTCACATGCCTGCAGCTGTACGTCCGCATATGTCTCAGAGTTCACCATCAATGGTGGTGCATGCTAGGCCATTAACACCTTGTTGGCGCTGCGGAGGTGATCATCGTTTCCATTCATGCCACTTCAAAGGATACATTTGCAAGGTCTGTGGGACAATGGGACACCTCCAACGTATGTGCAGGCGAGCTGCAAATCCAGCTAATCCTGCATGTTGCAGCGGAGGACAGATCCACAGTGGATCACGACGAACCAGAGCCTCAGACTGAGGAGGCAGAGGTATATGTGGTGCACACATTTACCACAAAGTGTCCCTCGATAATGCTGAAGGTTGAATTAAATGGACTCCCGGAGTTAATGAAGCTGGACATAGGCGCGAGCCAGTCCACAATGAGCAAAAAAACTTTCGATAAATTGTGGTGCAGCAAGGCCTCAAGGCCAGCCCTGACTCCCATTCACACTAAACTGAGAATGTCCACAAAGGAACTGATTCCCGTAATCGGCAGTGCTACCGTAAAGGTCTCCCACGTTGGAGCGGTGCAGAATTTCCCACTCTGGGTGATACCGGGCGATGGCCCCATGCTGTTCGGCAGGAGCTGGCTGGGAAAGATACGCTGGAACTGGGACGACGTCCGAGCGCTCTCGTCCTTCGATGACACTTCATGTGCCCAGGTTCTAAACAAGTTCCCCTCGCTGTTCGAACCGGGAATCAGGAAGTTCCAAGGAGCAAAAGTGCAGATCCACTTGATTCAGGGGGCACGGCCCATCCATCACAAGACAACAGTGGTACCGTACATGATGCGAGAGAGGGTGGCGAACGAGCTGGACCTGCTGCAACAAGAGGGCTTCATTTCGCCGATCGAATTCAACGAGTGGGCCAGTCCGATTGTTCCAGTCCTCAAGGAAGACGGCACCATCAGAATCTGTGGTGATTACAAAGTAAATATCAATCGTTTCTCCCTGCAGGATCAGTACCTGCTACCAAAAGCAGATGACCTATTTGCGATGCTGGCAGGAGGAACACGAAGTTTGACTTGACCTCGGCCTACATGACGCAGGAGCTGGAGGAATCATCGAAGGGCCTCACCTGCATCGACACGCACAAAGATCTCTTCATTTGCAACAGATGCCTGTTTGGAATTTGATTGCCCGTGGTGATATTCCAGAGGAACATGGAAAGCTTGCTGAAGTCGGTCCCGCGCACGGTGGTCTTCCAGGACGATATCTTGGTTACAGGTCAGGACACCGCCGAGCACCTGCAGAACCTGCAGGAGGTTCTTAGTCGGCTTAATCGTGTGGGGCTCAGGTTAAAATGCTCAAAGTGCGTTTTCCTGGCGCCTGAAGTGGAGTTCCTGGGGAGAAGAATCGTGTTGGACGGCATCAGGCCCACCGATTCGAAGACGGAGGCAATCAAGAACGCATCGAGGCCACAGAACGTGACGGAGCTGCGGTCGTTTCTAGGACTCCTGAACTATTTTGGTAACTTCTTACTGGGCCTTAGCACATTGTTAGAACCCCTGCATTCTTTACTGCGTAAAGGAGATGAATGGCTATGGAGTAAAAGCCAATAAAATGCCTTTGAGAAAGCTAGGAAACTGTTATGCTCAAACAAATTGCTTGTGTTGTATGATCCATATAAGGGTTTGGTACTAGCATGTGATGCGTCGTCATACAGTGTTGGGTGTGTATTGCAACAAGCTAATGAATCTGGGAAATTGCAACCGATTGCTTATGCATCCAGAAGTCTGTCTAAGGCTGAGAGGGCCGACAGCATGATCGAAAAAGAAGCGTTGGCATGTGTTTATGAGGTAAAGAAAATGCATCAATATCTATTTGAGCTCAAATTTGAATTGGAAACTGACCATAAGCCACTTATATCCCTCTTTTCTGAAAGTAAGGGGATAAATATAAATGCATCGGCCCGCACCCAGAGATAGGCGCTCACGTTTTTGTGTTTTTTTTTAAATTTTTCGTTGCCTATCTTTCCAATTCTTTGTCAAATCACAAACGCCAGAGGTCACCTTGTACACATCAAGGATCACTCTGCGCCAATGCTCTTAGCCAAAAGGCCGAGAGCCACTGCACCGTTCCTGGAAGTACTGCAATACCAGGTTCGTGCCATGGAGGTGGATGGGTCAGGCCCCCCACACACCTCCGTGGAGGTGGATGGGTCAAGCCACCCCACCCACCTCCTATTTCCAAAAAGCATAGGAGAACCACCTTCCTGATCCAGGGAGAACCACTTTGGATTCATGGTTACTCCCCTGTCAGGTCAGTTACGCATGATCTTAGCCAAAAGGCCGAGAACAGATACTACACTTGATCTTAGCCAAAAGATAGGCGCTCACGTTATCCGCATACAACTATGCCATCCGCTACAGGCCAGGCACAGAAAACTGTGCCAATGCTCTCAGTAGGCTGCCATTGCTCACCACCGGGGTGGAGATGGCACATCCCGTTGATTTAGTTATGGTAATGGAAGCATTCGAGAGTGAGCAATCACCTGTTACCGCCCGACAGATTAGAACCTGGACGAGCCAGGACCCCTTACTGTCCTTAGTAAAAAAAACTGTTTGCTCCACGGGAGTTGGTCTAATATCCCGTTAGAGACACAGGAAGAAATAAAGCCGTACCAGTGGCGCAGAGATGAAATGTCCATACAGACAGACTGCCTCCTATGGGGTAATCGGGTAGTGGTGCCAAAAAAGGGCAGGGACACTTTCATTAGTGATCTCCACAGTACCCACCCAGGCATTGTGATGATGAAAGCGATAGCCAGATCCCACATGTGGTGGCCTGGTATCGATGAAGGCTTAGAGTCCTGCATGCACAAATGTAACACATGTTCACAGTTAAGCAATGCACCTAGGGAGGTGCCACTAAGTTTATGGTCCTGGCACTCCAAACCGTGGTCCAGGGTCCATGCAGGCCCATTCTTGGAAAAAATGTTCCTTGTGGTTGTAGATGCGTACTCCAAATGGATTGAATGTGAGATAATGTCGGCAAGCACGTCCGCTGCCACCATTGAAAGCCTGCAGGCCATGTTTGCCACGCACGGCCTGCCTGATGTCCTTGTGAGTGACAATGAGCCGTGCTTCACCAGTGCCGAGTTCAAAGAGTTCATGACCCACAATGAGATCAATCATGTCACATCTGCCCTGTTCAAACCAGCATCCAATGGCCAGGCAGAGCGAGCAGTGCAAACAATCAAGCAGAGCTTGAAGAGGATAACTGAAGGCTCACTGCAGACTCACCTATCCCGAGTCCTGCTTAGTTACCGCACAAGACCCTACTCGCTCACTTGGGTTCCCCCGCTGAACTGCTCATGAAACGGGCACTTAAGACAAGGCTCTCATTAGTCCACCCTGATCTACACGAACAGGTAGAGAGCAGGCGGCTTCAACATGATCACGCAAATGTGTCACGCAAAATCGAGATTAATGATCCTGTATTTGTGCTGAACTATGGACAAGGTTCAAGTGGCTCCCCGGCACTGTCGTAGCCAAAGAGGGGAGAAGTGTGTTTCTGGTCAAACTTTCAAATGGACTCACCTGCAGAAAACACTTGGACCAAACCAAACTCAGATTCACAGACTATCCAAAACAACCTACAATAGACTCTACCTTTTTCGATCCCCCAACACACACACAAGTGACAACCGACCACGAAGCAGAATCCATCACGTGCAGCAGCCCAGCAGGACTCACCACACCCAGCAGCCCTGCAAGGCCAGCTGCGCAGCAGCCCAGTGAGGGCCCACCAAAACCAGCATTTGCACTGAGACAATCAACCAGGGAAAGAAAGGCCCCAGATCGAGTCACATTGTAAATAGTTACAGTGTTGACTTTGGGGGGGTGGGGGGAGGGAGTGTTGTTATATATGTAAAGCTGTAAATACCTTGTTTAGCCACCAGAGGGCTCATCCACTGTAGTCCCAAGGGATCCCACAATCTCTTGGGAGCATCTGTACATAAGGAGGCCTCACAGGCTGGAGAGGCAGTCTGGAGACCTGCAATAAAGGACTAGGATCACACATTACTTTGAGCTAACAGTATCTGGTCAGATTCTTTATTCAAGACATAACAAATGGACTCCAGCATTTTCCCAATGACAGATGACCGGTCTATAGTTTCCTGCTTTCTGTCTGCCTCCTTTTTTAAACAGGGGTGTTACATTTGTGGTTTTCCAATCCACTGGGACCTCTCCAGACTCCAGGTAATTTTGGTAGATTACAACCAATGCATCCACTATCTCTGCAGCCATTTCTTTAAGGACCCTAGGATGCAAGCCGTCAGGTCTAGGGGACTTGTCCACTTTTAATCCCATTATTTTACCGAGTACTACTTCTTTAGTGATAGTAATTGTATTAAGTTTCTCCCTCCCTACAGCCCCTTGATTGCCCCCTATTGGGATGTTTTTAGTGTCTTCTACCGTGAAGACTGATACAAAATATTTGTTCAAAATCTCTGCCATTTCCCTGTTCCCCATTATTAATTCCCCAGTTTCATCCTCTAAGGGACCAACATTTACTTTAGCCACTCTTTTCCTTTTTATGTACCTGTAGAAATTCTTACGATCTGTTTTTATATTTCGTGCTAGTTTACTTTCATAATCTATCTTCCCTCTCTTTATTATTTTGTAGTTGTTCTTTGCTGGGTTTTAAAATTTTCCCAATCCTCTGGCCTCCCACTAATCTTGGCCACATTGTATGTCCTTGTTTTCAATTTGATACCATCCCTTATTCCCTTAGTTAGTCATGGATGGTTATCCCTTCTCTTACAGCCTTTCCTTCTCATTGGGATATATTTTTGTTGAGAGTATGAAATATCTCCTTAAATGTCTGCCACTGCTCATCAAATGTCCCACACCTCAATCTATTTTCCCAGTCCACTTTAGCCAACTCTGCCTTCATACCTTTGTAGTCTCCTTTATTTAAGCTTAGGACACTGGTTTGAGAACTACTTTCTCACCCTCCAACTGAATTTGAAATTCAACCATGTTATGGTCACTCATTCCTAGAGGATCCTTTACTAGATCGTTTATTAATCCTGTCTCATTACACAGTACCAGATCTAAGATAGCCTGCTCCCTGGTTGGTTCCGCAACGTACTGTTCAAGGAAACTATCCCGGATACACTCTATGAACTCTTCCTCAAGGCAACCCTAGCCAATTTGCTTTGTCCAATCAATATGAAGGTTAAAATCTCCCATGATTATTGCTGTTCCCTTTTTTTTAACAAGCCTCCATTATTTCTTTATTTATACTCCATCCAACAGTGTAGCTAGTTAGGGGGCCTATATGCTACTCCAACCAGCTACTTTTTCTTCTTCTTAGTCCTTATTTCCACCCAAACTGATTCAACATCTTGGTCTTCTAAGCCTCTTGGTTTCTCACTAACGCACCAATCTCATCCTTTATTAACAGAGCTATCCCACCTCCTTTTCCTTTCTGTCCTTCCAAATTGTCAAAAACCCCTGAATATTTAATTCCCAGCCCTGGTCACCTTGCAACCATGTCTCTGTAATGGCTATCAGATCATACCCATTTGTATCTATTTGTGCCATCAATGCGTCTTATTTTGTTACGAATGCTGCGTGCATTCAGATAAAGAGTTTTAAAATGTGTTCTTTTTACCCTTTTTACCTGCTTTGACCCCACTTTCTGACTCACTTTTATGTTTATTACTGTCACACTATGCTTTTCATTTCCCCCAGTGCTACCCTGCTCTCTTGCCTTCTCCTTATTCTTTGGCTTCTTAAATTTTCATTCAGCTGAACCCTGCCCCCTACTATTTAGTTTAAAGCCCTCTCTACTGCCCTAGTTATTTGATTCGCCAGCACCCTAGTCCTAGCATGGTCTAAGTAGAGTCCATCACAACGGAACAGCTCCCTCTTACTCCAGTACTGGTGCCAGTGCCCCAAGAACCAAAACCTATTTCTCTCACACCAGTATATGAGCCATGTGTTTAACTCTCTGATCATATTTACCCAATGCAAATTTGCTTGTGGCTCAGGTAGTAATATAATGATTAATACCTTTGTGGTTCTGCTTTTTAATTTGGCCCCTAGCTGCTCATATTCAAGATGGTTATTATGTCAAGTCTGGAGGTTTGTAGGAATTTTGCTTCGGTATACATTCTGGGCATCATGTGATATGACTCACATTAAGGGGGAGGGTACTTTAAGGATGGCTGGGAGGTTTTTGAACTTGTGACAAAACTACAAGTAGCAGCCTTTGTGATGTATGTAGCACTCAAATCACTGACTCCACACAGTCTGGTGTTGTAGTAACAGCTGTGACCTTGCTCCTTTATTGTGTAACTCCAGAGTGCCCCTCAGGTGTGGTGGGCAGCCTTTTATACTCTTAGGGTCTTAAGGTACTTTCGGGTTTCCCACCACAGTGCCCCTTGTGGCGCACCATTGTAACTATACATTTAATGTGCATGGACAATACATAAAATCTCACTCCCCCGCCCTCACCCCCAGTTCCAAAAGCAAATTGCCGGTAACCTCGGCCTTGTTCGTCCTGTTTGATTTGTGAGTGTGAGTCCATGACCATCCACTTCCCTCTTCTCCCCCATGTAGAGATTATGCTTGTGATCCGGTGCAAGCATGTGGTGTTTGCAGTCCTTACATGGGTGATGAAGTACACAACATAACCTCCAACAGAAAGCAGGTACACATAGACAGTACATTTGTATGATACGTATAGATGTGTTGAAGAGTTATATCAAAAGGTTGCAATTACACTGAACAGTTATTAAATCCCAGCTCCACTGGGTGAGGTGTGGTGATGGCGACATTCTGCCCCTTTTTGCCCGAGGTAATGGGCTGCGCTGAGACAGGGTATCGCAACTGGTGCGTTGCCTCTGTTCTCAGAAATTAGTTGCCTTTGCGGCTTGTCTGCAGCCGCTGAACAATTGCATGAATCACATAAAATCAGAAATCGCATTAATCCATTAGTCATGTTAGTCACAGATCCATTAACCCTTTTAACTGTGCATTGTGATATTAACTCTTTTCACCAATCGTATCAATCACGTCATCATACAAATCACAGTAATCATTTTGACTCACTCTTGCCCTTACAAAAGTCTCTTTGTGGGGACCGCCAACGGTGTAAGGCCCCTTTAAGACTCCCGGGTACATTTCCCTTTTAAGACGCCATTTTGTTTTACCCACAAGGTTTCTACTGGGCGCCGCCATTTTAGGTGCTCTGCTGGTGCCTGCCTGCCTCTCTCTGCAGAACTCTGCTGCCACGGGGCTCGCCGCCATCTTGAACTCGCTGTGCTGCTGCCTGCTCTCCCTCTCTCTCTCTCTCTCTCTCTCTCTCTCTCGAGAGAGAGAGAGAGAGAGAGAGAGAGCCGCCACACCCTGAACGCACCCGGGAGCCGCAACACACCGGCCCCCGCACAGCCGCATCCTCCGGAGCACCTCATGCAGTTGACCTTTTTACCCGGGAGCCAACACCCACACACACACGTCCTCCGGAGCTGACCTCCTCACTGCCGCAGCCGATCCTGGACGAGCCCTGCTCCTCGGAACACCGACCCTCACGCCGTCGCCGAGTGAGTCCCGCTCCCGAAACTGCCGATTCACCGCTCCTCCCGCTGCAAGCCCCGTGAACGGCCGCCTCTGCCTGCGGGCCGACGGTGCCTGCTGGAGCAGCCCGTCGAAGCCCTTCTCTCTTCTCCAGCTCGGTCGGTGCTGCTGCTGGTTCCAGCGCCTCTTTCTCACTCTCAGACTTTACAGGGGAGAGTCGACAGCCGCCGCTGCTCTGCCCAACCCCACACACGCTTCCTTCGCTGCCATCCGATCTGAAGGTGGAGGCCTGCTCTGCCTGTGAACACGGGGGACAACGGTCTGTGGAGGAATGAAGTATTCCCAGCTCCCATGGACCTTCCCCATCCATCTTCTGCCGAGTAACGTCGGCCCATCGCCTGCAATGATCCACAAAGGTAAACCGTGTGTCTCGCCCCCGTGAGATACCTGCACATCCGCTCTGCCAAGAACAGGTATCAGTTCCTTGGTGCGCAGCTTCACCGTGACCGGGACCAGCTTGGGTCGTGCAGCTGGGTTGATCCACAGTTTATCAAAAGTTTCCTGACTCATCAGCGACTGACCCGACCCCGTGTCCACTTCCATACTCACTGGGGCCGTTAATCCTGACTTCCATAATCACTGGGGCTGAATCGTCGGTACACGTATACAGTCCAAACGCATCATCTTCTTCTACCTGGGGCTGGGATGCCCGTCGAGCCAAACCGCAATGCTCCTCATTGTACAGCAGATCATCTACCATCTCCTCAGCCACACGGTGAGTCGTGTTTCTTTGGCACTTACGCTGAAGGTGGCCTTTCGTGTGGCAGGTATTGCACGTATACTCTGCAAACCTGCACTGGTGAGCCCCATGGCTTCCTCAGCAGCGCCAGCATGGTGCTACTCGATTAGCCTCCCTCGGCGGACTCTGAGTTCCAAGATCCTGAGGTCCGTGCTTTCTGCCCTGGGCAGAGCCACGTTCTGCAGTTTTGTCCGTGACGAGCGCTATCCTGTGGATAGTACCTGCTGGGTTCGCGACCGTGTGGATCATATGCTTGGTGCTGCAAGTTGAGGTCATAAATGCCCGGCTGATGTTGATGGCTTGCTGCAGGCTGACTGTAGGTTCAGTGGATAGCAGCTTGTGAAGGAGACCCTCATGGCCAATCCCCATAACAAAGACGTCTCGCAACGCCTCGTTAAGGTTTGTGCCAAAATCGCATGGCGCCGCGAGTCTCCTGATGTCCGCAGCATATTTTGTGACATCCTGGCCCTCAGGTCTGCAGTGGTGGTAGAATTTGTGCCTGGCCGTGAGGATGCTCTCCTTCAGTTTCAGTTGGTTACAAATGAGTACAATCAGCTGCTCATATGACTTGTCCTTGGCGCTCGCGGGTGCCAGCAAATTCCCAACGAGACGGTAAACCTCATCGCCACAACTGGACAGCAATATCGCCTTAGACTTCTCTATCAGTGCGTTTGTGTACCCTGTCAGGTCGTTTACTATAAAATAGTACTTGAGCCTTTCCGTAAAGGCATCCCAGTCATTACCCTCTGTGAAATCCTTTAGCATGCCCAAAGTAGTCATGGTTGCATGAAGAGCTCGTCCGTGTTCTCGTCGTCAATTTTTGATGTATGTAGCACTCAAATCACTGACTTCACACAGTCTGGTGTTGTAGTAACTGCTGTGACCTTGGTCCATTATTGTGTAACTCCAGGTGCGTGGAGAGAATTGGGAGATGCGTCGCTGAGGCCCATAAAAAGGCCCAACGCGTCGGAGGAGGCTCGGGAGTTCCAGGTGTGTGGAGAGGCTCGGGAGGTGCGTCACTGAGGCCCATAAAAAGGCCCAACGCGTCGGAGGAGGCTCGGGAGTTCCAGGTGTGTGGAGAGGCTCGGGAGGTGCGTCACTGAGGCGTGGCTTGTGCAGCTACAGGGAGAAGGCAAAAAAGAAGTAGAAAGAAATCGAAAGGTGACGTCACAGCCAAGGGGATAAGTGATTGGCTGGTGATTGGTGAGTAATTTTATTTTTACTTTCTTTATCAGTAAGTAACATTTAGCATTGTTGTTGCCAACTTAAGTGTATCTAATGGTTAAGTCATGGCAGGAGAGCTCGGACACGTGTTATGCTCCTCCTGTACTATGTGGGAAGTCAGGGACACTTCCGGTGTCCCTGACGACTACATATGCGGGAAGTGGATCTGCCTGCAGCTCCTGACGGACCGCATTGCGGCACTGAGCTGCGGGTGGATTCACTCTGGAGCATCCACGATGCTGAGAATGATGTGAATAGCACATTTAGTGAGTTGGTCACACCGCAGGTAAAGGGTACTCAACCCGATAGTAAATGGGTAACCAGCAGGAAGAGCAGTGTAAGGAAGGTAGGGCAGGGGGCCCCTGCAGTCATCCCCCTGCAAAACAGGGTACTGTTGAGGGAGATGACTTATCAGGGGAGGGCAGCAGCAGCCAAGTTCATGCACCGTGGATGGCTCTGCTGCACAGGAGGGCAGGAAAAAGAGTGGGAGAGCGATAGTGATAGGGGATTCAATTGTAAGGGGAATAGATAGGCGTTTCTGCGGCTGCAACTGAGACTCCAGGATGGTATGTTGCCTCCCTGGTGTAAGGGTCAAGGATGTCTCGGAGCGGATGCAGGACATTCTAAAAAGGGAGGGTGAACAGCCAGTTGTCGTTGTACACATAGGTACCAACGATATAGGTAACAAACGGGATGAGAGATGAGGTCCTACGAGACGAATTAGGGAGCTAGGAGCTAAATTAAAAAGTAGGACCTCAAATGTAGTAATCTCAGGATTGCTACCAGTGCCACGTGCTAGTCAGAGTAGGAATCGCAGGATAGCTCCGATGAATACGTGGCTTGAGTGGTGCAGAAGGGAGTGATTCAAATTCCTGGGGCATTGAAACCGGTTCTGGGGGAGGTGGGACCAGTACAAACCAGATGGTCAACACCTGGGCAGGACCGGAACCGATGTCCTAGGGGAAGTGTTTGCTAGTGCTGTTGGGGAGGAGTTAAACTAATATAGCAGGGGGATGGGAACCTTTGCAGGGAGACAGAGGGAAATGAAAGGGAGACAGAGGCAAAAGGAGAATAGTAAAAGTGGAGGGCAGAGAATCCCAAGGCAAAAAAAAAAGGGCCACATTACAGCAAAATTCTAAAGGGACAAGGTGTGTTAAAAAGACAAGCCTGAAGGCTCTGTGTCTTAATGCAAGGAGTATCCGTAATAAAGTGGATGAATTAACTGTGCAAATAGATGTTAACAGATATGATGTGATTGGGATTACAGAGACGTGGCTCTAGGATGATCAGGGCTGGGAACTCAACATCCAAGGGTATTCAACATTCAGGAAGGATAGAATAAAAGGAAAAGGAGGTGGGGTAGCATTGCTGGTTAAAGAGGAGATTAATGCAATAGTTAGGAAGGACATTAGCTTGGATGATGTGGAATCTATATGCGTAAAGTTGCAGAACACGAAAGGGCAAAAAACGTTAGTGGGAATTGTGTACTGACCTCCAAACAGCAGTAGTGATGTCGGGGAGGGCATCAAACAGGAATTTAGGGGTGCATGCAATAAAGTTGCAGCAGTTATCATGGGTGACTTTAATATGTATACAGATTGGACTAACCAAACTGGAAGCAATACGGTGGAGGAGGATTTCCTGGAGTGCATAAGGGATGGTTTTCTAGATCAATATGTCGAGGAACCATCTTAGACTGGGTGTTGTGTAATGAGAGAGGATTAATTAGCAATCTCATTGTGCGAAGCCCCTTGGGGAAGAGTGACCATAATATGGCGGAATTCTACATTAGGATGGAGAATGAAACAGTTAATTCAGAGACCATGGTCCAGAACTTAAAGAAGGGTAACTTTGAAGGTATGAGGCGTGAATTGGCTAGGATAGTTTAGCGAATGATACTTAAGGGATTGACAGTGGATGGGCAATGGCAGACATTTAGAGACCGCATGGATGAACTACAAGAATTGTACATCCCTGTCTGGCGTAAAAATAAAAAAGGAAAGGTGGCTCAACCGTGGCTATTAAGGGAAATCAGGGATAGTATTAAAGCCAAGGAAGTGGCATACAAATTGGCCAGAAATAGCAGCGAACCCAGGGACTGGGAGAAATTTAGAACTCAGCAGAGGAGGACAAAGGGTTTGATTAGGGCAGGGAAAATAGAGTACGAGAGGAAGCTTGCAGGGAATATTAAAACGGACTGCAAAAGCTTCTATAGATATGTAAAGAGAAAAAGGTTAGTAAAGACAAACATAGGTCCCCTGCAGTCAGAATCAGGGGAAGTCATAACGGGGAACAAAGAAATAGCAGACCAATTGAACAAGTCCTTTGGTTCAGTATTCACTAAGGAGGACACAAACAACCTTCCGGATATAAAACAGGTCAGAGGGTCTAGTAAGAAGGAGGAACTGAGGGAAATCCTTATTAGTCGTGAAATTGTGTTGGGGAAGTTGATGGGATTGAAGGCCGATAAATCCCCAGGGCCTGATGGTCTGCATCCCAGAGTACTTAAAGAGGTGGCCTTGGAAATAGCGGATGCATTGACAGTCATTTTCCAACATTCCATAGACTCTGGATCAGTTCCTATGGAGTGGAGGGTAGCCAATGTAACCCCACTTTTTAAAAAAGGAGGGAGAGAGAAAACAGGGAATTATAGACCAGTCAGCCTGACATCGGTAGTGGGTAAAATGATGGAATCAATTATTAAGGATGTCATAGCAGCGCATTTGGAAAGAGGTGACATGATAGGTCCAAGTCAGCATGGATTTGTGAAAGGGAAATCATGCTTGACAAATCTTCTGGAATTTTTTGAAGATGTTTCCAGTAGAGTGTACAAGGGAGAACCAGTTGATGTGGTGTATTTGGACTTTCAGAAGGCTTTCGACAAAGTTTCACACAAGAGATTAATGTGCAAAGTTAAAGCACATGGGATTGGGGGTATTGTGCTGATGTGGATTGAGAACTGGTTGTCAGACAGGAAGCAAAGAGTAGGAGTAAATGGGTACTTTTCAGAATGGCAGGCAGTGACTAGTGGGGTTCCGCAAGGTTCTGTGCTGGGGCCCCAGCTGTTTACATTGTACATTAATGATTTAGACGAGGGGATTAAATGTAGTATCTCCAAATTTGCGAATGACACTAAGTTGGGTGGCAGTGTGAGCTGCGAGGAGGATGCTATGAGGCTGCAGAGTAACTTGGATAGGTTAGCTGAGTGGGCAAATGCATGGCAGATGAAGTATAATGTGGATAAATGTGAGGTTATCCATTTTGGTGGTTAAAAACAGAGAGACAGACTATTATCTGAATAGTGACAGATTAGGAAAAGGGGAGGTGCAACGAGACCTGGCTGTCATGGTACATCAGTCATTGAAGGTTGGCATGCAGGTACAGCAGGCGGTTAAGAAAGCAAATGGCATGTTGGCCTTCATAGCGAGGGGATTTGAGTACAGGGGCAGTGAGGTGTTACTACAGTTGTACAGGGCCTTGGTGAGGCCACACCTGGAGTATTGTGTACAGTTTTGGTCTCCTTACTTGAGGAAGGACATTCTTGCTATTGAGGGAGTGCAGCGAAGGTTCACCAGACTGATTCCCGGGATGGCGGGACTGACATATCAAGAAAGACTGGATCAACTGGGCTTGTATTCACTCGAGTTCAGAAGAATGAGAGGGGATCTCATAGAAACGTTTAAAATTCTGACGGGTTTAGACAGGTTAGATGCAGGAAGAATGTTCCCAATGCTAGGGAAGTCCAGAACCAGGGGTCACAGTCTAAGGATAAGGGGTAGCCATTTAGGACCGAGATGAGGAGAAACCTCTTCACCCAGAGAGTGGTGAACCTGTGGAATTCTCTACCACAGAAAGTTGTTGAGGCCAATTCACTAAATATAATCAAAAAGGAGTAAGATGTAGTCCTTACTACTAGGGGGATCAAGTGGTATGGCGAGAAAGCAGGAATGGGTTACTGAAGTTGCATGTTCAGCCATGAACTCATTGAATGGCGGTGCAGGCTCGAAGGGCCGAATGGCCTACTCCTGCACCTATTTTCTATGTTTTCCAGAGTGCCCCTCAGGTGTGGTGGGCAGCCTTTGATACTCTGTCTCGCAGGTACTTTCGGGTCTCCCACCACAGTGCCCCTTGTGGCGCACCATTGTAACTATACATTTAAAGTACATGGACAATACATTACAGCCTTCTTGTGGAGAGAGCTCACGGGACGGTCGGAAGTCCAATACCTACGGAGGCCAAGCTTGATAAGCTTGGGTCTGCAGGGAACCAGGTTGTATGACTCTATTGTATAACCATAATAGTTATTATATTATTGGTGTCTGAGTAATAAACTTGCATTTGGACAATACGCTTGAGCCTGAATTACGAGGAATCATTTAATTGAGTTTAAGAGATTTCCTTACAATGTATTGCTGGGTGCAGTGAAGATTAGGAGAGAGATACTCTTCCTCAGTAGTGGGAGGAAGAAACCTGCTATTGGAACAAATAAACCTGCTGTTAGTGGCTGAGGAGTTCAGCAGCAGGAGCTTTGTGCTACACTCCTGCATTCAGTGCAGGAAGCACTTTAATGACCTAACCAAATCAGGAAAGGTGAGTACAGTTGCACATTCACCTACATCCTGTTGTGTACATCACCTCCATACTCTGCCTTGTTAAGTCTACACCATCACATCACTCCTGACACCCACTTACCTTGCAAGTGCACCCATCCTTCTCTTTCGATGCACTTCCTCACATCCCCATCTATCCATTCACCACTGTCATTAATCCAAATACTTATGCAATTTGATGCGTCTCCCTTATAGTCACCCTTGCCAAATTCACTGCACCCATCGGGTGAACACATGCCATTACAGTCACTCATAGGTCTGTTCTTATCTTGTTGCAGGAGAAGAGAGTACAGAACATGAGGATGAGGGAGAGGGTCGGAGGTGGTCTTCCACAGATTGGGCAGTTGACAGCTGTCAAGCAGATTAGTGGCATTTCAGCGTTCCTGACCATTGGCGATGGAGAGACTGGGACCTCACAGCTACCTGGTGACAGAACTAAGTATCAGCGACCCTCATGTCATACAACACTCACCCATGTTGACTTGATTTCAGCAAATTGTCAGATTGCTTGTCCAACAGGATGAACAGAAATTTCCTCTGACTAAATATGGGGGAAGACCAAAGCCATTGTCTTCAGTCCTCGCCACAAATTCTGTTCTTTAGCCACCGACTCCATCCCTCGCCCTATATTAATTCACAGCTTTTCTTTCTGTCAGATGTTTGGTTACAGGACTGCTTTGTCAGTGTCAGTGAGATTGTTGGCGGGGGGGTTTGGGAGAATGCCTGTTGGATGTGATTGTTACATCAGTCCAGTGGGACTAACTAACTGAACCGCACAGCTCTAAGGGAATTCCTTTCATCCTGGGCATAGGAACAGGAGTAGGCAATTCCACCATTCAATGATCTGCAACCTAACTCCAGATACCTGCCTTTGGCCCATATCCCTGAATACCTTTGGTTAACAAAAAGCTATAATTCTCAGATTTAAAATTAACAATTGATCTAGCATCAAATGCCGTTTGCGGAAGAGAGTTTCAAACTTCTCTGAAGTGCCTTAGGATGTTTTTCTACGTTAAAGGCACCATATAAATACAGGTTGTTGTTGTTTTTTGTGTTTGCTTAGTTTTTAAGAATATATCAAGATTTACCGAAGTGTGATGGTTTTGTAAACAGTAACTGAAGACTCGAGTTGCTGGAATTGTAATACAGAAGAGGCTCTCCAGAAGTACAAACAGATTGATTTACAGCCAGGATTACAGTTAGTTGCATTATTGTATAAATGTACACGGTAATTTAAAAAAATTGAGATTAGCAAAATAGTATGAGTACAAAATACTCTTCAGTATTTTTAGTGATTGTAAATGCATTTTATTTTAAAGAGCATGTCTATGCTTTTGTTAGAGATAGCGAGTAGTTCAAAATGTTACAAATGTGCTTACAATGTTCCTACACAAGTGGCCAGAGCAAAGTAATTTTAAATGCATAGAAGTAGACTTTATGAATCTGCAGTCCCAGCACAGAGCTTCACTCAATGGCAGCCACATTGGGAATTCAGCTTTGGAGGTCAGGGCAAGCCATGGGAATTTCCTTCCATAATGGGTGGAAAATTGTGGGTGAAAATTGCTGCACAAATTCATGATTTGTGCTCATGTTGTGCAAAGCTCTGAACCCATTGGTAAAATCTCAGTTAAAATATAGAGTTTTATTGCTCATTGAGAACAAAGCAATATTTTTGGGACTGGAGACAATACCTCCCTTCCAACCTCCACAAAATTTACTATTAATACAGCCTCTGAGAGCCAGAAGTATCCCAATGGCATGATAACTCACCCTGTGCTACCCTGTGATCCCAGTAGATCTATCAGGTCTTTCTCCAATCTGCCATAATATGATCTCCCTACATGACCCAGCTGAGGTGAATACTGTTATACATGCACACTATAGAGATACTCTCTGTGTAGTCACTGTATAGTTGCATAAGGTGGAGACTTGTTTACCTGATGTACTTTCAATAAGGTTTACACTGTATATATACTATGCTGGCACCACTAGAGGGTGCAACTGGTGGAGACCGGAGCTTCCTGCCCTGGTGTCATTCATAAGTACATTACAGACATAACAAATACAGTGCCTGGCAGAAGAAGAGGTTTAGTAGATTAGGGGAGCTCATCCATGAGGGTCAGATTATCTTCTCTCAAGCTGACAAATTTCACCTTGCCCAGCATGACCAATCTCCAGAATCCTGCAAATACTTTGCAGACTTCAGTGTGAGCCAAGCTCAATGGAACCTTTCCCATAGTCCCCAATGGCTTCCTGCAGATGCTTCTCAATCCTGTGTGCTATACTCATCTCCATGACCAAGGATGGGACAGAGAATCTTAAGGTAACTTGGGAATGAAACTTAGGCCTACCATTAAGACAGAAGGCGGAATAAGTGCTATGGAGGAAACTTATAAATTTCAACACCGCCAGCAAAATGGACGAAGACCAACTTAAGATTGTACATTGCACATTCTGCACCCCACAAACTGCACATATTTCATATCTCCAGACCAGATGACTGCTAGAAAGGCTGTGAACAGGGAGCATCCTCCTCCACATATTCTGATCATGTCCAGCATCCAATCATCTGGATTGCAGCTTAGAGGACCACTAAAAACATGACCAGTCCTACAGTCCCCTAGGATCCAGCTCAGTGGTTGTTTATCCTGCCTACTGAAGAGAGAAGACTCTCTGCATTGAGCAGATTAGCACAACTCTCACTACTAGTTGCAAGATGGTACATCCCCCACCTGTCGTGGAGTGCTGTCCTTCCTACAAGAAACATGAATGAAACACATGAGATAGATGCTAAGCAGAACAAATGACATGTTGCCTTTCCTGGATGGAGAAATATAATGCAGCCTGGGACCCTTCAAGTAACACAAACCCAGCACAGCAACTCACCCCAGCACAGCAAACACTCTAATGGCCATCAGGGGCATGAAGGATTACCAGTATACAGGGCTCCCCTCCCCTGTTCCGAGGCCTAACTAATCCCTCAGAACCTAGGACTAAGCTAGTGGCCTACATTTCTTGACCCGTTACTCCCAGTGTAAGCAGTTATGCTATAGAACTTGGATGTATCAATACACTACCCCATCAGGGTCCTGGTGAGACCACACCTGGAGTATTGAATACAGAATTGGTCTCCTTACCTAAGCAAGGATATACTTGCCATAGAGGGAGTGCAACAAAGGTTCACCAGTCTGACTCCTGGGATGGAGGGATTTTCCTATGAGGAGAGATTGAGTAGACTAGGCCTATATTCTTTAGACTTTAGAAGAATGAGAGGTGATCTCATTGAAATATACAAAATTCGTACAGGGCTTGACAGGGTAGATGCAGGGAAGATGTTTCCCCTGGTTGGGGAGTCGAGAACCAAGAGTCACAGTTTCAAAATAAGGGGTCGGCCATTTAGGACTGAGAGGAGGAGAAATTTCTTCACTCAGAGGGTGGTGACTCTCTGGAATTCTCTACCTCAGAGGGCTGTGAAGGCTCAGTCGTTGAATATATTCAAGACAGAGATCGATAGATTTTGGGATATTAAGGGAATCAAGGGATATGGGGATAGTGCAGGAAAGTAGAGTTGAGGTAGAAGATCAGCCATGATCTTATTGAATGGCGGAGCAGGTTTGAGGGGCTGAATGGCCTACTCCTGCTCCTATTTCTTATGTTCTTATATAAACACCATGTAATCAAAAGGTACAATGACTTCATTGAAAATATATGGTAATATATATTTTCATAAAATATATGTGAATTTGCATTTAAATGTTCAATTGTCTCATAAAATATGCATGTGAAAATAAGTTTAATTGTAAAATAGTCTCGTAAGATATATGTGAATGTATACTTGATTTTATACAATGACTTCATAAAATATGCGTGTGAAAATAAATCAATATGCACAATAGCATCATAAAATTTATACGTTAATATACTTTCTGGATAACCCAAAGAAAAGAAAGATAGTTGCATTTTGTTGCTTTATTGCAAGGAAATGGATGAGAATGACGTCAAAAAAAAGAGAGGAAAAATGCACATCTTAAAAAAAAGGAAAAATAAATCCAGTGACAGACATGATGGGCTGAATGGCCTCCTTCTGTGCTGTTTCATTCTATGATTCTATAAAAGGTGCTGTTCAGATCAACCTTAGGGGGTTATTATTCATGGGAGCAGGGGGAAGGCTTTGTCAATGAGAACCCATCCATTAACTTGATTTTTTCCCATAAAGAGGGCCAAATTTTGAAGGATGGATGCACTGAGATTTTTCAGCATATCTGGCATTAATGTGTAGAGGCCTTTGCCCATTGTCACACACAATTAGTGCATTCATGTAATATAATCCCTTCCTGTTGAGGTGTTTTTTTCGAAGTGACTATATGTACTGTGCTTTTGCTGTGGAATCCCCGCTCCCGATCCTCCAAGCCCGGTCGAGTCCCACATCTGCCCAAACTGGATGTGCCGGACCGGAAGTGTGGCCCTGAACCTGAATCATTCCGACCACGTTGCCCACTGAGCCCCCCACCGAGCAGCAGCAAGCAGCCCCGAACCGAGCGGCACCGAGCCCCGAGCCCCCTGCCGGGCCTCTGAGCCCCGAGCCCCCCGCCAGGCCTCTGAGCCCCAAATACCCCACTGAGTCCCGAGCCCCCTGCCGGGCCTCTGAGCCCCAAGCCCCCCGCCGGGCCTCTGAGCCCCGAACCCCCCGCCGAGCCCCAAGACCCCCGCCGGGCATCTGAGCCCCGAACCCCCCGCTGGGCCTCTGAACCCAAAATACCCCACTGAGTCCTGAGCCCCGAGCCTCTCGCCAAGCCCCAAGCCCCCTGCCGGGCCTCTGAGCCCCGAGTCCCCCGCCGAGCCCCGAGCCTCCCACCGGGCCTCTGAGCCCCGAGCCTCCCGCCAAGCTCCGAGTCCCTCACCGAGCTCCAAGTCCCCCGCCGGGCCTCTGAGCCCCGAGGCCCCCGCCGAGCCCCGAGCCTCCCACCGGGCCTCTGAGCCCCGAGCCCCCCGCCGGGACCGAGCTCCCCGCCGGGCCCCGAGCCCCAAGTCCCCCGCTGAGCCCCGAACCCTGAGCCTCCCACCGGGCCTCCGGGCCTTGAGCCCCCCGCTGAGCCCCGAATTCCCCGCTGAACCCCGAGCCCGAAGTCCCCCGCCGGGCCTCCGGGCCCCAAGGCCCCGCTGGGCTCCGAACCAGCCGCCGGGCCTCCGCGCCCTGAATGCGGGGAGAACGACGGGCAGAGATTCGGCGGGTGACCAGGGCTGGGGGAGAGGGGGGGAACAGATAGCCTGTTTTGGGGGGGGGGGGAAGAGAGAGGGTGGTTGGAGCGAGGGGCGGAGAGAGCCTGTTTGGGGGGCTGGGGGATAGAGAGTCTGTTTGGGGGTGAAGGGGGGGGAAGAGAGAGATTGATTGCGGGGGGGGGGAAGGAGAGAGAGACTGGTTGTTGGGGGGGGAGGGTGGAAGAGAGAGCCTGGTTATGGCGGGAGGGGGTAGCGAGAGCCTGGTTGGAGGGTGGGGGAAGAGAGAGCCTGGTTGGGGGCTGGGGGGCAAGAGAGAGCCTGGTTGTTGGGGAAGGGTGGAGAGAGCCTGGTTGGGAGGGGAAGAGAGAGCCAGGTTGGGGGCCAGGGGGGAGGGGAAGTGAGAGTCTGGTTGGAGGGTGGGGGAAGAGAGAGCCTGGTTGGGGGACATGGGGGTAGAGCGAACCTGGTTGCGGGGGGAAGAGAGCCTGGTTGGAGCAGTGGGGGTGGAAGGCGGAGCCTGGTGGGGTGGGCAGGGGGGGTGGAGAGAGAGACGGGATGGGGGAGGGAGTAAAGAGGGAACTCAGGGATGGCAAATCACATTCTTCCTACCCCCTTTACACCCACACCTGACATTGTTGGAGTGGATGAAATCCAGAAGTCATGACACTGACACTTCATACCCAATAAACCTGTTAACAATCTGCACACAATACCCCATCTATGACGGGAATGGGGGGCTGCGGGTAAGGTCATTCATGCACTTGCACTTGCGCTTGGGTAAGGGACTTCAGCTGGGGGAGGCAGCACTTGCGCTGGGGGGCAATGGACTTCAGCTGGGGGAGGGATACATTTACACTGGGTTAAGGGACTTCGGCTAGCATTTGGTGGCTTCTGGGGAGATCTATCCTCCGTGGCTTGTGGAAGTCAAAATGGATCGAGTTACAATTTGCGAGGTCAGTGAGAACTTGGGCTGGGCGGTTCCAGTTACATATTCCAGAGAAACTTCAGGGTGTGGCTTATCCTCCAAGGGGACCAATCGGAGACAAGATGCAGCCATTCTACAAATTAACGCATTTTTTTTAGTAGAAGCATGGAAAGCACCATGGCTGCCATGGATTGCATCTAGGACCTGGGAAAGCTAGCAATCCTGTAAAACTGGATGGTCCCATCTTGTTGCAGCCTTGCTGTGATGCCAAAGGTGGTGAATTGCCCATGTCTGTTGTAAAGTGCAACAGTCACTTGACACATTCATGCCCATACTGCAGCCTGGCTGATATTACAGAGATCACCCGTGATGCCTGAAATGAGCTTGTGTGATAAAAGTTGAGTATGGTCATCACCTTCATAACCACAGATGAAGCAGTGCAGGCAGATGGGCACGGCTGCAACTCCTCATGCAATAGGTGGCAAAGCTTCCCTTATTTCCACTTTGATGAAGAGCATTATTGTTATACATATCTCATCATTAAAATCCTCATATAACCTGTGTTACCTGTATATTCTATGGGGGTGAGATAATGTATGGTGGGGTCTGTAATGTCTGTAAGCTTGTAATGTTGTAGCTCCACAGTGTGGATGTGGATGTATTGTGTTACTGCAACTAAAGATGAATAAATGAGTCAGCTGACCAGAACTTCTGAGATGCTGTCTGCCATTATAGAAAGCTGTGTGTGCTGTGCTCTATGAATACACCACATTTGATGATGAGATGGGATTTTTCAGATGATATAAAGCTGAAATTTTGTTGGTGAAGGATTCAGCCAGCCGACAGAGAGACTTTGGAAGCTTCTCTGTCTTTGGAAATAGCTACAAAAGCTGAAGTAAAAAAAAACGAGCACACTGTCTGCACTGCAGAGACAAAATGGCAGCACCCATAGCAGTAATGGGACACTTAGGTGAATATAAATGCAACCAGGAAAGGTTTAAGGCTAGAAGTGTATTTCACTGCAAATAATATAATCGAACTTCCAGAAAATGCTGATAAGAACCGGGCTGTGTTGGAACATAAGAGAACGATTTTCTTATCTGAAGCGGGTCCAGAATTGTATGAAACGCTGATAAATCTGCTTGTGCCTAACAAGCCAAAGGACACAATGCTTAAAGAGATTTTAATGAAGCTGGAGCAGCACTGCAACCCCAAACCGTTCGAAATTGCTGAAAGCTATCATTTCGGTATACAAAATCAAAAGGCTGATTAAAATATCAGTGATTACATATCAGTGATTACATTGTAGAATTAAAAAAGCTATCTATTCACTGTAATTTCGGAAACTTTCAAAACCGAGCATTGCGGGACCGTTTTGTTTGTGGGATGAAAAATGATGCGATCAGAAGAAAGTTATTGACGACGGATGACTTGACTTTTGAGATTGCTTGTCAGACTGCGAGGGCGATCAATATTCCCGATAATTTCATAATAATTACAGTCGTCAGTCAACCGAGGTGAATCGCCTGCAGATTCAAAGTAAAAGGTGGTGGGGGCCGAAGTCTCAGAAATTGAAAATTCTAATAGAGCTCCAAAGTTGTGCTATAGGTGCCTGGGAGAACACATTGCTCAAAGTTGTCCATGTGTGAAGGCAGAGTGTTTCTTCTGCAGAAAGACTGAAGGATAAACCAGCTTTCAAAGCTATGAGTAGAAATTCCCAGAGACTACATAATATGGAAGAACAACAACAGGATGTGGAGATGTTAGAGTTACACGTCATCAGGAGCATGAGGTTAATGGACAGTGATTCGGAAAGCATCAAAATCCACATAGATGTTGCGGGATTCAAGATACCAATGGAAATTGACACGGGTGCATCTGTGAGTGTAGTACCGGAGTCACTATATCGCGACAAATTGCGTGATTTCCCATTGGAGAAATCCAAGATGGAGCTACGAGGCTACTCGGGAGAGAAAATTCCTATGGTAGGTCGTATCACCGTACCGGTGAAATATAAAGATCAATTTCAGAACTTGCCTCTAATAGAAGTGAAAGGAGACGAGCCTCCCTTACTAGGAAGAAATTGGTTGAGATCACTGAAGCTGGATTGGAGTGAAATTTTTCCTGTTGAAACGAGATTTGCATCAACGGATGATGTTATCAAGAATTATCCGAAGGTGTCCTGTGAAATGAGCAGTCCGAGCTAAGGCTTCAAGGCGAGTGTCAGGGTACAGATCGGTTTACCACAAGCTACGTTCCGTACCATATGCACTCAAGGAGAAAGTTGAGCAAGAACTCAAAAAACTAGAGACTGAGAACATTAGTTCTAAGTTAGATCGATGTAATTGGGCTACACCCATTGTTGTTGTACTAAGTTGATGGTAAGATAAGATTGTGTGGTGATTATAAAGTAACCGTAAACCAGGTTCTAGAGGGTAATGTCCCCAATACATTGCCGAATATAGAAGATTTGTTCACAACACTGACAGGTGGTCAGATCTTCTCAAAACTGGATCTTACGAATGCCTACTTACAGCTTGAACTAGATGAGGAGTCCAAGTCATGCTTGACTATAAATACTCATCTAGGCCTATATCGATGTAATAGGCTACCGTTTGGAGTGTCTTCCGCGCCTGCCATATTCCAAGGGGTGATGAATCAGATTTTGCAAGGCATTGAAGGGGTAGTATGTTATTTAGATGACATACTAATTTCAGCACCAAATAGGCAAATTCATAATAACATATTGAATGAAGTCCTCAAACGGCTAGAGAAGCACAGAGTACGAGTGTCTGCACGTAAGTGTGAGTTATTTAAAAACTCAGTGGAGCACTTAGGGTACAGAGTAGAAAAATATGGTTTACATCCAACCATGGGAAAGCTGGATGCAATTAGAAATGCACCCACTCCCAGGAATGTCTCTGAACTTTGTTCATTCTTGGGTCTTTTGAACTATTATGGGAAGTTCCTACCAAATTTGGCTACAGTATTACATACACTGAATAGTATTACATACTATTGAAAAAACAGTGGTCAAAAGAATGTGATACAGTATTCAAAGAGTGTAAAAGTGAATTGGTAAAGAGCGCCATATTAGTTCACTATGACATATCTAAGGAGATTAAGCTAGCATGTGATACCTCTCCATACGGATTACGTAGTGGGGAGGAGAGACCAATTGCTTTTGCTTCACGCACTCTCAGTGCCAGTGAGAGTAATTGTGCGCGAATCGAAAGGGAAGCTTTGGCATTAATTTTAGGGGTCAAGAAGTTTCATAAATACTTGTATGGTCGTAAGTTTACCATCGTTACAGACCATAAGCCCCGAACAGTAATCCTCCATCCAAAGTCCCCAGTTCCAACATTAGCTGCAGCCCGAATGCAGAGATGGGCTTTGATTTTGTCAGCATATACATATGATATTCAATACAGACAATCAGCTGATCACAGAAATGCTGATGCAATGTCTAGATTGCCTTCCCCATCACAAGTTACACCCGATAGGGAAGAAGTGTTCTATTTTTCATACATTGATGAATAGAATAAAAGGAAAAGGAGGTGGGGTAGCATTGCTGGTTAAAGAGGAGATTAATGCAATAGTTAGGAAAGACATTAGCTTGGATGATGTGGAATCTATATGGGTAGAGCTGCAGAACATTAAAGGGCAAAAATCGTTAGTGGGAGTTGTGTACAGACCTCCAAACAGTAGTAGTGATGTTGGGGAGGGCATCAAACAGGAAATTAGGAGTGCATGCAATAAAGGTGCAGTAGTTATAATGGGTGACTTTAATATGCACATAGATTGGGCTAGCCAAACTGGAAGCAATACAGTGGAGGAGGATTTCCTGGAGTGCATAAGGGATGGTTTTCTAGACCAATATGTCGAGGAACCAACTGGGGGGAGGCCATCTTAGACTGGATGTTGTGTAATGAGAGAGGATTAATTAGCAATCTCATTGTGCGAGGCCCCTTGGGGAAGAATGACCATAATATGGTGGAATTCTGCATTAGGATGGAGAATGAAACAGTTAATTCAGAGACCATGGTCCAGAACTTAAAGAAGGGTAACTTTGAAGGTATGAGGCATGAATTGGCTAAGATAGATTGGCTAATGATACTTAAGATGTTGACTGTGGATGGGCAATGGCAGACATTTAGAGACCGCATGGATGAATTACAACAATTGTACATTCCTGTCTGGCGTAAAAATAAAAAAGGGAAGGTGGCTCAACCGTGGCTATCTAGGGAAATCAGGGATAGTATTAAAGCCAAAGAAATGGCATACAAATTGGCCAGAAATAGCAGCGAACCTGGGGACTGGGAGAAATTTAGAACTCAGCAGAGGAGGACAAAGGGTTTGATTAGGGTAGGGAAAATGGAGTACGAGAAGAAGCTTGCAGGGAACGTTAAGGCGGATTGCAAAAGTTTCTACAGGTATGTAAAGAGAAAAAGGTTAGTAAAGACAAACGTAGGTCCCCTGCAGTCAGAATCAGGGGAAGTCATAACGGGGAACAAAGAAATGGCAGACCAATTGAACAAGTACTTTGGTTCAGTATTCACTAAGGAGGACACAAACAATCTTCCGGATATAAAAGGGGTCAGAGGGTCTAGTAGGGAGGAGGAACTGAGGGAAACCTTTATTAGTCGGGAAATTGTGTTGGGGAAATTGATGGGATTGAAGGCCGATAAATCCCCAGGGCCTGATGGTCTGCATCCCAGAGTACTTAAGGAGGTGGCCTTGGAAATAGCGGATGCAGTGACAGTCATTTTCCAACATTCCATTGACTCTGGATCAGTTCCTATCGAGTGGAGGGTAGCCAATGTAACCCCACTTTTTAAAAAAGGAGGGAGAGAGAAAGCAGGGAATTATAGACCGGTCAGCCTGACCTCAGTAGTGGGTAAAATGATGGAATCAATTATTAAGGATGTCATAGCAGCGCATTTGGAAAGAGGTGACATGATAGGTCCAAGTCAGCATGGATTTGTGAAAGGGAGATCATGCTTGACAAATCTTCTGGAATTTTTTGAGGATGTTTCCAATAAAGTGGACAAAGGAGTACCAGTTGATGTGGTATATTTGGACTTTCAGAAGGCTTTCGACAAGGTCCCACACAGGAGATTAATGTGCAAAGTTAAAGCACATGGGATTGGGGGTAGTGTGCTGATGTGGATTGAGAACTGGTTGTCAGACAGGAAGCAAAGAGTAGGAGTAAATGGGTACTTTTTGGAATGGCAGGCAGTGACTCGTGGGGTACCGCAGGGTTCTGTGCTGGGGCCCCAGCTGTTTACATTGTACATTAATGATTTAGACGAGGGGATTAAATGTAGTATCTCCAAATTTGCGGAGGACACTAAGTTGGGTGGCAGTGTGAGCTGCGAGGAGGATGCTATGAGGCTGCAGAGTGACTTGGATCGGTTAGGTGAGTGGGCAAATGCGTGGCAGATGAAGTATAATGTGGATAAATGTGAGGTTATCCACTTTGGTGGTAAAAACAGAGAGACAGACTATTATCTGAATGGTGACAGATTAGGAAAAGGGAAGGTGCAACGAGACCTGGGTGTCATGGTACATCAGTCATTGAAGGTTGGCATGCAGGTACAGCAGGCGGTTAAGAAAGCAAATGGCATGTTAGCCTTCATAGCGAGGGGATTTGAGTACAGGGGCAGGGAGGTGTTGCTACAGTTGTACAGGGCCTTGGTGAGGCCACACCTGGAGTATTGTGTACAGTTTTGGTCTCCTAACTTGAGGAAGGACATTCTTGCTATTGAGCGAGTGCAGCGAAGATTCACCAGACTGATTCCCGGGATGGTGGGACTGACCTATCAAGAAAGACTGGATCAACTGGGCTTGTATTCACTGGAGTTCAGAAGAGTGAGAGGGGACCTCATAGAAACGTTTAAAATTCTGACGGGTTTGGACAGGTTGGATGCAGGAAGAATGGTCCCAATGTTGGGGAAGTCCAGAACCAGGGGTCACAGTCTAAGGATAAGGGGTAAGCCATTTAGGACCGAGATAAGGAGAAACTTCTTCACCCAGAGAGTGGTGAACCTGTGGAATTCTCTACCACAGAAAGTAGTTGAGGCCAATTCACTAAATATATTCAAAAGGGAGTTAGATGAAGTCCTTACTACTCGGGGGATCAAGGGGTATGGCATGAAAGCAGGAAGGGGGTACTGAAGTTTCATGTTCAGCCATGAACTCATTGAATGGCGGTGCAGGCTAGAAGGGCTGAATGGCCTGCTCCTGCACCTATTTTCTATGTTTCTATGTTTCTATGAACTGCCAGTCACAGCTGAAGAGATTGGTAGAGGAACCAAACCTGACCGAGTGTATAATTATATAGCAAATGGATGGCCAAACCAGGTAACGGACAAAGATATTCATCCATTCTTCATTCATAGGAATGAATTATCAGTCGATAAAGATTGTATCATGTGGGGTGCAAGTGTGGTTATACCAAATAAATTCAGGTCCAAATTATTAGGAGACCTCCATGACCAGCACCTGGAGTTTTGCACATAGTTATTTATGGTGGCCAGATCTTGATAAGGATATAAAGTATATTGTGAGTCAGTGTACGACATGTCAATCGGTAAGCAAGCAACAACCAAAAGTACCATTACAGCCATGGAAATGGCCTCCCAGGATGTGGCAAAGGCTACATATTGATTTTGCTGAGCTAGAAGGACAACAATTGTTCATTGTGATTGATAGCCATTCGAAGTGGGCCGAGGTGTTCCCAATGTGGAAAATAACAACAAGTAAAACATTAGACATTTTGCAAAGTTTATTTTCTTCATTTGGCCTCCCTGAAGAAATTGTTTTGGATAATGGACCACAATTCCGTTCAGAAGAATTTGCACAGTTCACGAGCAAAAATGGTGTGAAACATATCAAGGTTCCACCGTTCCACCTACCGAATGGTGCAGCAGAGCGCACTATACAAATTGTAAAACGTGCCCTCAATAAAACAAATGTTAGATCCAAATCCAAAGAAACGACAGTTGTCATTGGATCACAAATTGGCTAATTTTTTGATTATGTATCGTAATATTCCTCACACAACTACTGGTAGAACACCAGCAGAGTTGTTTCTCAAACGACAGCCACGAACCAGATTCTCGTTGTTAAAACCAAATTTGGCACAGTCCGTAGAAGAGACACAATTAAGACAGAAAGAGAATCATGATAGAGGTAGAGTAAAAGAGAGAAGTGTGAAATTAAATCAGAAGTTGAGAGTAAAGAATCATCACCATAAATGAGTAACATAGAAACATAGAAAATAGATGCAGGAGTAGGCCATTCGGCTCTTTGAGCCTGCACCACCATTCAATATGATCATGGCTGATCATGCAACTTCAGTATCCCATTCCTGCTTTCTCTCCATACCCTTGATCCCTTTAGCCGTAAGGGCCACATCTAACTTCTTTTTGAATATATCTAACAAACTGGCCTCAACAACTTTCTGTGGTAGAGAATTCCACAGGTTTACAATTCTCTGAGTCTCGGTCCTAAATGGCTTACTCCTTATCTTTAGATTATGACCCCTGGTAAAGTGGTTACTAGGAAGAGTAGTGAAGATATATGGTCCTCGCACATATTTGGTCAAGATGTTTGATAACAGACAGGTTAGGTTTGTTCACATTGATCATATTTTACCTAGAGGTATGGAAGGAGTTGAAGGTGGGAATGATTCAGTTATTTCTGACTCATCAGACAGTTTTGATACACCAGTAGCATATCCTACATCTAATGTACTGGAAAAAAATCCAAGAGAAAATCAGAATTTAAGTCTGAGTCCGAGTCAGGAAAACAAACAGTCTGAAGTTAGAGAGAGTTCAAATGAAAATCAAGGAAATCACGTGGAGGAAAACATTCCTGAGGATCAGCCTCGAATGAGTTTAAATTCGAGACCATGTTTGGAAGGTTCTGTTCGAGAGCGAAGGTATCCTCTTCGAAACAGAAAAAAAGTGGTTCAATTAAATTTGTAAATATGGCAAAATAAGTCCATATCCTTTGTTATGTATAAACATGCAAGTTATGTATGATGTTTGTTATAACTTCTTCAGTAAAGAGGGAGAAGTGTAATGTATTTAAGCTTGTAATGTTGCAGCTCCACACTGTGGATGTGGACGTATTGTGTACTGCAACTAAAGGTGAATAAATGAGTCAGCTGACCAGAAGCTTCCAGAACTTCCGAGATGCTGTCTGTCATTATAGAAAGCTGTGTGTGCAGTGCTCTGTGAATATACCACAGGGTCCATCATTAAATGTTGCCTGACTCTCCTTTGCTTCATCCTGTGCTGCTTGTCCTCCGTGATGATGGTATAAAAGGGTACCTCCAGAGGGAATGCCTTACCTCCTCCTGACAAGCCATCAATGTGCGTGGAGTGAAAATCCCCTAGTGCTCTCATACTGTCCAGGGCTGGGAATTTCCTCAAAACTGCTGCTGCTCTGCTACCATAACTCCGCTGGGCGTACGGTGTTTGCCGCACTTCCAGCCAATTTATGGTGGCACCAGCCCATGTCTGTGTAGGCAGAATGCCAAAACAAATCCCTGCAAAAAGTTGTTTCCAGCTGCTGAAATCGCTGCCGAAATGCTCCACACTCTTCAGGCTCAGGAACTCCCCACTGATCCAGGCAAGAACTGCACAGTATAATTTTCAGTGCAACTTACGCCAAGTGCCTTGTGAGTGTCAAAACAGGAACCATAGAACTGCTACAGCATATTTATTTCTGTAAGGTCAGCGAGTGGATTGCGGGAGGGTCAAAAAGTGTGAGGGAATGCTGGAGTGGATTGATTTTGGGACAGAAAACTGCTGATTATATGCTGCAAGTCTGCCACATGGAAATTCTATACCTTATGGCAAGGCCTCACCTTAGCGATGGAAGCATCAAAAATATTGCTTAAACACCCCAGAAGTTTGCATTGTTGAACACACTAGTTCTGGCATGGGCCTTATTATTTTCACTATTGTTAAATGCACGGATTGACCAGAGGCTTCATTGTGAAATGCTGCCTGTATCCCTGGTCTTCCATGAGCCAGCTTTCCATGCCGCCTTCACCTTTAAACAATTCAGTCATTTTAGATTGCCACATAATAAATGAACCATGCACTCTCCCTGTGTAGTGTGCAGGCATTTCAGCAGCTGACTACCAACCATCTACACACTGAGGGAATGGAAGCTTAATCTATTGAAAGATCGAGTTGCTTAAGATGGCAATGTGATTGCAGTTGATGACATCTGCACTTTGAGGAAGTGGACCAGCTGCTTGAAACCAAGTCGCCTTTGCCGCTGCTTGCAGTCATTGCTGAACTCCACTAACTGGCATGCCTACTGGTTGAGAGTTTCAGCACCAAGAATACAAAGGTTTGTTGCATTGTGGCTGATTGTTGTGATGTGTATGATGGATGCCTGGAAGGTTATAGTGTACAAATCCAAGGCAGCAGTTACATTGACTTCCACAACATTGCCCTCGGGTGCAGATGTGATAGCGCCAAGTGCACAACGCTGTGAAAGATGTTTTTTGAAAAATCACTGCTCCTTAGTTAGCACCATGCAGTGGTACATTGCACGAGCTACCAATATCCACAACATCCCTTATCTACAATTTCCACTATCGGCGAGCCCACAATTGGTCCTGCACTCTTTGTGCTGTTTGCTCGTATGCAAAGAAACATCCTTGCCAGTACATGCTGCACAAAATCCCCAGCTTCAGCCACGAAATGCTGCTGTTCACAAGCAGAGGTGTCTCAAGCTGCTCCTTGTATCAATGATTGTTATGCTATCCAAATGAAGCAAGGATAATTGTGACCTCTTGGGATCCATTGTGTGAAACAAATAATCACACAAAAAAGCTTCATTAAACTGAGTATATAGATACTTGATTCATATATTTAGCCTAGAAATTGCAGCAAAGTACAGCCAGTTGCTGAAGTCACCTCAAATCACATTATAGTTTTGAAACAGACCTCGAGAGTTAAATAGGCAAACCAATCTTCAATTAGTCTGTATTTATAGTTGTTCTAGTAATAAAGAAAGAATTTATATTTACACAGTGCCTTTCACATCCTCAGGACATTCCAAGTTCTTTGCAGTTAATGAGGTGTTTTTAAGCAGTCACTGCTGTTTTGTCGCAAAAGTAGCAACCAATTTGCATACAGCAAGATCCAGTAACAACAATGGGATAGAGGACTATGTAACCTGCTTTGATTGAGGGATAGACATTGGCCAGGTAACTCTATTGCTCATCTTTGCAATAGAAATGGAATATTTTATATGTGTGTGCGATATGTGTGCATACTGGGTCCATGCAGCAGAGCTGGTCTCCAGTAGTCTTGGTTAATCCATGCCACTGGACCAGGACCAAGCTCTGTCAAGCCCGTGTGGTGGCTGGTGTGCAATGGCCACCCCACGTTAAAAAAATCCATGCACAGGTGTCTTCCACCCTTCAATATGTAGTTCGGGACCTGGAATATTAAGTCCTTCATTGAAGCACCTGTGAACTCATCCCTTTTTGGCATAGAAGTAAGTCACCCTCGCTTCGAGGGACCGCCTATGATGATGATGATGAATTGCTGAATACCAAAGGCACAGCATGCTAATGTGAGGAAAGGTGCTGCTTGCACATTATGGACTAATATTAAGCCTCTTTAAGCCTTTCACATTAAAGCATGAAGGAAGTGTGGTGAGGTGAGATAGTCATACCACTGTGGTCACATGTAACAGAGAATGTTAATTGTGACTTTTCGTAGAACTGTTTAAGTGTTGCGTGGCGGGGGTGGGGGGGGGTGCAGAAACTTGATTGGAGGGATTCAAACAGGGAGCTGAGGGAGAGATGGGCATGGAACTGGGAGGTAACAACACATTATGGGAGGAAAATCAGGTTAGAGGTGAGTCAGTAGTTTGGAAGGATAGAAGAGTTGAGAGTGGGTTTATATCTCCTCCATCACAAAGACCACCTACTTCCACTTCTGTAATATTGCTCATCTACGCCCCGCCTCAGCCCTTCTACTGCTGAAACCCTCATCCATACTTTTGTTACCTCCAGACTCAATTATTCGAATGTTCTCCTGGCCCGCCTTCTATCTTCCACACTCCACAAACTTAAACTCATCCAAACCTCTGCTGCTATATCATAACTTGCATCACTGTGCTCACTGACCTATATTGGCTCCTGGTCCACGAACACCTCAGATTTAAAATTTTCAACCTCACGTTCAAATCCGTCCATGACCTCGGCCCCTTCCTATTTCTGTAACCTCCTTCAGCCTTACAACCCTCCAAGAATTCTGCATTCATCCAATTCCAGCCTGTTGTGCATCTCTCACTTCTTTCATCCTACTATTGGTATCCATGCCTTCAGTTGTCTAGGTGCTAAGCTCTGGAATTCTCACCCCAAACCGCTCTGCTTCTCTCTCCTCCTTTAAGACGCTCCTTAAAACCTACCTCTTTGACCAAGCATTTGGTCATCTATTCTAATGTCTCCTTCTTTGGCTCAGCGTGAATTTTTATCTGATTAAACTCCTGTGAAGCGCCTTGGGATGTTTTACTACATTAAAGGCACTATATAAATGCAAGTTGATTTTGTTGTTAGACAGTAACTTCCACCACCACCCAACCTTCACCAGAACCTTGAATGGCATGAGTATAGAAGATCTGTTACACACTCTCTGCATCTGTTTCCATGGCATAATAGAGCCATTAATAAGCCCCTCAATGTCTAGGAAGAATAATCACTTGTACAAAGTACAGTAAAGCAGAGAATATTTGTGGAACGATACCACAGCATAAGTGAGCACCTTGAGGAGAGAAAACAAAATATTGTAAAGCAACTGGAAAATTAAAACACCAAAATAAATTAGATCTTTTTATGTAACTTTCCTTGTTGGACCTGAATTCTTCCAAACACTTAAAGGGTCATAGAAACAATAGCACAGAGACTTGGAAGAAGGGACTGAGTGTAATGTAGCCAAGTTTGCTGATGATACAGAGATGGGAGGAAAAGCAATGAGTGAGGAGGACAAAATCTGCAAAAGGACATAGATAGGCTAAGTGAGTGGGCAAAAATTTGGTAGATGAAGCATAATGTTGGAAAGTGTGAGGTCATGCACTTTGACAGAAAAAAATCAAAGAGCAAGTTATTATTTAAATGGAGAAAGATTGCAAAGTGCCGCAGTACAGCGGGACCGGGGGGGTACTTGTGCATGAAACACAAAAGGATAGTATGCAGGTACAGCAAGTGATCAGGAAGTCCAATGGTATCTTGGCCTTTATTGCAAAGGGGATGGAGTATAAAAGCAGGTAAGTCTTACTACAGCTATACAAGGTATTGGTGAGGCCACACCTGGAATACTGCGTGCAGTTTTGGTTTCCATAGACAGTTTCTTAATCGATAAGGGGATAAGGGGTTATGGGGAGCGGGCAGGGAAGTGGAGCTGAGTCCATGATCAGATCAGCCATGATCTTATTGAATGGCGGAGCAGGCTCGAGGGACCGTAAGGCCTACTCCTGTTTCTATTTCTTATGTTCTTAAAGAGGGCCTTTGGTTCAACTGGCCTGTGCCAGTAGTTCCTCAATTAATCCTACTTCTCTGCTTTCCTTGTATACTTTTATATTCTTCATTACAGAATCGTAGAAAACTTTTGAAATTTGACATTTGACCTGTAACACGGCAACATGGTACTGATATTAATTCAGTGGGAAAGAACACACAATATTGTTTGAAGCCTTAAATGACATGTTGATTCTGTGAATACCTTTTACTTATATAAAGGAGCATAATTTTTTAATCAACTGATCCAGTTGCCTACTGTACATTTTAGCTTTGATGTGCTGTGGATAGATTTAACACCATTTGAAGTCAGGTGCTGCAAGCTGCATGAGAGATACCTGGCCTGTCCTTTTTCTGTGGCTAAAGAATTTGAGTATAGTGGAGATCAGGAATTCTCCATGTATGGAATCATGAGCACAAAACTATATCCGTAACACTAATGCATTTTCTGGCAGGTTCAACTTTTTTGAGCGTTTGTTATATTTTGATTTGTAGGCTGATTTATACCCTAGCAGCATAAATGTAGCCCAAAAATCATAGCACAGAGTTGCCAAATCTCAATTTTGCTGAAAGATGCAATAAATTCCTTCCAAACTGTGAACAGTGCAGCAAGAGGCTTGAGAGCAAACCAGTTCTGTTATCCTCAACAAATGTGAAAAGATGTTCAGGACCAATTAAGATGTACAGCTTCTTGAGCAGACAATAACCATGGTATTCCGTCCCCTTTATAAATAATGTTATAGTCTCTGACTCAATAGTCATTTATGGTAAGGCATTCCATGTTCAATAACCCGCTATGTAAAACTTTGGTCTGATTTTAACTCCAAACCAGCTTTCAGTAGGTGAGAAATGGTGTAAGAAATTCACCCGCTGCTCCAGAAATGAGGCCAGGGGTAGTTTAACTCCTAGGCCTCGTTCAAACCTGGCTGGCCAACTTCCCACCCATTCTGGCTGGGAAGTGTCGGAAAACCACACTGGCTTGGAGGCCCTCCGCCAAGACCACATAGATGGTGGGATCAGCTGCCGGGACCACCCCACAAGGGTTTTGATCGGGAAGGGGGTCGGGGGAGTCCGTGGCAGGAGTGGCCTAAGCTTTATTTGTAGGGTCTAGAGGAAAAATCCTGCTTCTCCTGGCCCCATAAGGAAAGTAAAAAAAACTTACCTTTACTGTTCCTCATTGGTCTGAATGGATGGGAATGTCAGTGCCATTTACCCCTCAGACAACTGATTTAAAATTGCAATCAGGTCCTGATAATGTCATCGGGACTCGACATGCATATATGAAAAAGGACCCCGCCAGCTTTGGGCAGATGGCCTTGCCACATGCTCAGTTGAGCAGGTTAAAATTGTGAACCGTCAGCTCGCAGAAACCGCAGGGTGATGAAGTAACCCCTACCCGGTTTCCATCAGGCTTGTAGGGTTAAAATCGCCTTTAATTTCTTCTAAATTCCCCTTTGTTCTTCTAGTGCTAATTTTTAGGCTATCTTCCTTGTTACCATAGAATGCATAACTGTTTTTGTAAATCATGTGCTTGTTTTTGCAAATTCTTGAATGTTGTAAGTATGTCGCGATAACTGTTATTTGTAGGGATTTATTAAAGTGGATGTGGGAGCAATATGGACAGTTAAAATAAGTTTTTGGAAAGATCCGTCCAGAGACAGTGAAGAAAATGATTGTGTTTTTTGATTGGTTGCTGATAAGTTTCAGCCAATCAGGATACTTTGTGAGTTTAACGTATAATCAGTTTGCAAAGCTGAGAAAGCAAGTTATTCAGCTGCGTCCATGTTGTGGAAATGCGCAAGACACCATATTAAACAGTTCAACTAACTTTGAGGTATATATAGTATAATTAATTGTTACACAACTTGGATTAAGCTATATAGATGGAAACGATCTCTAACCACTTGAATTTAAAACTGAACTGAATTATCAGCATGTCTTTTGACAAATCTGTAGCTGCTCCTCAAGTCTTTCTGCTAATTAGCAGTACTGCTATTGCAAAATTCAACAACCACTGCAGTTCTTCCTGTATTGCTTAGTGCTGACAGTAGATGGCACTTTGACCATTTTTTGTCATAGATTGTACATTAAAGCTGAATCTGATGCCAGTGTTCCGAAGACAGTATACTAAGAACTGTTGTCTCCTAAAAGTAAATGCAGCTTGTAAAATGATGCACACTGTTTTGAAGCCCAAGATTTACAGAAAGGCTTTATTTGTCATGGGCTCTAAAGTGCTTTGGGATGTTGCAAGGTTGTGAAAAACTTTATATAAATGCAAGTCTTCTTTCTAAGAATTAATTTATTTACTTACATTTTTAAATAATGTAAAATATATTTCTCTTGCTACGCTGTACAACCTATAGTCAATCTTTTTGTACTAAACAGAATTACATTGAATTTTACAGCACGGAAACCCACCATTCAGCCCAACAGGTCTATGCAGGTGTTTATGCTTCACCCACCCTCCTCCCACCTTATTTCACCTCACTCTGTCAACATATCCTTCTACTCTTACTAAAATATAGAATAGTTTTTAAAGAAGCACATCGAGTCATGTAAGACAATTGTAAACTACTGTAGGATGTACAGTTAGCACTTTAGTTTTTAATAGGCTATTTACTGATCTAATTTAAATAGCTAGATTCGGGTGAAGAAGGTTGTTCAGCCCATTTTAAATTCATATTTTCAGAACACTGACCGAATTAAATATAAATCTCATCAAAATGATCTACGTTTATTTACCAAAGCAAAGTATTGCGGATGCTGGACTCTGAAATAAAAACAGAAAATGCTGGAAATCTCAGCGGGTCAGGCAGCATCTGTGGAGAGAAAAACAGAGTTAACTTTTCAGGTCAATGACCCTTCATCAGAACTGGCGAATGTTCGAAAAGAACAGATTTTTAAGGAGGTCTGTGACAGAGTGGAAGACAGGAGAGATTAGAGAGACAGCCCATCATCTCTTTTGTCTCTCTAATAAGCTACAAATATATAGCTGGTGCGATTTATAACCTGTGTGCAGATGACTGGGAACGAGCCTTCAAGAAAAATGTCAAAACACTCATGAGGCAGGTTCAAAAGAGGGTTTTTTTTCTTTCACATAAGTAAGTTCACTTTGATCTAAAACTAAAGAATGGAAAAGGTTCTGAAATTGCTTTGGAAGGGGCTTTAGAGATGAGTGAAATTTATTCATCATTTCAGAAAAATGATCATGTCATTATAAGGTATTGCTTTAGAAATAGTATCAATTATTATAAGAACATAAGAACATAAGAAATGGGAGCAGGAGTAGGCCATACGGCCCCTTGAGCCTGCTCCGCCATTTAATACGATCATGGCTGATCTGATCATGGACTCAGGTCCACTTCCCTGCCCACTCCCCATAACCCCTTAATCCCTTATCTCTGTCTATCTCTGTCTTAAATTTATTCAATGTCCCAGCTTCCACAGCTCTCTGAGGCAGCGAATTCCATAGATTTACAACCCTCTGAGAGAAGAAATTCCTCCTCACCTCAGTTTTAAATGGGCGGCCCCTTATTCTAAGATTATGCCCCCTGTATCTATATCTGTTTAGAATTTCAGAACTGGCTAATAATAGTTAGCAGTTTAATTTGCAGTGTATCACATCTATTACTGAATCACTCTTTACCATCATATGGTGAATTCCTCACAAAGCAGAATGATGACCATCAATTTTTTTTTAAATGTGCACATTTTTTTTTACCGTCCATTCCTAACCAGTGTAGCTAGCACATCTCCTGCAATTGCTTCTCCTTCTGTGCCCATAAAATTACATCTGGTGTGCTCCAATGCTCCATCTTTGAATTGGTCCTATTATTTGTCCCCATGTTGCTCCTTTGGCTCTCACTCCACTCCACAATAGTCACTATGTTGTCTGATTGCCTGTTCAATATTGTCATGAATTAGGCACAACTTATTCCAGCACATCGCTGGCAAGACTGAAGCCATCCTATTTGGGTCCCAACAGAAACTGCATACCTGACTCCCCAATTGCATCACCCACCCTTCCTGAGTTCTTGCTCAGGTTGTACCCAATCTCTTATCCTGTTCGACCATGAGCTTAGCTTCAAACTCCCCATCTGGTTCATCATTAAGATTGCCTTTTTCCGCTTCTGTAACATCATCCATTTCTGTCTTCACATCACCTCCCACCATCAGTCCTGATCCACATTTTCCTTATCTTGATGCTTTCCTTGTCAATCTCTCAAGCATCACCCTACACAAATTCCAACTCATCCAAAAATTCACTACCTGAATCCCAACCAATAGTAAATCCTACACACCTGTTACCACTTTCCACTGGCTCCCCATCCTCCAGTAAATCGATTAAAAAAATCCTGCTCCTTATCTAAAAATTCCACTACTGTCTTGTGTCACTCTAACACTTGAATCTCTCCTAGCCCTATACCCAAGGTTGTAACCTCTGCTCTTCCAATTCTGGTCTACTTTGCAATTCCCCCTCCTCTACTTCCCCATCACAGGCAAAGCCTTCAGCCATCATGCCCATGCACTTTGGAATTCCCTTTCTAATCCACCCACTTTACTATAGCTCTTCCCATCTTCAAAAGCCTCCCCAAGACTATGGGAGTACTTTAAACCTAACAAGCACAGCGAGCCGATTTCAATGGAAAGTAAAATCGGGTGGAGTGACTGATCCAATCCCATCAGTTTCCCACAGGATTGGTTCGGTTAAAATTACCCCCATTGCCTTTGGTCATCTAACTCTTCCTCCAACTCCTCTGGTGTCTGATGTCCCTCCTTGTGAAGCACCTTGGTACATCTCACTACATTAAAAGCACTATATAAGTAGTTGTGCTGTTTCTGGTCTTCCCAAACCATGCACCATACATGCACTAAGCATATCATCAAGAGAGCAGCTCTAGACCTCTGATTTTGCTGCTGTGGAAGAAGACAACAGTGGGAATGCAAGTCCCATATTCTGGCCCAGGCAAAAAAGGGTGAACTTTAGAGATTTAAGTGGAATGGGGTGGGGGTTGGAAGGGGGCAGTCACTTTTCCTCAGGGGAGATACCCAAATAGTAGCCCAGTTTATTATAATTACACAAGAAGTATACAATAGCTTAGATATTGGATACAGATTTGTAAACTGGGTATTCAATCGGAGTTATTTTGAAAGCTTTTTTCTGACTATACGAGAAATCTGTCCTTCAGTTAAGCCAGGAAGGTGGAGTTATGTTCACGTCTCCAACATATTATTTGATTTAAATTTATTATTAATTTTACCCTGGGAAAGTGAACCATATGGCTTTGTTTCTTAAAATACAAAGTGAAAAAAAGTCAGCTGCCAGAGCGTATCATCTTTCTTCAGTCTTGATTTAAACAAAATAAGGAATTGATTTTGAAAATAGATTTCTGGATCACTGGATGTAAGATTATACCCAGTGTACCAACCTTTACTAGGATTGCAGTACAGCAGAACATAGAAGACAATTTGATTTTGAAAATATTACACAGATACAGTATCTCTATCTATTGGCATTAAAGTACAGTAGTGTATTGTTGTTGTGTGAAAACCCCAAGAATATGGGTAAAGGATATATTCTTGCAGTAAAAAGTATTACCTTCTCAAGTCAGAATTACATGACATGATCAGATTCTTTACTTGTCAAAGACCTGTGACAAATTCAGTTCAGGGGCACATCGTCACACAACTCTCAGTCTAAAAAAATTCATCTCTACATGGCTAACATTCTTAAAATTCAGTCATCCAACTATAACCAATAGGAGCCTAGAAAGGAAAGTTCTCTGTACCTAATTGTTCTGGGACGTATGATTAAACTTTAACTGGCTGGACAGGAAGTCTTCAGTTATCAGTTTCAGATGTTTTGATTTCACAAAGCTGCTCGAGAGATTTGAAAGCTGATAACTATTTTTGCACACAGACCGTTTGCAAAGAGTGTAATGTATGTTGATGTAGAAAGAAACTCAAGACAACAAAGACACAGTGTTCTCCTTTTCTAACTTAATCATTTTACAAGTTTGTCTTAAGTAGAACTTGGGGGATTTAGTCATAATTTCGGGTACGACTAGAAGCCCACAACCAGGTAATTAGATGCTCTGGGCGAGTGTGCAAGGGTTAATGTAAGCCTTGATGTAAATTGTGAGTGGGATGACATCATTGTAGACTGACTGGTTTTATTATAAAAATGTGCCATAGAAATTTCCACAGACATTTGGCTTATAACTGAAGCAGTAATTTTTATTTTTAAATGAAGCAAAATGCTATAATTTGGAAATAAAATAAAACATCACAAATTTTCACCTCTTCTGTAAGGTCTGAAACCTAATTCTTCATTTCTTTCCATCAAACACCAAGTTGTCTACCTCTATCACAAAACATGGAGCGTACCAAAGCTAATGGAATGGAAGTATCTATCACAAGCAACAAAAGTCACCTTAACTGGAGGCTGAATTACTGACTGGTATGACTGTTAGGGCTAGAAATTGCATAGCGCCCCGTTTGGGGTGATTACTTTTGAAGGAGCGCAAAAGTATAGCTGGGCGAAAAAGATTTGCTGCTGCCGGGAACTTCCGCTTTAGCGCTCCACGAGGGAAGTGGAGTGCTAAATCAAGCACTATCACTTCCCTCAGAGTGTTATAGTGTGTGAGAGGGGCAGTAGCAACAGAGCGCTGAGCAATGTTCAGTGCAACGCTGCCGTCTTTACAGGTTCCTTCCCTTGCTTAAAGGGAAGGGTCAATGATGGGTTTAATGAATCATCCTGTGGGACCACGGAACCTGCGCTATGTGCATAGCAGCCCTAAGCACTCTAAGAGAATGCTTGGGCTGAGCCATCATGGGGTCGAAAGAAATCAGGAGGCACCAGACTGGGGAGAGAAATAAATTTTGCCCTACCTGACCACTACTGCCTTTAATTAGTGCTCCCCAAGCGGCCAGCCGAGGTGACAATGACTCCTGCAGCTGCCGTTGTTGACACCTGGCAATGCTGCAGAAGGCGAGAGCGAATATCACTTCTGGGGAGCTAATGGGGCGCTGTGCACTGGATGATGTCACGATCCACGGGGCACAAGAGAGCAAGGCGGTAAGTGTTAGAGCCAGCGCAAAACCGCTTACACTAGTTTCTCTCCTACCTCCCGTCTTGCTATCTCTGAGCTCATCTAGTCCAAGAGACCCACCTCCTGCTCCCTCGACCCTATTCCCACAAAACTGCTGACCATCCAACTTCCCTTGCTGGCCTCCATGTTAGCTGATATGGTTAATGGTTCCCTCTCCTCAGGTTCTTCAAATCTGCTGTCATCACCTCTCTCCTCAAAAAAACAACTCTTGACCCTTCCATCCTTCCAAACTATCGCCCCATCTCCAACCCCCCTTTCCTCTCCAAAGTCCTTGAATGCGTTGTCACTTCCCAAATCCGTGCCGATCTTTCCCGCAACTCCATGTTCGAATCCCTCCAATGGGTTTCTTCCCCAGCCCCAGTACTGAAACGACTCTTATTAACGTCAAAAATTACATCCTATATGTCTGTGACCATGGTAAACTACCCCTCTTCATCCTTCTCACCTTTCTGCAGCCTTTTAGAGGGTTGCCTTTGACACGGTTGACCACACCATCCTCCTCTAATGACTCTCCACCATCGTCCAGCTGGGTGGGACTGCCATCACCTGGTTCTATTCTTATTTATCAAGTCGTAGCCAGAGAATCACCTGCAATGGCTTCTCTTCCTGCTCCTGCACCATTACCTCTGGTGTCCCCCAAGGATCTATCCTTGCACCCTCCCGCTCCTATTTCTCATCTACATGCTGCCCTCAGCGACATTATCTGAAAACACAACATTAGGTTTCTTATGTAAGCTGACGACACCCAGCTCTAGTTCACCACTACCTTTCTCAACCTCTCCATTGCCTCTGATTTGCCACACTGCTTGTCTGACATCCAGTACTGGGGATCCCATAGAAACTTACAAGATTCTGACGGGACTGGACAGGTTAGATGCAGGAAGAATGTTCCCGATGTTGGGGAAGTCCAGAACCAGGGGACACAGTCTTAGGATAAGGGGTAGGCCATTTAGGACTGAGATGAGGAGAAACTTCTTCACTCAGAGAGTTGTTAACCTGTGGACTTCCCTACCGCAGAGAGTTGTTGATGCCAGTTCATTGGATATATTCAAGAGGGAGTTAGATATGACCCTTACGGCTAAAGGGATCAAGGGGTATGGAGAGAAAGCAGGAAAGGGGTACTGAGGGAATGATCAGCCATGATCTTATTGAATGGTGGTGCAGGCTCGAAGGGCCGAATGGCCTACTCCTGCACCTATTTTCTATGTTTCTATGTTTCTATGAGAAGAAATTGCCTCCAACTAAATATTGGGATGACAGAAGTCCTTGGGCTAGAAATTCAATATAGTCCAGGAATGGGTAGTGTAATTAGAAAAGTTGGAGAATTAGCAGCAGGTGCTAATCGTTTAGATTGCATGCAAAGTTCATGCCCCCCAAAAAAATCACAAAAAAACAAAAGAAAAACAAAAAAAAAAGGGCAGTTGAAAAGTGTCTGGAGTGTCCCCCAAATCGGGGGGCGGGGGGGGGCACTTGATTTAATGTTTAATTTTGGTTTCTCCAAAAAGCGTTGCAAAGTTCATGCTCACTGCTCAAATAAATGATTGGAGTGCTAATTCATGTCTTAAAGCCCAAACTATTTTGCATTACACTCAAAGGGTGGACCAATATCAGGTGCAGTCTAATCATGATTGCCAAAGGCTTTTTTCAGTACTTAAAGGGGAGGTTTAGTAAAGCTGCAGAACCTCATTCTCAGTGTTGGTGGGAGCAGATCCCGATCCCGATCAGAGATGTTGGTGTTTGCAGTGGAGAGATGGAGGGCACTTCTCTACCCAGTGAGTGGCAGGAGGCCCTCGTCACAGGTCTTGTGCATCATGTGGAGGGAAGTAGCGCAGCATGTTTTGGGCAGCACTGTGGTACCTAGGACCCACATGCTGTGCAGGAAGAAAGTTCATGATCTCACTTGGGTGGTCAGGGTGAGTAAATGCTACATACACTGCCCAAAGCACCACAACCCGAGCCATCACTTACCAACAATATCTACCTGCCAACACTCATGCCCACATCTCACACCTTTCACACAATGACAGCTATTCAACTATGGCAGGCATATCACCCAAACACATTGCTCCACACTCATTCACACACTTTCCTTTCTCTTGCAGGCCAAGGTGGCTCACAACAACAGATACCCAACCACTGTCTGTGCTGGAGAATAGAGTGCTGCAGATTATTGAGTGCCAGGTGGTGGGTGCTGTGGCTACTAGTGATAATCCCCTTGGGGATTACAACGGTATGTTCATCCCTATTCCTTCTTCTCACATCTCACTTCCCCCTCACCTCACAAGAATTTTGCACTTTCATAGAAACATAGGAAATAGGTGCAGGAGTACGCCATTCGGCCCTTCGAGCCTGCACCACCATTCAATATGATCATGACTGATCATGCAACTTTAGTACCCCATTCCTGCTTTCTCTCCATGCCCTTTGATCCCTTTAGTCATAAGGGCCACATCTAATTCCCTTTTGAATATATCTAATGAATTGGCCTCAACAACTTTCTGTGGCAGAGAATTCCACAGATTCACCATTCTGAGTGAAGAAGATTCTCCTCATCTTGGTCCTAAATGGCTTAGCACTTATCCTAAGACTGTGATCCCTGGTTCTGGATTTTCCTAACATTGGGAGCATTCTTCCTGCATCTAACCTGTCCAATCCTGTCAGAATTTTATGTTTCTATGAGATCCCCTCTCATTCATCTAAATTCCAGTGAATATAAGCCTAGTCGATCCAGTGTTATGTCAATCCTGCCATCTTGGGAATCAGTCTGGTGAATCTTTGCTGCACTCCCTCAATAGCAAGGATGTCCTTCCTCAGATTAGGAGACCAAAACTGTACACAATATTCAAGTGTGGCCTCGCAAGGCTCTGTACAAATGCAGTAAGACCTCCCTGCTCCTATACTCAATTCCCCTCGCTATGAAGGCCAGCATGCCATTTGCCGCCTTCACTGCCTGCTGTACCTGCATGCCAACCTTCAATAACTGATGTACCATGACACCCAGGTCTTGTTGCACCTCCCCTTTTACTAATCTGTCACCATTCAGATAATACTCTGCCTTCCACTTTGATGGCAAAAATAGGATAACCTCACATTTATCTACATTATACTGCATCTGCCATGCATTTGCCCACACACCTAACCTATCCAAGTCACCCTGCAGCCTCTTAGCATCCTCCTCACAGCTCACGCTGCCACCCAGCTTAGTGTCACCTGCAAACTTGGAGATATTACATTCAATTCCTTTGTCTAAATCATTAATGTACTGTATATTGTAAATAGCTGTGGTCCCAGCACTGAACCTTGCGGGGCCCCACTAGTCACTGCCTGCCATTCTGAAAAGGATCTGTTTATTCCTACTCTTTGCTTCCTGTCTGCCAACCAGTTCTCTATCCACGTCAGTATATTACCCCCAAAAACAGGTGCTTTAATTTTGCACACTAATCTCTTGTGTGGGACCTTGTCAAAAGTCTTTTGAAAATCCAAATACACCACATCCACTGGTTCTCCTGTGTCCACCCTACTAGTTACATCCTCACAAAATTCTAGCAGATTTGTCAAGCATGATTTCCCTTTCATAAATCCATGCTGACTTGGACCGATCCTGTCACTTCTTTCCAAATGCGCTGTTATTTCATCTTTAATTGATTCCAACATTTTCCCCACCACTGATGTCAGGCTAACTGGTCTCTAATTCCCTCTTTTCTCTCCCACCTTTAAAAAAAAAGTGGTGTTACATTAGCTACCCTCCAGTCCATCGGAACTGATCCAGAGTCAATAGAATGTTGGAAAATGATCACCAATGCATCCACTATTTCTAGGGCCACTTCCTTAAGTACTCTGACATGCAGCCTATTGGGCCCTGGGGATTTATTGGCCTTCAATCCCATCAATTTCCCTAACACAATTTCCTGACTAATAAGGATTTCCTTCAGTTCCTCCTTTTCGCTAGACCTTCGAACCCCTAGTATTTCCGGAAGGTTATTTGTGTCTTCCTTGGTGAAGATAGATCCAAAGTATTTGTTCAATTAGTCTGCCATTTCTTTGTTTCCCCATTAAAAATTTACCTGATTCTGATTGCAAAGGACCTACGTTGGTCTTCACTAATCTCTTTCTCTTCACATCTATAGAAGCCTTTGCAGACAGTTTTTATGTTCCCCCTGCAAGCTTCCCCTCATACTTTATTTTCCCCTTCCTAATTGGACCTTTTGTCCTCTGCTGAATTCTAAATTTCTCCCAGTCTTCAGGTTTGCTGCTTTTTCTGGCCAATTTATATGCCTCTTCCTTGGATTTAACACTATCCCTAATTTCCCTTGTTAGCCATGGTTGAGCTAGCTTCTGTTTTATTTTTACTCCTGACAGGGATGTACAATTGTTGAAGTTCATCCATGTAATCTATAAATGTCTGCCATTGCCTATCCACCGTCAACCCTTTAAGGGTCATTTACCAGTCTATCCTAGCCAATTCATGTCTCATACCATCAAAGTTACCTTTCGTTAAGTTCAGGACCCTAGTCTCTGAATTAACTGTTACACTCCATCTTAATGAAGAATTCTACCATATTATGGTCACTCTTACCAAGGGGCTTCACACAACAAGATTGCTAATTAATCCTCTCATTACACAGCACCCAGTCTGGGATGGCCAGCTCTCTAGTTGGTTCCTCGACTTATTGGTCTAGAAAACCATCCCTTATATACTCCAGGAAATCCTCCTCCACCATATTGCTACCAGTTTGCACACATCCCTAATTTCCTGTTTGATGCCATCCCCAACCTCACTACTACTGTTTGGTGGTCTGTACACAACTCCCACTAGCGTTTTCTGCCCTTTGGTGTTCTGCAGCTCTACCCATACAGATTCCTCATCATCCAAGCTAATGTCCTTCCTTACTATTGTGTTGATCTCCTCTTTAACTAGCAACGCTACCCCACCTCCTTTTCCTTTCTGTCTATCCTTCCTGAATATTGAATACCCCTGGATGTTGAGTTCCCAGCCTTAGTTACCCTGGAGCCATGTCCCTAATCCCAATTACATTATGTCTGTTAACAGCTGTCTGCACAGTTTATTCATCCGCCTTATGAATGCTCCTCGCATTGAGACAGAGCCTTCAGGCTTGGTTTTTTTTAACACTTTGTCCTTTTTAGAATTATGTTGTAATGTGGCCCTTTCTACCTTTTGCTTCTGCCCCCATTTTACTTCCCTCTGTCTCCCTGCAGATTCCCATCCCCCTGCCATATTAGTTTAAACCCTCCCCAACAGCACTAGTAAACACTCCCCCTAGGACATCGGTTCTGGTCCTGCCCAGGTGCAGACTGTCTGGTTTGTACTGGTCCCACCTCCCCCAGACCCGGTTCTAATGTCCCAGGAATTTGAACCCCTCCCTCTTGCACCATTCCTCAAGCCATGTATTTATCTTAACTCTCCTGCTATTTCTACTCTGACTAGCATGAGGCACTGGTAGCAATCCTGAGATTACTACCTTTTGAGGTCCTACTTTTTAATGTAACTCCTAGCTCCCTAAATCCCTGTAGGACCTCATCCCATTTTTTACCGATATGATTATGCACCAGGACAACTGGCTGTTCACTCTCCCCCTCCAAAATGCCCTGCAGCCGCTCCAAGGCATCCTTGACCCTTGCACCAGGGAGGCAACATACCATCCTGGAGCCATGATTGCGGACACAGAAACGCCTATCTATTCCTCTTACAATAGAATCCCCTACCACTATAGCTCTCCCAATCTCTTTCCTGCCCTCCTACGCAGCAGAGCCACCCACGGTGCCATGAACTTGGCTGCTGCTGCCTTCCCCTGATGAGTCATCTCCTCCAACAGTATCCAAAGTGGTATCTGTTTTGGAGGGAGATGACCGCAGGGGACTCCTGCACTGCCTTCCTACTCCTGCTCTGCCTGATGGTCAACCATCCCCTATCTGCCTTTGTAACCTTTACCTGCGGTGTGAACAACTCATTAACCGTGCTATTCATGACATCCTCAGCATCGCGGATGCTCCAGAGTGAATCCATGTGCAGCTCCAGTGTTGTCATGCGGTCTGACAGGAGCTGCAGCTGGATACACTTCCTGCACACATAGTAGTCAGGGACACTGGAAGTGTCCCTGATTTCCGGCATAACACAGGAGGAGAAGCATGACACAGCTAATCATGCTGCATGCATTTCTCCCTTGCTGACCCCCTCCCCTTCCCTTAACCTGACTCTTTGGCCTTTTTGCTTTCTGATCCTGATCAGCCTGTCCCTGAGGGCACTGTGGAGGAGGGAGGGCCAGCTCCCTGGAGGGTGTGTTTGCGCACAAGTTCTGCTGCACAGAACTCAGATGAGGACCTCAATGGGGAGATGATTAGATGAAGGGTGATGGGCATGCACTTGGAAATTATAGGTGTAATGGCAAGGGTGCCTGAGTGCCTTGGAATGATGAGGAGCCTCCAACATTGCACAAGGCTCTGCACACACCATGGAGCCCATTATTTTCAGTCTGCAAAGGATAGTAGACTCTTGGCGACCCAGACCTGATACCACGTGTGATGGGCGATCTGGCAGTTTCCATTGCAGCACTGGTGGAAGCGAGGCAACATTTTAGTGCTGTAATGCAGTCCATGCTTGGTGGCATTCAATCTCAGACTGATCTCATGCAGTCTCAGCTTGATGCCATGCAAGCTGACTGCTGCCATCGTGGCTGAGTCTACCACCATTGACCGGGGCTTTCAGTGTCACAGCAGGCCAGCAATCTGTGCTCCAGGTACAGGAGCAAGAACCTGTTGTCCTCTCTCAGGATGACAGCATTCCTGCTCCCACCATTGCCACTTCGTCATTGCCATTGTCGCTGCCTGTCACATAAGAACATAAGAAATAAGAACAGGAGTAGACCATACGGCCTCTCGAGCCTGCTCTGCCATTCAATAAGATCATGGCTGATCTAATCATGGACTCAGCTTTACTTCCCTGCCTGCTCCCCATAACCCCTTATCCTCTTATCATTTAAGAAAGTCTATTTCTGTCTTAAATTTAGTCAATGACCCAGCTTTCACAGCTCTGAGGCAGTGAATTCCACAGATATACAACCCTGAAGAAATTTCTCCTCATCTCTGTTTTAAATGGGCAGACCCTTACTCTAAGATCATGCCCTCTTGTTCTAGTCTTCTCCATCAGTGGAAACATCCTCTCTGCATCCACCTTGTCAAGCCCCCTCATAATCTTATACGTTTCGATAAGATCATCTCTCATTCTTCTGAATTCCAATGAGTAGAGGCCCAACCTACTCAACCTTTCCTTATAAGTCAACCCCCTCATCTCTAGAATTACCCTAGTGAACCTTCTCTGAACTGCCTCCAAAGCAAGTATATGCTTTTGTAAATATGCAGTATTCCAGGTGTGGCCTCACCAATACCTTATACAGCTGTAGCAAGACTTCTCTGCTTTTATATTCCATCCCCTTTGCAATAAAGGCCAAGATACCATTGGCCTTCCTGATCACTTGCTGTACCTGCATAATATCCTTTTGTGTTTCATGCACAGGTACCCCCAGTTCCCACTGTACTATGGCACTTTGCAATCTTTCTCCATTTAAATAATAACTTGCTCTTTGATTTTTTTTGCCAAAGTGCATGACCTCACACTTTCCAACATTATACTCCATCTGCCAATTTTTTGCTCACTCACTTAGCCTGCCTATGCCCTTCTGAAGATTTTGTCCTCCTCACACATTGCTTTTCTGCCCATCTTTGCATTGTCAGCAAACTTGGCTACGTTACACTCGGTCCTTTCTTCCAAGTTGTTAATATAGATTGTAAATAGTTGGGGTCCCAGCACTGATCCCTGCAGCACCCCACTAGTTACTGGTTGCCAACCAGAGAATGAACCATTTATCCCGACTCCGTTCTGTTAGTTAGCCAATCCTCTATCCATGCTAATATATTACCCCAACCCCGTGATCTTTTATCTTGTGCAGTAACCTTTTATGTGGCACCTTGTCAAATGCCTTCTAGAAGTCCAAATACACCACATCCACTGGTTTCCCTTTATCCATCCTGTTCGTTACATCCTTAAAGAACTCCAGCAAATTTGTCATACATGACTTTCCTTTCATAAATCCATGCTGACTCTGCCTGACCAAATTTTGCTTTTCCAAATGGCCTGCTACTGCTTCTTTAATAATGGACTCCAACATTTTCCTAACCACATATGTTAGACTAACTGGTCTATATTTCCTGCTTTTTATCTGCCTCCTTTTTTAAATAGGGGCATGACATTTGCAGTTTTCCAATCTGCTGGGACCTCCCCAGAATCCAGGGAATTTTGGTAAATTACAACCAATGCATCCACAATCCCTGCCAACCAACCTAGACTGCTGCCACCTATGCTGAGGTGGTACAATCTACAGCTGGGCCTTCCACCAGCCCTACTGCAGCCATTGGCCCAGCACTTCATAGGAGCACTCGAGTAATGGGAGGCACTAAAGGATTGCACAAGGGTGATTAATTAATATTTTTGTTGTAAATATTGTGTTCCTAACACAGATGAGACTACACACAGGGAGGTTCAAGTAACAATGACCTCAGTCTTTATTAAGACACTCCAGAGTGAGGAACAGGCCTTAGGGGCCGGCTTATATACAGTGCTCCCAAGGGATGCTGGGATCCCTTTGGACTTCAGGGGATGCGTTCTCTGGTGGCGGAACATGGGAGTGCATGCTTTACAGATACACAACAGTAAATATGTGTTCACTGATTTTTGATAAATTTATTAATTCACTTGCCATTCTTGTGGTGTCTGTCATTTCAGCTTTGCGGTGTGAAACGACCTGCAAGAGGGATGGAATGATGGGGATGTGGTGAGCAAAGGCCATGTGGGCTTTAAGTCATAAAAACATAAGAAATAGGAGCAGGAGTAGGCCATTCGACCCTTAGAGCCTGCTCTGCCATTCAATAAGATCATGGCTGATCTACTACCTCAACTCCACTTTCCTATACTATCCCCATATCCCTTGATTCCCTTAATATCCCCCAAAAAACTTGCATTTATATAGCATCTTATGTGAATCGGTGTCAAATTTTGTTCGATAATGCTTCTGTGAAGCGCCTTGGGATGTTTTACTACATTAAAGGCGCTATATAAATGCAAGTTTTTGTTCTTGAGTGACTAATAGACAGCAACATTTGACCCTTTTGCTTCGAGGCTACCATCTGCAGAGCCATCAGCTGCAGACCCTTTCTCTTTGTGTCGGGTTCTCCCAAGATCAGGAACTGGTGTCGGGTAGGAACTAGCCCCATCATATGAGCACCCATCAAGTGTTCCAGACTCCGCAAGCACCATCGCTGAACCATCCACTTCTGGGAAATGATAGAGGGAAAGCCAGGAGGGTGCACAGGATGAAGCATCGAGCACCACTAAGGAGAAACAAGTGGAGGTGCAGTAGATGAGCAGCAACTGGAGAAAGGGAGGGTTGGAGCCAGACAAGTAGCTGCTGCAAGATCTACAGAATTGTACATTATGGAGGCAGCATATCGAGCTCTACTCATTAATCAGCAGAAGCTGTTCATGCAGTCCTGAGAATCTTTAGCGCTCCCTGCATGGAATGGCAGAGATATATAACTGTTGGTCTGACATCTGGATAGGCATACAGGATGATTCTGGCAAACCTCAGAGCTCTGCAGAGTGGGTAGCAACTCCAAGGTATCTTGTGGGCGGGAGCCCCCAAGGATAGAAGGCCCAAGCTCTGATGCAAGCTTGTTATCCAACTCTGTCTGCCACTATTGAGATTGGGTTTTAATTTAGATGTGCAATTGAGATTGACTGCATGTAAGCAGGAATGTATTGATGTGGACTTGTTTCTAAAACAGCATGAGGGAACCTACAGGAAAGAGTGTGATACTGGATTTGGTGTTCAGTAACAAGGAGGCATGAAAAGCTAAGTATTAATAAGAGAACAACTTGGACCATAATATGAAAGGAAAATACTGCAAATGCTGGAAATCTGAAATAAAACAGAAAATTCTGGAAATACTCAGCAGGTCGGGCAATATCAGTGGAGAAAGAGAAACAAAGTTAAGGTGGCAGGTTGATAACCTTTCATGAGAACATATAATATTATTGCTTTCAGGGTAGAGATAAGAACAAAACATAAAAGGAAGTCTACAAAGAAGCTTAATTTTAGACAAGCTAACTTTAAATTAAGAGAAAAGAAAGACTTGTATTTATATAGCACCTTTCATGACCACCAGATGTCTCAATGCATTTTACAGCTAATGAAGTACTTTTAAATTGTATTCATTGTTGTAATGTGCAAAATGCGGCAGCCAACTTGCACACAGCAAACTATCACAAACAGCAATGTGATAATGACCAGATAATCTGTTTTGTTGATTGAGGGATAAATATTATTCCGGGACACCAAGGATAACTCCCCTGCTCTTCTTCGAAATAGTGCCATGGGATCTTTTACATCCACCTGAGAGCATATGGGACCTCGGTTTAACATCTCATCCGAAAAAAGAATTGTTGTGTGCCGACAGTGCAGCACTTCCTCAGCACTGCACTGGAGTGTCAGCTTAGATTTATGTGCTCAGGAGGGCATGAATGAAAAAATTAAAATGAGAAAATATCTAAAGAAAAGAATGTGGATGGAAAATGGGAAATGCTTAGGTTTTTTTTAAGATGCTGAATAAAGCAAGTTACCCCTGAATTAGATCATGATGAAATGAAAGAATAAAAACAATGGATGAAGGGGAATGCGTACAAAGTTTTAAAATGAAAAAAGTTCTCTAAATTAACAGGAAAGACAGATGGGTACGGACAGACTAGAGCAATACGAAGAAATTGAGACAGTAAAAAAGAGCACACAGGTAACATAAAGCTGCAAACATAATTGAGAACAGCGGGAGGCAGCCTGCCTTAGATATTTTTTCAGGTTCAGTGGTTTTGATCACTCCCATAAGCAGTTCTCATGTGCTGCTCACATGGGTACGGACTGAAAACATTTCAATGAGTGAGAAAAGGCTAGATATAAATCATTGAGCTACTTCATTTTACAGACAGTATGGGAATTAGCAGAGTACTAGTTGTAGTCAAATCTCAATTATTTCACTTAACTTCAAAACACTCTTCATAAATTTGAAAAATATTAAACCATACTGCCTTATCCTGGGTTAGCAGGCTAACTAATTGCTTTTAAAATTCTCATCCTTGTTTTCAAATCCCTCCATGGCCTCACCCCTCCGTATCTCTCTAACCTCCTCCAGTCCCACAATCCACCAAGATATCTGCGCTCCAACAATTCTGGCCATTTGTGCAGCCCCAATTTTAATCTCTTCTCCGTTGCGGCCGTGCCTTCAGCTGCCTCGGCCTTAAGCTCTTGAATTACTGCCCTAAACCTCTAAGATTTCTAAATCTCTGGCATTAAATTTGACAGTGAGACAATTCTTAAACAATTGGAACAGTTTATTAAAACACACACACACATGCACATCCACCTTAGTTACAACAGATACAATGAGGTTATAATAAAGTGATATAAGTTACTGCCCTTTGGCTGGCTGGTTCAGGAGAGAGAGAAAAAAGTCTTTGGCTGAGCTCTTTACACCTCTCAAAAGCCATTATCCCTCCGAAAGCCTCATGATTGGACCTTGGTTCCAGGGCAGTTCCTTATTGGCTCTCCTCACATATGTGGCTGTCTGGCCTGGCTCAGCCATCTCTTGATTAGATTAAATGCCTTTCCAATACACAAAACCCATGCGGCACCTCTGTGGGCTTCCATTTTGTTTCAACACAAACAGGCTTTTCCGTATAATCTACACTTAACATTTATACATGCACAGAATCAATTTTAATCATTAATAAACACTTTTATTCTTACAAACTCCACCTTGAGGAGGAAATATCCTTATTGACCCCTCATATGCTTTATCTCTTCAGAGATCACATATCATAAACATTGAGAGGGAGAGAGTGACAAGTGGATGGCCTGACTTGGTCCCCACCTCGTAAGGTGCAGGCCACGTAGGGGATTTACTATTGTCCAATCACATCTCCAGCGGAGACTGTCCCCTTCCCGTGTCTTCAGTGCACCTTCGCTTCTCAAAGCACATTGATGATTAATGATGTTGGTGAGTCATGCTGCAGCTCCCACTTCTCCACCTTCCCTCGGCTTCGGTCGTGGCCGGTATCGTCCTGACAATCGTGAGGATCCGTAACATGGTCTGTGGGAAACATGATCAGCGCAGTATTTACTCTTTGGCAGTTTTTAACTGATTAATGTGAAACCACTTCTTGTATTTAACACCCTTTTCCCCCAGTACTTGAATCAAATAAACCGCGGAGTTCAATCGGTCTATAATTTTATGCAGTCCCCACCACCTGGGCTCAAAGGCAGCTTCTTTTTCCCATAATTTGGAATCATTACTGAGTATTCCACCTCGTATTCAAAGGGACGTACTTTCTCATCAAAGTACTTTTTAATTTGTCTTTTTGACTTCCCCAATTTGGTGGCCACAAATCGATTGATCTGATCGGTGTGATCTACCACTTGTTCCAGTCACTTGGAACTACATGTTTTCATTGTCAGGGTACTCATCCCTGTTAGTGTTAGCTGGCCTGGTGTTCTCATGAGCCTCCCCGTCATGGCCTGATATGGGGAGACCCCTGTTATTCTATGGGGTGTGGACCTCATTGCCATTAAGCACATTGGCAGTATGTTAGCCCATTGAGTGGGGTGGTCCACGCACAATTTTTTTAACATTAACTTGAGGGTCCTGGTCCCTCTTTCGACGCCTCCAGATGACTGGGGTTGGTGAGCAATATGTAATTTGTGTTTTATCCCCAACATTTCCTGCAGGCGGGTAAAAATTTTACCGATAAAGTGTGAACCTTGATCGCTGTCCACTTGCACTGATGCTCCCCACTTACAAAACACATGATTCAATAGTGTTTTGGCTGCTGTGATTACAGTGTTGGAGCAACAGGAGAATGCTTCGATCCATTTAGTGAATTGAGGGCATGCTGAAAATTGCCTTGCGCCTGTGGAAGTGGCCCAATGAAGTCTATCTGGAGGTGAGTCCGTGGCCCTTGAGGTGGGGGTGCGCTTTGAAGTAAGGCTTGGTTAGTGCATGCGGGAGGATTGTGTTGCAGGTATGGTAGGCATCGTGCCACCTATTGGTTGATTGTTTCCCTCATGGAAGGCCACCAAGCTGTGGATGCTATCTTTATAGAAGGTTACCAAGGCCGAATAGTGCCCTGTTGTGGGGTGGGAGTGAAAGAGGGAGAGCAGTTCCTGACCCATCTCTGGTGGAACACACACCACCGGGCAGGCGTTTGGCTTTCTTTTGAACATCAGCAACTGCTCATCTGAGTCAGGGGCAGTGGCTAGTATGGTATTGGGAGCCCAGGCTGTTCGTTGAGGAAGGGGTCTGCCTTCCTCGTGCCAGGTGCTTACAACAGCATATGACCAGTATTGCTGCTGCAGGGATTTTAAATATAGGTGATCTGTTGGGGAGGCCTTGCTAACAGCATTGCAGGGCTCAACAACTATATCCTCTATCTCTCCATCAATCGCGACGGTGCACTGAAGACACGGGAAGGGGAGAGTCGCCACTGGAGATGTGATTGGACTATAGTAACTCCCCTACGTGGCCTATACCTTACGAGGTGGGGACCACGTCAGGCCACCCACTCTCTCTCCCTCTCAATGTTTATGATATGTGATCCCTGAGTAGATAAACCATATGAGGGGTGAATAAGGATATTTCCCCCTCAAGGTAGGGAGTTTGTAAGAATAAAAGTGTTTATTAATGATTAAAATTGATTGTGTATGTATAAGTGTTAAAAGTGTAGATTATACGGAAAGACCTGTTTGTGTTGAAACAAAATGGAAGCCCACAGAGCTGCAGTATGGGTTTTGTGTATTGGAAAGGCATTTAATCTAATCAAGAGCTGGCTGAGCCAGGCCAGACAGCCACATGTGTGAGGAGAGCCAATAAGGAACTGCTCTGGAACCAAGATCCAATCGTGAGGCTTTTGGAGGGACAAAGACTTTGAGAGGTATAAAGAACTCAGCAAAAGACTTTTCTCTCTCTCTCCTGAACCAGCCAGCCAAAGGGAAGTAATGTATATCACTCTCTTTATTATAACCTCATTGTATCTGTTGTAAACCTAAGGTGGATGTGCATATGTGTGTGTTTTTAACTCTTCTATGTCCTGTATCGGGAACTTTTTGGACAACTTCTCCTGATAAACTAGCTCAACATTTCTTTTTATTGTTGGCTTTCAGTCCATGACTGATCCCTTCATCCTGTGTCTTTTGAATATAACTACTGGTGGGTCCCCACTTAAACAGTTACAACCCACCCCACTTAAACAGTTACAACCCACCCCACTTAAACAGTTACAACTATCGAGACGACCGCTCCTTAAGGCGCAATTTCTCCCGATCCGTTTAATCGTTCCAAACTATACTTCACAACACAGATTAGAATCGCAACTCCCGAGATTTCCAATTGTTCAAAAGAATCATCAAAAAGCTGTCTCGCCAGGTGTCCGCATTTTCCACCAATTGAAAGATTTCTACATTTCTGGCGTTAAATATGACAGTGAGACAATTCTTCTAAAACAATTGGAACAGTTTATTAAAAAACACACACATATGCACATCCACCTTAGTTACAACAGATACAATGCGGTTATAATAAAGAGAATGATATACATTACTTCCCTTTGGCTGGCTGGTTCAGGAGAGAGAGAGAAAAGTATTTTGCTGAGTTCTTTATACCTCTCAAAGTCTTTGTCCCTCCGAAAACCTCACGATTGGACCTTGGTTCCAGAGCAGTTCCTTATTGGCTCTCCTCACACATGTGGCTGTCTGGCCTGGCCCACAAAACCCATACTGCAGCTCTGTGGGCTTCCATTTTGTTTCAACACAAACAGGCTTTTCCGTATAATCTGCACTGTTAACATTTATACATAGAATCAATTTTAATGATTTAAAAAACACTTTTATTCTTACACCTCTCCACCTCTCTCTCCTCCTTTTAAGACACTCTTTTTAACCAACCAAATATCCCCTAGCTCTGACCTCACATCTTTCTCCAGTTTCTCTCCGATCTCCCCTCATGACCTTTCTGAGCTCATCCTGTTCATGAGACCCATTTCCTGCCCCCTTGACCCTATTCCCACCAAACTGCTGACCACCCGACTTCCTTTTCTGGCTCCCATGTTAGCTGACATTGCTGATGGTTCTCTCTCCTCAGATACTATCTTCCTCTCCCTCAAATCTGCCGTCATCAGCCCTCTCCTCAAAAAAGCAACCCTCAATCCCCCGTCCTTGCAAACTGCCACCCCATCTCCAACCTTCCTATCCTCTCAAGTCTTTGTTGCCTCTCAAATCCATGCCCATTTTTCCTGCAGCTCCATGATTGAATCCCTCCAATCTGGTTTCTGTAACTGCCACAGTCAAAGTCACAAATTACACCCTTTATGACTGTAACAAAGGCAAACTATCCCTTCTTGACTTGTCTGCAGCCTTTGACATGGCTGACTACTCTATCTTTCTCCAACGCCTCTCCACCTTCATCCAGCTGGGTGGGACTGCACTCGGCTGGTTCCATTCTAATCCACCTAATCGTAGCCAGAGAATCACCTGTAATGGCTTCTCTTCCCTCCCCTGCACCATTACCTCTGGTGTCCCCCAAGGATCTATCCTTGGCCCCCTCCTATTTCTTATCTACATGTTGCCCCTTGGCGATATCATCCAAAAACACAATGTCAGTTTCCACATGTACGCTGATGACACCCAGTTCTACCTCACTGCCACTTCTCTTGACCCCTCCACAGTCTCTAAATTGTCAGACTGCTTGTCCGATATCCAGTTCTGGATGAGCAGAAATTTTCTCCAATTGAAAATTGGGAAGACCGAAGCCATTGTTTTCGGCCCCTGCCACAAACTCCATTCCCTAGCTACCAACTCCATCCCTCTCTCCAATTTCTCTCTGAGGCTGAATTACACTGTTCACAACCTTGGTGTCACATTTGACCCTGAAATGAGCTTCCGACCACATATCCGCAGCATAACTAAAACCGCCTATTTCCACCTCCGTAACAATGCCCACCTCCGTCCTTACCTCAGTTCATCGGCTGCTGAGCCCTCACCCATGCTTTTGTTACCTTTAGACTACCCAATGCACTCCTGGCTGGCTGCCCACATTCTACCCTATGTAAATTGGGGTGATCCAAAACTCGGCTGCCCGTGTCCTAACTCGCACCAGGTCCCGTTAAGCCATCACCCCTGTGCTCACTAATCGACATTGGCTCCTGGTTAAGCAATGCCTCAACTCCAAAATTCTTATCCTTGTTTTCTAATCCCTCCATGGCCTTGCCTCTCCCTATCTCTGCAATCTCCTTCAGCCCCACAACTCCCCGAGATGTCTGCGCTCCTCTAATTCTGCCCTCTTGAGCATCCCTGCCTTCTATTGCCTAGGCCCTAAGCTCTGGAATTCCCTGCCTAAACATCTCTTTTCTCCTTCAAGAAGTTCCTTTAAAACCTACCTATTTGACCAAGCTTTTTGGTCACCTGCCCTAATTTTTCCTTATGTTGCTCAGTGTCAAATTTTTTTCTTATAATACTCCTTTGAAACACCTTGGGATGTTTCACTATGTTAAAGGCGCTATATAAATACAAGTTGTTGTTGATGTGCTGTTAAGTGGTTCGGTGTCAAATTTTGTTTGATAGCGCTTAAGTGATTTTTACTATGTTAAAGGTGCCAAATAAATGCAAGTTTTTTGGGATTTCAAGGGATATGAGGATAGTACAGGAAGATGGAGTTTGAGGTAAAGGATTAGCCATGATCTTATTGAATGGTGGAGCAAGTGCGAAGGGACGACTGGCCTACTCCTGCTCCTATTTCTTATGTTCTTAAGTTGCTACTGTTGTTCAGTCTAGCATTGAAACAAATCAAAAAAGAAAAACTTGAATTTACATAGTGAAATGATCAAGGAGCTGTGGGATGTCCCAAAGCACTTCACAGCCAATGAAATACTTTTGATGTATAAGCCCAGCAATTCGGGAGCATCCCTCCAGCGAAGAGTGAAGCAAGATCAGGCCGCTACTAGTGCCGCAGCAGCCCTCAGCTAAGTGAAGGCCATGGGGGGCGGGGGGAATGGAGGGTATCACAGGAGCTCTAATTGCCAGAGACTTCATTTGGGATGGGGCAGAATAAGATAGATGGGGAGAAATGCTATTGCCTTCATGGGTGCTGATGTAAGAATATGACCAATGGCAGCAATGATTTTTGGAGGTAGAGTATTAGTAGAGGTGTCTCGGATTGTCGTGCTCAAGGAAGTAAAGAGTAATCTCCTGCTGCAAGCAACCTGGGAGACAAATCACTGGGGCATGAAGAAAATTGTTTTTTTCACATTCTTAAGTTATGTTGCTGTGTGTTTTCTGTGAGGGAAATAGATGATTGGACTTGTCTTGGCAAAGATATCTGTGACCTGCATAATGTAACTGTACAGTGCACGTTGTACCATCCCTGCTGTAAAAGTGGTTTCCAGCTCTGGGTCCAGGACTGTGCACAGTTCTTCTACCAGTCCCTTGGAGAATCGTAGACTCTGAATGCAGGTTTCTTTCCACATGTCCAGCTATGAGTGTCTGGCCCACAAACATCAGTTGAGAAACAGCAGCTCATAAATGATCTCATAAAACGGCAATAAACTGTCTTGTTTGTCTCCTCTGATCTGCCCCCTCCACACTCTGCAATTACAAGCAATAGCCAACGGGATACACATAGTTACTATTTTAGAAAGCACACAATGAAATAACTTTGGGGAAACTGGCACCAATAATAGACAAGATTCAGCCTCTCTCTAAATGCGTGTCTGCCAATGCAATTGCGCAAAGCAGCTAAGCAAATTATCAGGTAAAAAGTTACACAACAAAGAAGCTCTGAAATAGGTGTAAACAATCTCAGCAACCACTGTCATCAATTCATTCCCTTTAAATAAAAAGGACCCAATATTTGGCAATACCCATTCACACTTCATTTCATACAAGCATTTAGCATCTGGAGCACTGTTCAGTTGATGCAAATGCATTATTATAGAATAGAAAATCATAGAAATGTACGGCATAGAAGGAGGCCATTTGGCCCATCGTGTCCGTGCCAGCTGAAAAAGAACTATACAGCCTAATCCCACTTTCCAGCTCTTGGTCCTTAGGTTACAGCACTTCAAGTGTATATTTTTATATATGATGAGGGTTTCTGCCTCTCCCAACCCTTTCATGCAGTGAGTTCCAGGCCCCCAACCCCTCTGGGTGAAAAAGTTACTCCCCTCTAATCCTTCTATTAATTACTTTAAATCTATGCCCCCTAGTTATTGACTCCTCTGCTAAGGGAAATAGGCACATCCTATCCACTCTATCTAGGCCCCTCATAATTTTATATACCTCAATTAAGTCTCCCCTCAGCCTCCGCTGTTCTATAGACAACAACCCCAGCCTATCCAATCTTTCCTCATAACTAAAATTTTCCATTCCAAGCTGTAATATATATAGCTCCACCCAGTGGACTACTGTGGCATTGCAGCCATTGCTGTTTACAACAATAAACATTTCAGGTCACCTGACAAGGTTCCTGAAGTTATCAGCCATCTTAGAGCCTGTGTGTGTTTGTGATGTCATACTGAAAATATAACACTAGCGACATCCTCATAAATCTCCGCTGTACCCTCTCGCGCAATCACATATTTCCTGTAATGTGGTGACCAGAACTGTATGCAGTACTCTAGCTATGGCCCAACTAGTGTTTTATACAGTGCAAGCATAACCTCCCTAGTCTTATGTTCTGTGCCTTGGCTAATAAAGGAAAGTATCCTGTATGCCTTCTTAAGAGCCGCAAGGTCGGGGCGAAGGAGCGGCGAGAGACTGTGGAGGGACGTGATCGGGGCCCAGGGGAGGTGTGAGTTCGGGGCCAGGGGCCCAGGGACAGCACGGCCTGACCCACATTGCAATATGTGTGCGCACTAGGTGCGTGCAGCAGAGCTGGTCTCCAGTTGTCTTGGGTAATCCTTGCCACTGGACCAAGATCTAGCTCCGTCAAGCCCGTGTGGTGGCTGGTGTGCAATGACCACCACACATTTAAAAAAATCCACGTACAGGCATCTTCCACCCTTGAGGATGTAGTTCGGGTCCTTCATTGAAACACCTGTGAACTCATCCTTTTTTGGCATGGAAGCAAGTCATCCTCGTTTCGAGGGACCACCTATGATGATCTACCTATTCTGCTACCTTCAAGGATCTGTGGACATAGAATCATAGAATCAAAGAATGGTTACAGCACAGAAGGTGGCCATTCGGCCCGTCGAGCTCATGCTGGCTTTCTGCAAGAGCATTTCAGCTAGAACCACTCCACAACCCTTTCCTCATAGCCCTGCAATTTGTTTTCTTTCAGATTCAATTTCCTTTTGAAAACCACAATTGAATCTGTCTCTACCACCATTTCAGGGAGTGCATTCCATATCATAATCACTCACTGTGTAAAAATGTTTTTCCACATGTCGCCTTTGGTACTTCTGCCAATCACCTTAAATCTGTGTCCTCCGGATCTCAACCCTTCCACCAGTGGGAACAGTTGCTCTATCTACTCTGTCTAGACCCCTAATGATTTTAAACATCTCTATCAAATCTCCTCTCAACCTTCTCTGCTCTAAGGAGAATAACCCCAGCTTCTTGCACTCCAAGGTCCCTCTGTTCCTTTATCCTTCTCAGTATCCTACCATTTATTGTGTATTGCCTTGACTTGTTGGCCCTCCCCAAATGCATTACCTCACACTTCTCCAGATTGAATTCCATTTGCCACTTTTCTGCCGACCTGACCAGTCCATTGATATCTTCCTGCAGGCTACAGCTTTCTTTCTCACTTTCTCACGGCCAATTTTTGTATCATCTGCAAACTTCTTAATCATGACCCCACATTAAAGAATAAATCCTTGAAATATACCACAAAAAGCAAGGGACCTCGTACTGAGCCCGGTGGAACCCCACTAAAAACAGCCTTCAAGTCACCAAAACACCCGTAGACCATTATCCTTTGCTTTCCTGCCAGTGAGCCAATTTTCGATCTAACTTGTCACTTTGCCTTGGATCCCATGGGCTTTTATTTTTCTGACCAGTCTACATGTGGGACCTTGTGAAAAGCCTTGCTAAAATCCATGTAGACCACATCAAATGCACTACCCCATCAACCCTCCTTGTTACCTCCTCAAAAAATTCAATCAAGTTAGTCAGACACGGTCTTCCTTAACAAATCCATGCTGATGGTCCTCGATTAATCCATGCCTTTCTAAATGATGATTAATACTGACTCTCAGTACTTTTTCCAATAATTTGCCCACTAACGAGGTTAGGCTGACTGGCCTGTAATTATTTGGTCTATCTCTTGGTCCCTTTTTAATGTTAGCATTCCTTCAGTCCTCCGGCACCACACCTGTAGCCAGATAGGATTGAAAAATGATGGTCAGAGCCTCCGCTATTTCCTCCCTTGCTTCTCTTAACGGCCTGGGATACATTTAATCCGGGCCTGGCAATTTATCTACTTAAAAAGATGCTAAACCCCTTAATACTTCCTCTTTCATTATGTTTATCTCATCTAATATTTCATACTCCACCTCCTTAACCACAATGTCTGCATCATCCCTCTCTTTTGTGAAGATAGAAACAAAGTATTCATTAAGTACCATACGCACATCCTATGCCTCCACACAGAAGTTAGCTTTTTGGTCTCTTAGACCCTACTCTTTCTTCAGTTATCCTCTTGTTCTTTATGTATTTATACAACATCTTTAGGTTTTCCTTGATTTTACTTGCCAATAACTTTTCATGGTCTGTCTTTGCTTTCCTAATTTCCTTTTTAATTATACCTAGACTCTTCTAGGCTCTCTACAGTATTTAGCTCTTTGTATCTGATATAAGCCTCCCTTTTTTGCCTTATCCTACCCTGTATGCCCCTTGACATCCAGGAGACTCTAGATTTTGGAGTCCCACACTCTTTCTTCATGGGAACATATTTGCTCTGAACTCTAACTATATCCTCCTTGAATGCCTCCCTCTGCTCTGACACTGATTTACCTTCAAGTAGCTGTTTCCAGTCCACTTTTGCTCAATCACATCTCAGCTTAGTAAAATTGGCCTTTCCCCAATCACAAACTTTTACTCCTGGTCTATCTTTGTCCTTTTCTATAACAATGCTAAATATGATATTTATAATCACTACCACCAAAATGCTTGCCCATTAACATACGAATTAGGAACAGGAGTAGGCCATCTAGCCACTCGAGCCTGCTCCGCCATTCAAAAAGATCATGGCTGATCTGGCCGTGGACTCAGCTCCACTTACCTGCCCGCTCCCCATAACCCTTAATTCCCTTATTGGTTAAAAATCTATCTATCTGTGACTTGAATACATTCAATGAGCTAGCCTCAACTGCTTCCTTGGACAGAGAATTCCTCAGATTCACAACCCTCTGGGAGAAGAAATTCCTTCTCAACTCGATTTAAAATTGGCTCCCCTGTATTTTGAGGCTATGCCCCCTAGTTCTAGTCTCCCCGACCAGTGGAAACAACCTCTCTGCCTCTATCTTGTCTATCCCTTTCATTATTTTAAATGTTTCTATAAGATCACCCCTCATCCTTCTGAACTCCAACGAGTAAAGACCCAGTCTACTCAATCTATCATCATAAGGTAACCCCCTCATCTCCGGAATCAGCCTAGTGAATTGTCTCTGTACCCCCTCCAAAGCTACTATATCCTTCCTTAAGAAAGGTGACCAAAACTGCACGCAGTACTCCAGGTGCGGCCTCACCAATACCCTATACAGTTGCAGCAGGACCTCCTTGCTTTTGTACTCCATCCCTTTCGCAATGAAGGCCAACATTCCATTTGCCTTCCTGATTACCTGCTGCACCTGCAAACTAACCTTTTTGGGATTCATGCACAAGGAGGGTGGATCACGACTATCTGCTCGGAACTCTGCGCACTTTCGGGTTCGGGACGCATTTCGTCGCCCGGATCCGACTTTTGTACGCCGCCGCGGAGTGTCTGATTAAGGTTAACGGGTCCTTGACGGCGCCCCTTCGCTTTAGGAGAGGGGTGCGCCAGGGATGCCCCATGTCCGGCCAGTTATACGCCGTTTGCGTGGAGCCTTTCCTGCGCCTCTTGCGGACGAGGTTGACGGGACTGGCTCTGCAAGGGCCGGGCGTGGAAGTCGTCCTCTCGGCTTACGCCGATGACGTGCTCCTCGCGGTAGAGGATCCCGCTGACCTGCGGAGGATGCGTGAGTGCCAGGAGATTTACTCGGCCGCGTCCTCCGCCAGGATCAACTGGGAGAAATGTTCCGGACTCCTGGTGGGTCAGTGGCGGGTGGACTCCCTGCCGGAGGAGCTCAGGCCTTTTGCCTGGAGCACGACCCATCTCCTCTATCTGGGAGTCTACCTTAGCCCCGACGAGGGAGCCTGGCCGGCGAACTGGCAGGAGCTGGAGGCCAAGGTCACCGCTCGCCTAGGGCGCTGGACAGGACTGCTCCGAGTGCTGTCCTACAGGGGTCGAGCGCTAGTCATAAACCAGCTGGTGGCCGCAATGTTGTGGTACCGGCTGGTCACTTTGACCCCTCCCCCTGCGTTTGTCGCCAAGATACAGAAAAAGCTGGTGGACTTCTTCTGGAACAACAGGAAGCACTGGGTCTCTGCTGCGGTCTTGAGTCTCCCGCTTGAGGAGGGCGGTCAGTCGTTGGTGTGCGTCAGCGCCCAGCTCGCGACTTTCCGTCTTCAGACCCTGCAGAGATACCTTTACGTCGAGCCCCCTCCTAGGTGGTGTGCTCTGGCGAGGTATTTCTTCCGCCAGCAGCGCGACCTCAATTATGACACGCAGCTCCTGTTTGTGAACTTGGGGGGTGCCAGGACCGCCCTCCGGGAGCTGCCTGTCTTTTACAGGGAACTCATCAGGGTCTGGAACAAAGTCTCCACCAAGCGCAGCTCTCCGCCGGCTGGAGTGGCGGCCGTCCTGCAGGAGCCGCTGCTCGGGAATCCGTACCTCCACGACCGAGGTTTTATGTGGCGGTCGGAAGAGAGGGCTGTGGCTGGTGAGGTGACCAGGGTCAGGGACCTGCTCGATGGCGGAGGAGCGAACTGGATGGCGCCAGACACGCTGGCGCGGCGTCTAAACTCTGCCAACGTCCGCCACGCGGCCGATGCCATCGAGTCGCTAAAAACAGCTCTGGGCCCTGACTCCGTTAGGTGCATCGAGGAGGCTCAAGCACGTGGGGAGATCCCGTCCGAACTGACCCCCGTCCGGACGGAATTCCTCATCGGCGCCAAACCCCGGAACCTCCCTCGGGGGCCGGCGCCTCACAACTTGAGCCGCCTCGGGGAAATCCCCTCCGTGCTTTCAGTTCCGCGCGGAGGGGTTTCCTGTACGGGCTGCTCCTGCACACTCTCAACTTTGCCATCCTCGCCGGCCGTCCGGACACGCCATGGCGTACCATCTTGCCGTCCGGAGGAGGCGGGGGTCCCCGATGGAGGGCACTCTACGCAGGGGTCCTCCCATTATTCATCGGGGACTTGGCCTGGAGGGTGGTGCACGGAGCAGTGCCGTGCAATAAATTTTTAAGCCGGTTCACGGACTCCCAGGCCGCCTGCAATTTCTGCGGTCTGGAGGAGTCCGTGTTCCATGTTTTTATTGAGTGCACGAGGTTGCAGCCCCTGTTCCATTATTTGAAGGGGCTGCTCCTGAAATTCTGGCTGCACTTCAGTCCCACTCTCCTGATCTTTGGGCACCCTGTGCGGAGGGGAGCGGGTAGGTCCGAAGGCCTCCTCGTAGGACTGCTCCTGGGCACGGCCAAGGGTGCCATCAGCCGGTCCAGGCAGCGGGCGGTCGAGGGGGTCGTTCAACCTGACTGCCTGCCTCTCCTCCGCTCTTACATCTGGTCCAGGGTGTCCTTGGAGATGGAGCACGCGGTGTCCACCGGTACGCTCGCGGCCTTCCGCGAGAGGTGGGCACCGGAGGGACTGGAGTGCATCATCACGCCCGGCAACCAAATTTTAATTTGATTTTACGTTTTAAAGTTTAATTTGTTTTCATTGCCGGTGCTTTTAGTGTCCCCCTCCCCTTTTATAGGGGGCACTGGAAAAATTTGATTTTAGCGCCCCAAAAAAAAACCAAAAAAAAGGAAGAAAAAAAAGGGGCCTTGAAAATGTCTGCTGTGTCACCCAGGCGGGTGGCATGGTTTTAATGTTTATGGTTATTTTCAGGTAAACTCAAAAGAGTTTCATGCACAAGGATCCCCAGGTCCCTCTGCACCGCAGCATGTTGTAATTTCTCCCCATTCAAATAATATTTCCTTTTACTGTTTTTTTTCCAAGGTGGATGACCTCACATTTTCTGACATTATATTCCATCTGCCAAACCGTAGCCCATTCGCTTAACCTATCTAAATCTCTTTGCAGCCTCTCTCTGTCCTCTACACAACCCGCTTTCCCACGAATCTTTGTGTCTTCTGCAAATTTTGTTACACTACACTCTGTCCCCTCTTCCAGGTCATTTATGTATATTGTAAACAGTTGTGGTCCCAGCACCGATCCCTGTGGCACACCACTGACCACCGATTTCCAACCCGAAAAGGACCCATTTATCCTGACTCTTTGCTTTCTGTTAGCCAGCCAATTCTCGATCCATGCTAATACATTCCCTCTGACTCCGTGTACCTTTATCTTCAGCAGTAACCTTTTGTGTGGCACCTTATCGAATGCCATTGATGCCCCTTTCTCCTGCCCAACTTCATTCCTTAAAACTAAGTCCAGAACTGCGCCTCTCTTGTTCGGCTTGCTAAGTATTGGCTAAAAAAGTTCCCCTGAATGCATTTTAAGAATTACACAGATTCTACCCTTGTTAATATCAGGGTGGTTAAAATCTCCGACTATGATTGCCCTATTGTTTTTGCAAGTCTCAGCAATTTGTCTACATATTTGCTCTTCTATCTCCCTCTGACTATTTGGGGTCTATCGATTGTACACTCCCAGCAGTGTGATTGCCCCTTTTTTGTTCTTCAGTTTGACTCATATGGCCTCATTTGATGATCCTTCTAATGTATCATCTCTCCTCACAGCTGCAATTGTTTCTTTAACAAATATTGTGACCCCCTCCTTTTTTATCCGCCTCTCTATCTTGTCTGATTCCTGCCCGTCTTTCAGCCATATTTCAGTAATAGCTATAACATCATACTTCCACCTGTCTATCTGTGCCCTCAGCTCATCTGCCTTATTTGTTAGACTTACATTGAAGTATATACCATTAAGCACTGCCAAGCCCCTTTGTTGTCTATTTTCTAGCCTTTCTTTCTGTAAAGTCCTGTCCCCTCAGTACAAATTCACACGAGGCATGTAGTGAAGTCAAGGTCACTCTGGACCTGCACCTTTATTTCACAGCTCTGGAATGCTGCACTTGCCTGAGACCTGTCCTTATATACCTGTCTCTTGCAAGTGCACCCCTGGTGGTAAGGTATGCTGGTGGTTACAGGTCATATCTTATTACAGTCATGTATAGCATGTTAGGATACAGTTATGTATAATAATGTAAGATACATGACATCACCCTCCCCCAAGGTCTTATTGTCTTTATAGATTCAGTCTCTCAGGTGGTCTACGCTCTCGCGTGGAGCGTCAGAGTTGTGGTTCAGTGGTTTGCCTTGGTGTCTGTTTTTCTTTGGGTGTGGTTGCTGGTATCTCACCTGGGCTGTCTGTTTCGATTGGTGTGATTGTTGTTGACTCGCCTGGGCTGTCTGTTGGGATTGCCCTTTCCTCAGGTTGTTCCCTCTGTCTGTCCACCAGGTGTGGTGCGAGTTCCACATTGTAGTCTGCCTCTGGTTCCGCAGTGTTATTGGTAAATCTGCTTTTGATTTGGTCTACATGCCTCCGGCAGGTTTTGCCATTGTCCATTTGTACTACCAGTAGCCTGTTTCCTTCCTTGCCCATTACTGTCCCTGCAAGCCATTTGGGACCCCTGCCATAATTTAGTACAAACACTTTGTCCCCTATCTCATTCCATCTCCCCCTCGAATTTCTGTCATGGTACTCAGTCAGCTTATGGTGCTTTGCCTCAACGATTTTGTGCATGTCTGGGAGGATTAATGAGAGCCTTGTTTTTAAAGTCCTTTTCATCAACAGTTGCGCGGGGGGGATCCCAGTCAATGAGTGCGGACGAGATCTGTATGCCAGCAGCAGTCGCAACAGGTGACCCTGCAGCGTGGGACCTTGGATTTTAAGCATGTCTTGTTCAATGATTTGCACTGCTCTCTCCGCCTGGCCGTTGGAGGCCGGCTTGAACGGTGCCATTTTGACGTGATTTATGCTGTGGTCAATTATAAAGTCTTGGAATTCTGCGCTGGTGAAGCACGGACCATTGTCACTGACCAATATGTCAGGGATTCCGTGCGTTGCAAACATGGTTGCGAGGCTTTCCACAGTGGTGGAGGTTGTGCTCGAGTTTAAAATGGTGCATTCGATCCACTTTGAAAATGCATCTACAACTACGAGGAACATTTTGCCTATGAATGGGCCCACATAGTCTACGTGCACCCGCGACCACTGTTTGGTAGGCCAGGGCCAGGGGCTCAGTGGAGCCTCCCTGGGGGCATTGCTGAATTGGGCACAAATGGTGCACCTTCGGACGCAGAGCTCCAAGTCCGCGTCAATACCAGGCCACCAGACGTGGGATCTGGCTATGGCCTTCATGAGAACGATCCCCGGGTGCTCGCGGTGGAGCTCCCGGACAAATGCCTCTCTGCCTCGCAGAGGCATGACTACTCGGCTGCACCACATCAGGCAGTCTGCTTGTAGTGATAGCTCATGCATGCGCCTGTGAAAGGGTTTTAATTCCTTGGGGCAGGCATTGCGAGCCTCTGCCCAGTCACCGGTTAGGACACATCTTTTTACTAAGGATAACATGGGGTCGCTGGCCGTCCAGGCTCTGATTTGGCGAGCCGTCATGGACGAACCTGTGGATTCAAAGGCATTGATTGCCATGACTATCTCATAGTCCTGTTCGTCAGACCCTTCCGTGGTCGCCAGGGGTAGCCTGCTGAGCGCGTCGGCACAGTTGTCTGTGCCTGGTCTGTGCCTTATGGCATAGTCGTAGGACGCCAGCATGAGTGCCCACCGTTGAATTCGCACCGAGGCGTTGGCGTTTATTGCCTTGCTCTCGGATAGGAGGGACGTGAGGGGCTTGTGGTTGGTTTCTAACGCGAACTTGGCCCCAAAAAGGTATTGGTGCATCTTTTTGACACCGTACACGCATGCGAGCGTCTCCTTCTCTACCATTCCGTACCCGCGCTCCGCCCGCGAAAGTGACCTGGAGGCATAAGCTATGGGTTGTAATTTGCCCGCACTATTGACATGTTGCAAAACGCACCCGACCCCATACGCTGACGCATCGCATGTGAGAATTAACTTTTTACCTGGGTCAAAGAAAGTCAAAACACTGTTGGAACACAGAAGGTTGCATGCCTTATTGAAGGCGCGTTCCTGGGCGTCCCCCCAAAACCAATCGCACCCCTTCCTGAGTAGCACGTGGAGAGGTTCCAGCAGCGTGCTTAAGTTCTGCATAAAGTTCCCAAAGTAATTGAGTAGCCTGAGAAAGGCGCGCAGTTCTGAGGCATTCTGGGGCTTGGGTGCCAGGCGAATCGCTTCTGTTTTGGATTCTGTTGGGAGGATTTCATCAGCGGCAATCCTTCTGCCCAAAAATTCAACCTCGGGTGCGAGAAACAGGCACTTGGATTTCTTGACTTGTGGGCCTACCCGATCCAAACGCTTTAGTACTTCCTCCAAATTACAGAGATGGGAGTCGGTGTCCCTGCCCGTGATAATACAACCGTCCCCAGGATGGACTTGAGCAGACTCTCCATGTTGCGCTGGAATATGGCAGCTGCCGACCTGATGCCGAATGGGCATCGATTGTACATGAAAAGGCCTCGATGTGTGTTGATGGTGGTGAGTAGCTTGGATTCCTCGGTCAATTCTTGCATCATATATGCAGATGTGAGGTCTAATTTTGAGAAAAGTTTACCTCCAGCCAATGTGGCAAATAAGTCCTCCGCTCTGGGCAGCGGGTATTGGTCCTGTAGGGAGACTCTGTTTATGGTAGATTTGTAGTCCCCACAGATTCGTACGGATCCATCAGGCTTCATGACTGGGACGATGGGACTTGCCCAGTTGCTAAATTCCACAGGTGATATAATGCCTTCCCGCAGAAGCCTGTCTAGTTCGTGTTCAATCTTTTCCCTCATCACATAGGGTACAGCTCTGGCCTTGTGATGGACCGGTCTAGCATCCTGTGTGATGTCGATTTTGACTTTGGCCCCTTTGAAAGTGCCCACACCTGGCTGAAAGAGATGTTCAAATCGTTTTATAACTGTTGAGCAGGAGGTCCGTTCCTCTAATGACATGGCATGGACATCATCCCATTTCCAGTTTAGTTTTGCCAGCCAGCTTCTCCCCAGCATGCTGGTGGGTCTCCGGGGACAATCCACAAGGGAAGTCGGTTCACTGTCCCTTTGTGTGTGACAGAGAGCATGGCGCTGCCGAGGACTGGTACGATTTCTTTGGTATAGGTCCTTAGTTTGGTGTCGGCCCTTGTGAGTTTTGGTCTGTCTCTTTTATGCGGCCACAGTTGTTCAAATTGTTGAGCGCCCATGAGAGATTGACTCGCTCCCGTATCCAGCTCCATGTTGACAGATATCCCGTTGAGTAGGACCCTCATCATTATAGGAGGCATCCTGTTGTAGGAGCAGCGGCCATTGATCGCGTTGACCCGCTGTACATCGGTGTCCCGAGTACTGTCCCCACCATCTTCTGGTCTGCTTTCCGACCCATCCGATTCGTATACCAGCCGAGCTGCTGTTTTTTTGCACATGCGGGCCAAATGCCCTGTATATTCACAATTTCTGCAAACAGCCTGCTGAAATCGACATCCCCTTGACGAATGCCCACCCCCACACCTCCAGCACAAACCTGTTCCATTGTTCAAAGTGTTCCCAAAGAATGAGCTGGGTCTGGCTGATCTCTCTTGAGCTTCTCTCAGTTTGTAGTTGATTGCTCGCATTGTGGGTTGATGAGGTGTGAACGGCCGTTCCTGTGGCCCTTGATGGCTTCTGCCTGCTGTCGAGAGCCTGTTCTCCCGGTTTTGTCTGTGTGTGGGGGTAGCAGCTTGTTTAGTGCTATGAACTTCTTGTTCTGATATTTCGTTAGTTGTCGTACTGCATTGTAAATCAACCTCGTTTCTTCTTCCCCTACCAAGAATGTCTGTGCAACCAGTGCTGCTGCCTCTAAGGTCAGGTTCTTGGTCTCTATGAGCTATCGGAATATGCCTGCGTGGCCTATTCCTTCAATGAAAAAGTCTCTCAGCATTTCTCTCCTCAGTTCATCGGAGAACTCACATAAACTAGCTAACCTCCGAAGTTCCGCCACGATGTCGGGTATGCTCTGGCCCACACAGCGTCTGTAGTTGTAGAACCTGTGTCTGGCCATGTGTAGGCTGCTCGCTGGCTTCAGGTGGTCTCTTACCAGTGTGCTTAATTCTTCAAACAACTTGCTTGCTGGTTTCTTGGGTGCCAACAGATCCTTCATTAAAGCGTATGCTTTCGAGCCACAGCTGGTCAAGAGATGGGCTCTTCTCTTGTCTGCCTTATCGTCGCCTAACCAGTCTTTGGTTACAAAGCTTTGCTGGAGCCTTTCTATAAAGTCCTCCCAATTGTCTCCCGCATTGTACTTTTCATCTGATCCGTTGTTCGCCATTCTGTGGATTCCGTAATCCCGTAACTCGTCGCCACTGTAAAGTCCTGTCCCCTCAGTACAGATTCACACGAGGCATGTAGTGAAGTCAAGGTCACTCTGGACCTGCACCTTTATTTCACAGCTCTGGAATGTTGCACTTGTCTGAGACCTGTCCTTATATACCTGTCTCTTGCAAGTGCACCCCTGGTGGTAAGGTATGCTGGTGGTTACAGGTCATATCTTATTACAGTCATGTACAGCATGTTAGGATACAGTTATATATAATAATGTAAGATACATGACAGTTTCCTCTGCCTTCCAAACTTGCTTACGAATTCACTGCGTTCCAATTTCAGCTTTGCTTCTCTCTCTTCCGAATCTACCCTCAGTCCCATTCCCCTGCCAAGCTAGTTTAAATGCTCCCCAACAGCATGAGCAAATCTCTTTGCGATGATATTATGGGGCATTAGCTACTTTGCAAAAAAGTTGGCCCAGGATGAGCCAGCATTTTGTTGTTGTGCAGGCTCCAAGAACCACAAGCACTTCCAGGTTGCAGTACTGAGATTAGCAGGCCTCGGGCTTAATGCGCTCTAATGTGGCGCACCAATGCCCAATAAGCAGCTATGCTAACAGCACTGAAGAGTGCTTCATTACCTCTTAATTGTTTTTAGGGATTGTTCCATTGTCTAATTCTAGATCTTATAGTATCCCTGTCTTTTTTTAAAACTCTTTGATTTGTTTTTTTTTAATGGATAATGTTTCAAAAAAACATCCTTTTCGTTATATATTGGGGTTCTTTCCACACAAGCACTGTTTAGAAATGGTGAATTGTTATCATCTTTCCAGTCTCTCAGCTCAGGCCTCTTTCCCTGCCTCATGTTGTTGGAATTAAACCATCACCAAGGGGAAATATTTGCTCTGTGCACTATGTGGAACAAAACTATTAACATGTTCTTTATAAACAAGTTACTAAAACTTGCCTGGTGGCCACAGAATTCATGCAACAGATTCTATCAACCTTTTCAGCCATAAATACTTGAATTACACGAGCAGGCTGGAAAGAAAAGACAAAATTCCACTGTGTTACCTCAGCTGGCTTTAATTTAAGGATGCGTTTATTTGTACTGTAAAAATGGCCGCCCTTTGTCTTTGGTCCCCTTGGAGGATAAGCCACACCCTGAAGTTTCTCTGGAACCGCCCAGTTCTCACTGACCGCAAATTGTAACTCGATCCACTTTGATTTCCAAAAGCTACAGAGGATAGATCTCCCCAGAAGCCACCAAGTGCCAGCCAAAGTCCCTTACCCCAGCGCAAGTGCTGCCTCCCCCCAGCCAAAGTTCCCTCTCCGAGTTCCCTCTCTCTCCTCCAATACACCCCACCCGTGTCTCTCTCTTCCCCCCCCACCCCAGACTCTCCCACCCTCCCATCCCAGGCTTTCTCCCCCTCCCCCAGGCTGTCTCTCTTCCCCCCCCTCCAAGACTCTCATTCCCTCCCTCCCTCGTTCTCTCCCTCCCTTCCACCCCAGGTTCTCTCTCCCCCCAGGAGCGCTCTCTCTCTTCCCCTCTGCAGACTCTCCCTCCCTTCCACCCCAGGCTCTCTCTCTCCTCCCCATGCTCTCTTCCACCCCCGCCCCATCCCCGCAGGCTCTCTCTCTCCCCCCCGAGACTCTCTCTCTCCTCCTCCTCCCATGCTCACTCGCTCTCTCCCCCCCCAGATTCTCTCTCCCTCCCACCCCCCCACGCTTTCTCTCTTCCCCCCCTCCCCCCACACACACATTCTTTTTTTCTCTCTGTCTCTCTCTCTCTCTTTCCCCACTCCCCTCACTCTCCCTCTCTGTCCCCCACCACCAACCCCCAAGGCGCTCTCTCTTTCTTCCTCCCCCTGCCTCTCAGCCGGTCGCTAGGTCGGGTCGCTCTGGTCGGGGCCGCTTGTTGCTCAGGGTCATTTGAGTCAGGGCTGCTCGGTGCTCAAGGTCACTTGAGTCGGGGTCGCTCGGTACCCAGGGCCGCTCGGTGTCGGGGCCGCTCGGGTCGGGGCCGCTCGGGGGTCGGGGTCACTCAAGGGTCGGGTCGCTCGGGGGTCGCTCGGTGCTCGGGGTCGCGGGGCCACTCGGGGTCACTCAGGTCGGGACCGCTCGGGGTCGCGGGGCCGCTCGGGATCGCTCAGGTCGGGACCGCTCGGGGTCGCTCGGGTCGGGGTCGCTCGGTGGTCGGGGTCGCTTGTTGCTCAGGGTCACTTGGGTCAGGGTTGCTCAGTACCCGAGGCCGCTCATTGCTTGGGGGTCGGGGTCGCTCAGGGGTCGGGATCACTCAAGGATTGGGGTCGCTCGGGGGTCGCTCGGTGCTCAGGGCCGCTCAGGTCGGGACCGCTCGGGGTCGCTCGGTGCTCGGGGCCGCTCATCGCTCGGGGCCGCTTGGGGTCGCTCAGGTCGGGACCGCTCGGGTCGGGGTCGCTCGGTGCTCGGGGCCACTCGTTGCTCAGGGTCACTTGGGTCGGGGTCGCTCGGTACCCGGGGCCGCTCAGTGCTCGGGGGTCGGGGCCGCTCTGGGGTCGGGGCCGCTCGGGGGTCGGGGTCGCTCGGGGGTCGGAGCCGTTCGTCACTCGGGGTCGTGGGGTCGTTCAGGTTCGCTCGGGTCGGGGTCGCTCGGTGCTCGGGGCCACTTGTTGCTCAGGGTCACTTGGGTCGGGGTCGCTCGGTCGGACGCTTAGTGGGCAACGTGATCAGACTGATTCAGGTTCAGGGCCGCACTTCCGGTTTGGGCGGGAGGTATCCGGTTTGGGCGGGGACTCGACAGAAAAAGCACAGTACAAATAGTCACTTTGTTAATTTAATAGGAAACAAATGTAGTAAAATCTTGCTCAGGATTCAGCCCGCTAAATTGTACTGTATTACTTCCAGAGAGGATGAAACATGCCGAAGCTATTTCAAGTCTATATGATACACTCTTTTTTGTAATTTCTTTTTTCGATGGAAATCAGCAGTCTGTGTTTGTGTAAAAGACTAAATGCGGCTGGCTTACAACACCACTTAGATGCTTTAATCTATTTATGATTGTGATTGAACAACAACTGTTAATTCTGAATGTAATAGTTTCTTGCTTGATAACTTTCCTCACCTTGGCTGTGAATAATCTTAACTAACATCAACCGTTCAGTGTTTATCTTGTGAAAGTTAGTTCCAAGTACAGCTGCATCAAGTTACATCGAGTCAGAATTAGACTATTCGTCATAACTGGTCTGTGCTGGGGTTTATGCTCCACACGAGCCTCCTCCCACTCTTCTTCATCTAACCCTAACAGCATACCATTCTATTCCTTTCTTCCTCCTGTGCCCATCTAGCTTCCCCTTCAATGCATCTATGCTATTTGCCTCAACTACTCCCTGTGGTAGCGAGTTTCACATTCTTACACTCTTTGGGTAAGAAACTTTCTCCTGAATTCCCTTTTCGATTTATTAGTGACTATCTTATGTTTATGGCTTCTAGTTTTACCCACAAATGGAAACATTTTCTCCATTTCTGCCTATCAATCCTTTCATTATCTTAAAGACATCTATCAGATCACCCCTCAATATTGTATATTCTGAAGAAAAAAGCCCCAGCTGTGTTGTGAGTTGTAGTGGTTTTCTGCATGAAATAAGAGATTTGCCCAGAAGTGTATGATTTATATTAAGACGGAAGACGACGAATGACTTGCATTGATATAATTCCTTTAACACAGTAAATATCCCAAGAAACTTGACAGAAAAATGAGGGATAGGGAGGACTGGGAGAAAGTGTCTCTCAACATTAGCAGGAGAAGAGTTGGAGTACGTGACTAAGGGTGGGGGCATCGAGCAGCTTTAAGATGGGGAGAGAAGTAACAAGATGGAGGAGTTTGGGGAGAGAGCCTTAAAATATGGGGTTGAGATGGCTGAGGGTTCTTCCACCAATAGTGGAGAGGCGAATGCGATGGGGTTGTATAGTAGCCCAGAGTCAGAAAAATGGAGGACATGCACCAGGACATAGGTCTGGAGGAGATTGCAAAGATAGGGTCAGTAGGGGGTTCGTACAATGTTGTTTCCTGGGTTTGGATCTAGCACACATGGATAAGATATATAGGCTGTATACCTGTTTAAGGACACAGGTAAAATTAATATGGAGTACTCTATTTAACATTGGTTTTGTGTTTGTCAGTCTGAAAACTAGCAGTGCTGAGGAATTGCACACTGTTCTATGTTGTGCCAAAATTAAGCATTTGCAGGTCAGTTGTACATATCCAGATGCAATGCAATGTTCATCGACTTTGTTCAGCAACGTGCCTTAATCCCAAACTTAGAAGACCACAATTTATTCTCCCATTTTCCAGAACAGCCATCTTATGTAGTCTCTCCAAGTGAGTGCCCCAATTTATGCTGCATTGTAGATAACTTTATACTGTGTCCTATAACTATTAATACTTTGGTTTTCCAACTGGTTTCATATAGGTCGCAGGTGACAAATCTTTTCATTATTGCCTGCAGAGTAAAAAGACATACATCCCGAATTTCCTTGAGGCCGTAGTAACAATGGGGGCAGGGTGGGGGGTGGGGGGGGGGTGCAAGGGGTGGGGAGGATGCAGAGGTAAAGTGGACACAAGCTCCAGTGGAGGAGGAAAATCAGGTAGACTTGGAAATCCCAATTCTCCAGGTTACTTATTTAAATTAATTCCAGCAAGTGCCCACGTCAATATGGGTGTCTGCTGGGAGTGGGTTGTGGTCACAGATGGCTGCATGGAGTTGCTCTAGAAGTGCCCCGCCACTCACCAACCCCCACCCTCACCCCATCTAAATGTTCAGGTCTCCAGATTTGCAGTTGGAGGCGTACCTCCGGAGTATGCCTCCAACCCGAACAAAAAATCCAAACCTACCTGCTGGCTCCTGGGCTTCGGAGACTTCGGGTCTTGGGCCTGCAGGTCTGCATAAAGGATGCAGGCAATTCGGAAGCATCCCTGGGATCACGTGGGCCAGGTCCTCTTAACAGAAAGGAGGATTCCTCATTTTAAGCATTTTAGTCTGGGCCAAAATTTACATAAACTAATTTAAAATGTTTGCAGATTATTTTTTTTAATTAAGTTTTTTATTAAACTTTTATATTAACTCTTATGCTGGTGAAAGCTGGTCCTATGCCTGCTTTTACCAGGCGTAAAGGTTTTGTGGGCATTTGCTGGGCAGTAGCTGGGCAAATAGCTCAACTCTGCACCAGTGAAAGTGATCTTTTGGCCGGTGCGGTAGAAATGTCAAGGCGTACCTTGACAGATCACAAGTTCTGGGTTTTCAATGCATGCGGAAACTTGGAACTTGCGAGGCCTTTCCCATGGTTTACGATGGCGTACACTGTGCATACACTGTCATCAGCCCTGCCAAATCCGGGCTAATAAATTGCAACTGGATTCAAGTTCAATATTTTACTTCATTTTTGAAGTCTTAATGAGGTCATTACACAATTTGTGTGAGAGCCCGTCATGCATTAAAAATCTCTGGTTGGAAACAGCTGGAATTAGAAATTGTATGAGAAATAGGCAGGTGACCCACTCATCCAATCTCCTGTGCCCCATTTGTACAGAAATCTTGCAGAGCCCATTGACCTCCACACTCGAGGTCCTAATACGTGCTCTGTGCATATGAAGCTCCACATCAAAAGTGTGAAAGCATAAAATTCACTGTTAAAGGTAATTATTAATTTTGAAAGAAAATGTGAAAATAGATTATGTCGTTATTTGACATCATGCCACTCTGACATTTTTGCAAATGTACATGCAAATGTATTGAAATATGCTTTTTTCCATTTATTTTACACCTCATATATAGCCTGCTATATGTTCTATGCAGTTTTTTTAAAAAGAGAATGCTTGGCGCTTGCAATATTTTGATGTCAATACAATAGTATCTACAAAAATAAAGGAGAAGCCGAGAAATTGGCCTCCTTAGCACCTCCCGTTATCGCCTCCGGGGGGGGCGATAACGGGGCACTAATGACTTACTGACCTGGCGCGGCGAGAAGATCAATATATGGCGGAAGGTTTGCGCAGCGATATGGCGTTGCACCCCGATCTCCTTCGCCCGAAGATCATCGCCATGTGCATCGCCCTGGTAGCGCCGTGGTCCCGAACTTGGGTCCGTCCCCTGCAGTATTGCCAGGCAAAAACACCGGCAGCTGCAGGAACCATTCATTGGGAGGCCAGGCACTTCGGGGTCAATGTTTAAAGGTGAGGTGGGCCAAAAATAATTTGCCATTAATCTGATTTTTTTTTTTCAGCTTTCTCCCCCGCGATTGGTCAGCCTGGCACTGTGCCGCATCGGGCTAATCAGGTCGGATTGCGGCTGTCGTAGGTATCTAGGTAGATGGTTCTTTTGCAGAGCCTGCAGCGATGGCCCTTCCCTTTATGGGAGGGAAGGAGCCTTCCAACCCGGCAGTGCTGCACAGCCCATTGTGCAGTGCTGCACAAGCACCACCCTGTTTGCTGCCTCTTGCGCTCCAGGAAGGAAGTGGAGTGCTTGATTTAGTGCTCGACTTCCTTCCTGGAGCACAAACACCAAATTCTTTTTAAGTTTGGTAATATTAGCACCTGCCGTTAATTTTTCAAACTTTTAAAAGTCAGCGCCCCAAATGGGGCACTCCCGAATTTCTCCCCCATAAAATATTTTGAATTCATCAGTCTCACAATAAACTGAGCTGGATATATCATTATCAGCATCAGGCATTGCCTAGTAGAAATGCTTATTACTATTACTTCATGGTGTATTCATTTGGGCATGTCCATTTTTGGTGGTGGGCACAGGATGCAATCCATGCACCTGACTGGTGATGCCCAAGGCGGCCCTGATATTGGGACTCGAGCCTCATTTCCATGCTGCTGGTGAGCTGCGCAGAGCTGCTGGCGAAGTGTAATTGAAGATCGGGCCAATACTGGCATTGCAGCAGTGCTCAGGTAAATGAGGATGGGTGGGCGAACGGGTTGCAAAGTGTGGATAATCGGCCCTTGGGCCGGGAAGGGTGGGTGATTGGGCCGGGAAGGGTGGGTGATTGGGTTAGAAGGATGGGTGATTGGGCTGGGAAGGGTGGATGATTGGGTTAGAAGGATGGGTGATTTGGCTGCGTGTGATAGCGGTGTCTCTAGATTTGGGGGGGGGGTGGGGGGGGGGCGAGCAGGGGAAGTGGTGGAGGTAGCGGTGGCCGGGTTGGGGAGTTGCCCATGTTCTTTTAAAGTAGGGTAGAGGAGGAGCTGGCTCCAGATTCAGTTAAATATAGAGGCCATCATGCCAGTCAGCGCCACGTTGTGTTGTACGAGTTCAGCACATAAGGAGTAAAGTGCTGCAATGTATGAAAATCGAGAATAGGTCTTGAAAAATGCCCAGGACCCTAATTTGAATCAATAATTCTGCCCGTTAAATGTTCCTAACATGCGGTGGTGTGATCGAATATGGCAGGCATTGCACTTGTGGCTGGAAATGTGTACACGCCATATTGGGAGCTTAGTTAGCCAGTTATCACCTAAAAGGTGGGCACTGTATGGCTTGATTGTTAGGCCCAGGAGTTCCCGAAAGACTCAAACCTGTTCGCTTCAAGCATTGTTGTGGTTTGAACTAACTCTGCAGCATTTGTCCACTCATTCTTTCACCACAATAGTTAAAAAAAAAGAAAATATATTTAATTTGCTTGCGGAGGAAAAGCAATTTAGAATGATGAAATTCCTGGGACATTGGAACCGGTTCTGGGGGTGGTGGGACTAGTACAAACCGGACGGTCTGCACCTGGGCAGGACCGGAACCAATGTCCTAGGGGGAGTGCTGTTGGGGAGGGGATTAAACTAATATGGCATGGGGTTGGGAACCTATGCAGGGAGACAGAGGGAAGTAGAATGGGAGTAGAAGCAAAAGATAGAAAAAAGGAAAGTAAAAGTGAAGAGCAGAGAAACCCAAGGCAAAAATCAAAAAGGGCCACATTACAACAAAATTCTAAAGGGACAAAGTGTGTTAAAAAGACAAACCTGAAGGCTCGGTGCCTCATTGCGAGGAGTATTCATAATAAGGTGGATGAATTACCTGCGCAGGCAGCAATTAACGAATATGATATCATTGGCATCACGGAGACATGCCTCCAGGGTGACCAAGGCTGGGAACTCAACATCCAGGGGTATTCAACATTCTGGAAGGATAGACAGAAAGGAAAAGGAGGTGGGGTAGCGTTGCTGGTTAAAGAGGAAATTAACGCAAAATAAGGAAGGACATTAGCTTGTAATCTGTATGGGTGGAGCTGCGGAATACCAAAGGGCAGAAAACGCTAGTGGGAGTTGTGTACAGACCACCAAACAGTAGCAGTAAGGTTGGGGACAGCATCAAACAAGAAATTAGGGATGCGTGCAATAAAGGTACAACAGTTATCATGGACGATTTTAATCTACATATAGATTGGGCTAACTAAACTGGTAGCAATACGGTGGCGGAGGATCTCCTGGAGTGTATTAGAGATGGTTTACTGGACCAATATGTCGAGGAATCAACTAGGGAGCTGGCCATCCTAGACTGGGTGATGTGTAATGGGAAAGGACTAATTAGCAATCTTGTTGTGTGAGGCCCCTTGGGGAAGAGTGACCATAATATGGTAGAATTCTTTATTAAAATGGACAGTAACACAGTTAATTCAACGTCTAGGGTCCTGAACTTAAGGAAAGGTAACTTCGATGGTATGAGACGTGAATTGGCTAGAATAGACTGGCGAATGATACTTGAAGGGTTGACGGTGGATAGGCAATAGCAAACATTTAAAGATCACATGAATGAACTTCAACAATTGTACATCCCTGTCTGGAGTAAAAATAAAATGGGGAAAGTGGCTCAACCGTGGGTAACGAGGGAAATTAAGGATAGTGTTAAATCCAAAGAAGAGGCATATAAATTGGCCAGAAAAAGCAGCAAACCTGAGGACTGGGAGAAATTTAGAATTCAGCAGAGGAGGACAAAGGGTTTAATAAAGAGGGAGAAAATAAAATATGAGAGGAAGCTTGCTGTGAACATAAAAACTGATTGCAAAAGTTTCTATAGATATGTAAAGAGAAAAAGATTAGTGAAGGCAAACATAGGTCCCTTGCAGTCAGATTCAGGTGAAGTTATAATGGGGAACAAAGAAATGGCAGACCAGTTCAACTAATACTTTGGTTCTATCTTCACGAAGGAAGACACAAATAACCTTCCAGAAATACTAGGGGACCGAGGATCTAGAGGGAAGGAGGAACTGAAGGATATCCTTATTAGGCGGGAAATTGTGTTAGGGAAATTGATGGGATTGAAGGCCGATAAATCTCCGGACCTGATAGTCTGCATCCCGGAGTACTAAGGAAGTGGCCCTAGTAATAGTGGATGCATTGGTGATCATTTTCCAACAGTCTATCGACTCTGGGTCAGTTCCTATGGACTGGAGGGTAGCTAATGTAACACCACTTTTTAAAAAAGGATGGAGAGAGAAAACAGGTAATTATAGACTGGTTAGCCTGACATCAATACTGGGGAAAATGTTGGAATCAATTATTAAAGATGAAATAGCACCGACAGGATCGGTCCAAGTCAGCATGGATTTATGAAAGGGAAATCATGCTTGACAAATCTTCTAGAATTTTTTGAGTATGTAACTAGTAGAGTGGACAAGGGAGAACCAGTGGATGTGGTGTATTTGGACTTTCAAAAGGTTTTTGACAAGGTCCCACACAAGAGATTAGTGTGCAAAATTAAAGCGCATGGTATTGGGGGTAATGTACTGACGTGGATAGAGAACTGGTTGGCAGGAAGCAGAGAGTCGGGATAAATGGGTCCTTTTCAGAATGGCAGGTAGTGACTAGTGGGGTGCCGCAGGGCTCAGTGCTGGGATCCCAGCTATTTATAATATACATCAATGATTTAGACTAAGGAATTGAGTGTAATATCTGCAAGTTTGCAGATGACACTAAGCTGGGTGGCAGTGTGAGCTGTGAGGATGGTGCTAGGAGGCTGCAGGGTGACTTGGACAGGTTAGGTGAGTGGGCAAATGCATGGCAGATGCAGTATAATGTGATTAAATGTGAGGTTATCCACTTTGGTGGCAAAAACACGAAGGCAGAATATTATCTGAATAGTGACAGATTAGGAAAAGTGGAGGTTCAACGAGACCTGGGTGCCATGGTACATCAGTCATTGAAGGTTGGCATGCAGGTACAGTAGGCGGTGAAGAAAGCAAATGGTATGTTGGCCTTCATAGCTAGAGGATTTGAGTATAGGAGCAGGGAGGTCTTATTGTACTTGTACAGGGCCTTGGTGAGGCCTCATCTGGAATGTTTTGTTCAGTTTTGGTCTCCTAATCTGAGGAAGGATGTTCTTGCTATTGAGGGAGTGCAGCAATGTTTCACCAGACTGATGGCAGGACTGACATATGAAGAGAGACTGGATTGACTGGGCCTGTATTCACTGGAGTTTAGAAGGATGAGAGGGGATCTCATAGAAACATATAAAATTCTGACAGGACTGGACAAGTTCGATGCAGGAAGAATGTTCCCGATGTTGGGGAAGTCCAGAACCAGGGGACACAGTCGAAGGATAAAGGGTATGTCATTTAGGACAAAGATCAGGAGAAACTTCTTCACTCAGAGTTGTTAACTGTGGAATTCTCTACCGCAGAGAGTTGTTGAAGCCACTTCATTGGATATATTCAAGAGAGAGTTAGATGTGGCCCTTACGGCTAAAGGGATCAAGGGGTATGGAGAGAAAGCAGGAAAGGGGTACTGAGGTGAATGATCAGCCATGATTTTATTGAATGGTGGTGCAGGCCTGAAGGGCCGAATGGCCTACTCCTGCACCTATTTTCTATATTTGTGTTTCTATGAAAGTCATTTAAAACCAACCTATAGTACAGACTTCTTTCTATGTAGGGTGGTTCAATATAGAAACATAGAAACATAGAAAATAGGTGCAGGAGCAGGCCATTCAGCCCTTCTAGCCTGCACCGCCATTCAATGAGTTCATGGCTGAACATGAAACTTCAGTACCCCATTCCTGCTTTCTCGCCATAACCCTTGATCCCCCGAGTAGTAAGGACTTCATCTAACTCCCTTTTGAATATATTTAGTGAATTGGCCTCAACTACTTTCTGTGGTAGAGAATTCCACAGGTTCACCACTCTCTGGGTGAAGAAGTTTCTCCTCATCTCGGTCCTAAATGGCTTACCCCTTATCCTCAGACTGTGACCCCTGGTTCTGGACTTCCCCAACATTGGGAACATTCTTCCTGCATCTAACCTGTCTAAACCCGTCAGAATTTTAAACGTTTCCATGAGGTCCCCTCTCATTCTTCTGAACTCCAGTGAATACAAGCCCAGTTGATCCAGTCTTTCTTGATAGGTCAGTCCCACCATCCCGGGAATCAGTCTGGTGAATCTTCGCTGCACTCCCTCAATAGCAAGAATGTCCTTCCTCAAGTTAGGAGACCAAAACTGTTCACAATACTCCAGGTGTGGCCTCACCAAGGCCCTGTACAGATGCTTTGCATCTGTATTTAATAACCTTTTGCATTACTGCTAGGTTAATCACTTCCATTCTGCTTTGATTTGGCTGGAGTCAGGGCCTTGTGGAATCCATCGTGTTAATGATACTCAGAACTTCAACATGTGTGAATTTACTTTTCTATGAAAGATGAAGCTCGTCCAAAGTAGGATTTCAGTGAGCAGTGCCACTTTGGAGCCGTATTCCATTAGTTTGTTCAGTACATTGAAGCTCTGTTTTTTGACACTGATAGATTTTCAACTTGCGCCGCCAAGCATAAAAACTGACATTTGGATTTGGCCACCCATTATAACAAAACTGCCCAATTTTCACAAACCAATCTGCAATGCCTGTTTTGCAGTGAATTGATAATCGTCTCTATAAACAATTATGGGAGATGGAGTGTGACTCAGAATTGTGCTTGGTTAGATATGTCTTGGATCAGATCTCCCCAGTCTTGATTATAACAGACACCTTACTCCTGCTTCTGCAATTGCTCCCAACCCCTGCCAAGACACTCTTGCACTCTCAAACTCCAGTCCCTCCTCCATCTATCCTTTCTTCTCTAAGGTTATTGATTATCTTCACCCAATTAAAGTCAAAGCCTGCAGCCACTCCCACACAGTATGTTTTGCACTGCAGCAGGCCAAACTCAGGACCCAGCTCCCGGGAGACAAGGGCCACCTCAATGCCAAAAGGTAACTAGGCACCTAGGAGACTGCCATCTCATGTACTCCTGCCACTCAGGTAGCACTTGGAAAAAAGCATGGAGCCTGGGACAAGAGAAGCCAATAATGAGAAACTGATGCATGCTGCCCTGGGAGACATAAAAACAGATAGTAAAAGCATCTACAGATATATAAAATGGAAAAGAGTGACTAAATGATGGTCCCTTAGAAGATGAGAAGGGGGATTTAATAATGGGAAATGTGGAAATGGTTGAGACCTTAAACAATTATTTTGCTTCGGTCTTCACAGTGGAAGACACAAAAACAATGCCAGAAATTGCTGGTCACAGGAATGTGGGAAGGGAGGACCTTGAGATAATCACTATCACTAGGCAGGTAGTGCTGGACAGGCTAATGGGACTCAAGGTAGACAAGTCCCCTGGTCCGGATGAAATGCATCCCAGGGTATTAAAAGAGATGGTGGAAGTTATAGCAGATGCATTCGTTATAATCTACCAAAAGTCGACTCTGGGGAGGTACCAGCGGATTGGAAAGCAGCTAATGTAACGCCTCTGTTTAAAAAAGGGGGCAGACAAAAGGCAGGTAACTATAGGCTGGTTAGTTTAACATCTGTAGTGGGGAAAATGCTTGAAACTATCATTAAGGAAGAAATAGCGGGACATCGAGATAGGAATAGTGCAATCAAGCAGACGCAGCATGGATTCATGAAGGGGAAATCATGTTTAACTAATTTACTGGAATTCTTTGAGGATATAGCGAGCATGGTGGATAGAGGTGTACCGATGGATGTGATGTATTTAGATTTCCAAAAGGCATTCGATAAGGTGCCACACAAAAGGTTACTGCAGAAGATAAAGGCACGCGGAGTCAGAGGAAATGTATTAGCATGGATAGAGAATTGGCTGGCTAACAGAAAGCAGAGAGTCGGGATAAATGGGTCCTTTTCGGGTTGGAAATCGGTGGTTAGTGGTGTGCCACAGGGATCGGTGCTGGGACCACAACTGCTTACAATATACATAGATGACCTGGAAGAGGGGACAGAGTGTAGTGTAACAAAATTTGCAGATGACACAAAGATTAGTGGGAAAGCGGGTTGTGTGGAGGACACAGAGAGGCTGCAAAGAGATTTAGATAGGTTAAGCGAATGGGCTAAGGTTTGGCAGATGGAATACAATGTCGGAAAGTGTGAGGTCATCCACCTTGGGAAAAAAAACAGTAAAAGGGAATATTATTAATTGGGGAGAAATTACAACATGCTGTGGTGCAGAGGGACCTGGGAGTCCTTGTCCATGAATCCCAAAAAGTTAGTTTGTAGGTGCAGCAGGTAATCAGGAAGGCGAATGGAATGTTGGCCTTCATTGCGAGAGGGATGGAGTACAAAAGCAGGGAGGTCCTGCTGCAACTGTATAGGATATTGGTGAGGCCGCACCTGGAGTACTGCATGCAGTTTTGGTCACCTTACTTAAGGAAGGATATAGTAGCTTTGGAGGGGGTACAGAGACGATTCACTAGGCTGATTCCGGAGATGAGGGGGTTACCTTATGATGATAGATTGAGTAGACTGGGTCTTTACTCGTTGGAGTTCAGAAGGATGAGGGGTGATCTTATAGAAACATTTAAAATCATGAAAGGGATAGAAAAGATAGAGGCAGAGAGGTTGTTTCCACTGGTCGGGGAGACTAGAACTAGGGGGCACAGCCTCAAAATACGGGGGAGCCAATTTAAAACCGAGTTGAGAAGGAATTTCTTCTCCCAGAGGGTTGTGAATCTGTGGAATTCTCTGCCCAAGGAAGAAGTTGAGGCTAGCTCATTGAATGTTTTCAAGTCACAGATCGATAGATTTTTAACCAATAAGGGAATTAAGGGTTACGGGGAGCGGGCGGGTAAGTGAAGCTGAGTCCACAGCCAGATCAGCCATGATCTTGTTGAATGGCGGAGCAGGCTCGAGGGGCTAGATGGCCTACTCCTGTTCCTAATTCTTATGTTCTTATGAGACAGCACCACCTTCCATGACCATTCCAGTAATTATTAGGGTATTGGGCACTGCTTTACCATGGCTGCGTTTAAGAGCACATCATCACACACACCAAGGGAAGTATCATGGAAGCAAATACTTGGCCCTCACACATGACGTGTTCACTCATTAAAAATCTGGTGGCACTGAACTTGATGTATGGGTAGAGAGTTTGTCAGAATGTTTTACCAGGTCCCATGATTGAGAGATGTGTGAGTTGTGTGGACAATATAAGGCATTGTGACAAGGCATATTTGTACAGGGCACAAGGAAGATGCAGAAAGTATTGTTAATGTTGTGGTCACATTTAGTTATGAGAAGAGGTCATATATGAGAGCTTGCTGAATTGCTCTTGCACCTGGCATCAGGTTCTACTTTGCAGCCTAATCAGGCTTGATTTTACTCTAGGTCCCTTGATACACGTGGGGCACTCCTCCTTTGGGGCTTACATGATGCTTTGCAGGGTAAAGTTTTGCAGCATACAGCACACAATCCCTGAAAACTTAGCAGGGCTGTATGATAAAACATCCCATATCTATCCAAGCCCCTGTAGTGCTACTTTAGCATGGTGTGCTGAATGATTACTCGGCTGAATGCCAGCATCTCAATATACCTGTGCTCAGCTGCTGGCCCACGAGACCACACAGGTGCCCTGAGCAATACCTGCAGAGAATAGTCTTGGTTGTCCAGACACCATCCCAAGACTTGCTTTTATACAACTATGGACAGCGAATTGGCTTATTCTGCTGATATTCCCTGTAGCAACCAGAAATGATCCCAAAGTGTAAATGTCAAGTTTGTGACCTTGTGACCTTGATAGACAGATATGTCTAAGAGTTTGGCTGCAGGTCAACTTGGAGCATGTGCCATGGTGTCCTTTGTAAATCACAGCCTCTGTAGGCACTGTTCCTTTGACAAATGAAGTATGTGCATCTCTGTAGATTCTGGTGTAGTGGTCACAGTGAGTGGGAGCAAAGCACTGCTGGAACAGCCTGACCATTGTAATGCCTCTAATGGCCCTCCTCTTCGTCCGCCAGAAAGCACAGACATCGGAGAATTCTCATGAGGAAACCCACGTGCAAAATTGGACCTATTTGGATGGGAAAAAAACAACAGAAGGAATAGATGACGTTTCCAACACTGGCATTGAGCTCCCTTAAAATCATTTTAAATTTTTTCCCCTGCTTCTCTTTAGCTTTTCTTCACCCTCCAATACATCATCATGAAATCAGCCAATGGAGCGGTGCAGACACTTAATGCGCCCTTATTGCTGCAATCCACCAGCCCCGATCAAGCTAATGAGCACATCCCCATGTTTAGGGATGGGGTCCGTGCCCATCTTGCGCCAAAAGACAGGGACCCTCAGAATTTCGGGCCCTGATTGTCTGTGAAATGTGGATGGTTTGCATTTCTGAGTTTTGAAAATAAAACCAATTTTAGTTAATGTTTGGCTACTCAATTCCCTTGATATTGTTTTCCCTTCTCACAATGCTATGACCCTGTCAAAGTATGTGGGGGTCAAGGATTAATCAAGGACAGTCCGCATGGATTTGTTAAAGGTCTGACTAACTTGATTGAATTTTTTGAGGAGGTAACAAGGAGGATCGTTGAGGGCAGTGCGTCTGATGTAGTGTATATGGATTTTAGCACGGCTTTTGATAAGATCCCACATGGGTGGGCCACATTGTTCACATGCCTGACACAAGACTCTCAAAGCAAGCGCTCTACTCGGAACTCCTACACAGCAAGGAAGCTCAAGGTGAGCAGAGGAAATGTTTCAAGGACACCCTCAAAGCCTCCTTGATAAAATGCAACATCCCCACTGACACCTGGGAGTCCCTGGCCAAAGACCGCCCTAAATGGAGGAAGTGCATCCGAGAGGGCGCTGAGCACCTCGAGTCTCGTCGCCGAGAGCATGCAGAAACCAAGCGCAGGCAGCGGAAGGAGCGTGCGGCAAACCAGTCCCACCCACCCTTTCCTTCGATGACTGTCTGTCCCACCTGTGACAGAGACTATAATTCCTGTATTGGACTGTACAGTCACCTAAGAACTCACTTTTAGAGTTGAAGCAAGTCTTCCTTGATTTCGAGGCACTGCCTATGATGATGATGATGATGACATGACAGACTGGTCATGAAAGTTAAAGCCCATGGGATCCAAGGCAAAGTGACAAGTTGGATCCAAAATTGTCTCAGAGAAGCAAAGGGTAATGGTTGATGGCTGTTTTTTGACTGGAGGGCGGTTTCTAGTGGGGTTCTGCAGGGCTTAGTACTAGGTCCCTTGCTTTTGGTAGTGTACATCAATTATTTAGATTTGAATGTAGGGGGTATGATTAGAGGTTTGCAGATGATACAAAAATTGGCTGTGTGGTTGATAATGAAAAATAAAGCTGTACGCAGGCTAGAAGGGCCGAATGGCCTACTCCTGCACCTATTTTCTATGTTTCTATGTTTCTAACTGGTCAGGTGGGCAGAACAGTGGCAAATGGAATTCAGTCTGGAGAAGTGTGAGGTAATGCATTTGGTGAGGGCCAACAAGGCAAGGGAATACACATTAAATGGTAGGGTACTGAGAAAGTAGAGGAACAAAGGGACCTTGAAGTGCATGGCCACAGATGCCTGAAGGTAGCATGCCAGGTAGATAAGGCGGTTAAAAGGCATACAGAATACTTGCCTTTATTAGCTGAGAATACAAGAGCAGGGGGATTATGCTTGAACTGTATAAAACACTACTTAGGCCACAGCTGGAGTACTGCGTGCAGTTCTGATCACCATATCACAGGAAAGATGTAATTGTATTAGAGAGGGTACAGAGGAGATTTATGAGGATTTTGCCTGGACTGGAGAATTTTAGCCAAGAGGAAAGATTGATAGAACACACGAACATAAGAAATAGGAGCAGGAGTAGGCCATTTGGCCCATCGAGCCTGCTCCGCCATTTAATAAGATCATGGCTGATCTGATCATGGACTCAGTTCCACTTCCCTGCCCACTCCCCATAACCCTTTACTCCCTTATCACTCAAAAATCTGTCTATCTCAGCTTTAAATATATTCAATGACCCAGCCTCCACAGCTCTCTGGGGCAGAGACTTCCATAGATTTACAACCCTCTGAGAGAAGAAATTTTTCCTCATCTCAATTTTAAATGGGTGGCCCCTTATTCTAAGACTATGTCCCCTAGTTTTAGTTTCCCTATGAGTGGAAATATCCTCTCTGCATCCACCTTGTCGAGCCCCCTCATTATCTTATGTTTCAATAAGATCACCTCTCATTCTTCTGAACTCCAATGTATATAGGCCCAACCATCCTCATAAGACAACCCCCTCATCTCCAGAATCAACCTAGTGAACCTTCGCTGAACAGCCTCCAATGCAAGTATAAATACTTAAGTACGGAGACCAAAACTGTACGCAGTACTCCAGGTGTGGCCTCACCAATACCCTGTACAGTTGTAGCAGACTACTCTGCTTTTATACTCTATCCGCCTTGCAATAAAGGCCAACATTCCATTTACCTCCCTGATTACTTGCTGTACCTGTGTAGTAACTTTTTGTGTTTCATGCACAAGGACCCCCAGGTCTCTCTGTACTGCAGCACTTTGCAATTTTTCTCCATTTAAATTATAATTTGCTTTTCTATTATTTCTGCCAAAGAGCCTAACCTCTCATTTTCCCACATTATACTCCATCTGCCCACTCACTTTGCCTGTCTATACCCCTTTGCAGATTTTTCGTGTCCTCACAATTTGCTTTCCCACCCATCCTTGTTTCATCAGCAAACTTGGCTACATTACACTCGATCCCTTCATCCAAGTCATTAATATAGATTGTAAATAGTTGAGGGCTCAGCACCAATCCCTGCGGCACCACACTAGTCACTGTTTGCCGAAAAATGACTCATTTATCCCGACTCCATGTTTGCAGTTAGTTAGCCAATCCTCTATCCATACTAATATATTACCCCCAACCCCGGGAACTTTTATCTTGTGCAGTAACCTTTCAGGTGGCACCTTATCGAATGCCTTCTGGAAATCCAAATACACCACATCCACTGGTTCCCCCTTATCCACTCTGCTCGTTACATCCTCAAAGAATTCTCGCAAATTTGTCAAACTTGATTTCCCTTTCATAAAAACATGCTGACTCTGTTTGATTGAATCATGCTTTTCCAAATGTCCCACTACTGCTTCCTTAATAATGGACTCCAGCATTTTCCCAATAACAGATGTTAGGCTACGTGGTCTAGTTTCCTACTTGTTGTATGCCTCCTTTTTTAAACAGTGGTGTTACATGCGCGGTTTTCCAATCTGCTAGGACCGCCCCAGAATCCAGGGAATTTTGGTAGATTACAACCAATGCATCCACTCTCTCTCTTAAGATCCTTGGATGTAAGACATCAGGTCCAGGAGACTTGTCCACCTTTAGTCCCAATTATTTTACCGAGTAAGACTTCATTAGTGATTGTATTAAATTCCTCCCTCCCTATAGTCCCTTGATTATCCACTATTGGGATGTTTTTAGTGTCTTCTACCATGAAGACCGATACAAAATATTTGTTCAACATCTCTGCTATTTCCCTGTTCTGCATTATTAATTCTCCAGTCTCATCCTCCAGGGGACCAACATGTACTTTAGCCACTCTTTTTTTCCTTTTTATGTACGTGTAGAAACTCTTAAGGATAGTGTTAAATCCAAGGAAGAGGCAAATAAATTGGCCAGAAAAAGCAACAAACCTGAGGACTTGGAGAAATTTAGAATTCAGCAGAGGAGGACAAAGGGTTTAATTAAGCAGGGGAAATTAGAGTACAAGAAGAAGCTTGCCGGGAACATAAAAACTGACTGCAAAAGCTTCTATAGATATGTGAAGAGAAAAAGATTAGTGAAGACAAAAGTAGGTCCCTTGCAGTCGGATTCAGGTGAATTAATAATGGGGAACAAAGAAATGGCAGACCAATTGAACAAATACTTTGGTTCTGTCTTCACGAAGGAAGTACCTTCTGGAAGTACTAGGGGACTGAGTGTCTAGTGAAAAGGAGCAACTGAAGGATATCCTTATTAGGTGGGAAATTGTGTTAGGAAAATTGATGCGAGTGAAGGCCGATAAATCCCTGGGGCCTGATAGTCTGCATCCCAGAGTACTTAAGGAAGTGACCCTAGAAATAGTGGATGCATTGGTGATCATTTTCCAACAGTCTATCGACTCTGGATCAGTTCCTATGGACTGGAGGGTAGTTAATGTAACACCACTTTTTAAAAAGGGAGGGAGAGAGAAAGCGGGTAATTATAGACCGGTTAGCCTGACATCGGTAGTGGGGAAAATGTTGGAATCAATTATTAAGGATGAAATAGCAACGCATTTGGAAAGCAGTGACAGGATCGGTCCAAGTCAGCATGGATTTATGAAGAGGAAATCATGCTTGACAAATCTTCTGGAATTTTTTGAGGATGTAACTAGTAGAGTGGACAAGGGAGAACCAGTGGATGTGGTGTATTTGGACTTTCAAAAGGCTTTTGACAAGGCCCCACACAAGAGATTGGTGTGAAAAATCAAAGCACATGGTATTGGGGGTAATATACTGATGTGGATTGAAAACTGGTTGGCAGACAGGAAGCAGAGAGTCGGGATAAACGGGTCCTTTTCAGAATGGCAGGCAGTGACTAGTGGAGTGCCGCAGGGCACAGTGCTGGGACCCCAGCTCTTTACAATATACATCAATGATTTGGATGAAGGAATTGAGTGTAATATCTCCAAGTTTGCAGATGACACTAAGTTGGGTGGCAGTGTGAGCAGTGGGGGGGGGGGGAGGACGCTAGGAGGCTGCAGGGTGACTTGGATAGGTTAGGTGAGTGGGCAAATGCATGGCAGATGCAGTATAATGTGGATAAATGTGAGGTTATTCACTTTTGGGGCAAAAACGCGAAGACAGAATATTATCTGAATGGCGGCAGATTAGGAAAAGGGGAGGTGCAGCGAGAACTGGGTGTCATGGTTCATCAGTCATTGAAAGTTGGCGTACAGGTACAACAGGCAGTGAAGAAGGCAAATGGTATGTTGGCCTTCATAGCTAGGGGATTTGAGTATAGGAGCAAGGAGGTCTTACTGCAATTGTACAGGGCCTTGGTGAGGCCTCACCTGGAATATTGGTCTCCTAATCTGAGGAAGGACGTTTTTGCTATTGAGGGAGTGCAGCGAAGGTTCACCAGACTGATTCCCGGGATGGCTGGACTGACAAATGAGGAGAGACTGGATCAACTGGGCCTTTCTACATTGGAGTTTAGAAGGATAAGAGGGGATCTCATATAAACATATAAGATTCTGACGGGACGGGACAGGTTAGATGCGGGTAGAATATTCCCGAAGTTGGGGAAGTCCAGAACCAGGGGACACAGTCTTAGTATTGTGTTCCTAACACAGATGAGGCTGCACACAGGAAGGTTAAAGTAACAGTAACCTCAGTCTTTAATAAGACACTCCAGAGTGAGGAACACGCCTTAGGTGCCGGCTTAAATACAGTGCTCCCAAGGGATGCTGGAATCCCTTGGGACTTCAGGGGATGAGTTCCCTGGTGGTGGAACATGGGAGTGCATGCTTTACAGATACACAACATCAGTCCCCCCACCGAAAGTCAGTGAAATTTATTTACAAGGTGAGGCGGTCGGGAGCCTTTCTTTCCCTGGTGGACCGCCTTGGTATAAATGTCTGTTCTGGTGTGTTGGCTCTGCCCTCGCTGGGCTGGCGTGTTGTTGGCCCTGCAGGGCTGCTAGGTGAGCCTGGCCTTGCTGGGCTGTTGGGCGTGATGGGTTCGATTTCCTGGTCTGGCGTGGTGTCGTTGATCCTTTGGGTGTGTGTTGTGGACTCAAAAAAGTTGGTATCTGCTGTGGGTTGTTCAGGGCAGTCTGTGAACCGCAGCCTCATTTGGACCAGGTGCTTTTTGCAAATTTGTCTATTGTCTAGTTTGACTACAAACACCCTATTCCCTTCTTTAGCTATCACCGTGCCCGCGATCCACTTGGGACCATGTCCATAGTTTAGCACATACACAGGGTCATTCAGATCAATTTCCCGTGACACAGTGGCGCGACCATCGTTTACATTTTGTTGCTGCCGCCCGCTCTCTACTTGATCATGCAGGTTGGGGTGAACCAGCGAGAGTCTGGTTTTAAGTGTCCTTTTCATGAGTAGCTCAGCCGGGGGCACCCCTGTGAGTGAGTGGGGTGTCGTGCGGTAGCTGAGCAGTACTCGGGATAGGCGGGTTTGGAGTGAGCCTTCTGTGACTCGTTTAAGGCTCTGTTTGATGGTTTGTACTGCCCGCTCTGCCTGGCCATTGGAGGCTGGTTTAAACGGGGCCGAGGTGACATGTTTGATCCCATTGCAGGTCATGAATAATTTAAATTCGGCACTGGTGAAACATGGCTCGTTGTCACTGACCAGTATGTTAGGCAGGCCGTGGGTGGCAAACATGGCCCTCAGGCTTTCAATGGTGGCGGTGACGGTGCTTCCCAACATTATTTCACATGCAATCCATTTTGAAAAAGCATCCACCACCACGAGGAACATTTTACCGAGAAATGAGCCCGCATAGTCGACATGGATCCTCGACCATGGTCTGGAGGGCCAGGACCACAAACTTAGTGGTGCCTCTTTGGGCGCGTTGCTCAACTGAGCACATATGCTGCATTGCCGTACACAGGACTCTAAGTCAGAGTCGATACCGGGCCACCACACGTGGGATCTGGCTATCACTTTCATCATTACTATACCCGGGTGTGTGCTGTGAAGATCTGAGATGAACGTCTCCCTGCCCTTTTTTGGTAGCACTACGCAGTTGCCCCACAACAGGCAGTCTGCCTGAATGGACAACTCGTCCTTTTGCCGCTGGAATGGCTTGATTGGCTCTTGCATTTCAATGGGGATGCTGGTCCAGCTCCCATGCAGTACACAGTTTTTTATTTGGGACAGCAGGGGATCTTGGCTGGTCCAAGTCCTAATCTGGCAGGCCGTGATAGGTGATTTATCATTTTCAAACGCTTCCATGACCATCAACAAGTTTGCAGGCTGCACCATTTCCACCCCCGTGGTGGGCAATGATAGCCAACTGAGAGCTTCCGCACAGTTCTCGGTGCCTGGCCTGTGGCGGATGGGTATAGTTATATGCTGATAGCGCAAGTGTCCACGTTTGTATGCGGGTTGAGGCATTAATATTTATCCCCTTGTTTTCAGCGAACAGAGATATGAGGGGCTTGTAATCGGTTTCCAGCTCAAATTTGAGGCCAAACAGGTACTGATGCATTTTCTTTACCCCGAACACACACGCTAATGCCTCTTTCTCAATCATGCTGTAGGCCCTCTCGGCCTTAGACAAGCTCCTGGAAACACAGGCGACAGGTTGCAACTTCCCTGCAACGTTAGCTTGTTGTAATACACACCCGACTCCGTACGACGACGCATCACATGCTAGCACAAGACTTTTACATGGGTTATACAATACAAGCAGCTTGTTGGAGCATAAAATGTTTCTGACTTTCTCAAAAGCAATTACTTGTTTTTTTCCCCATACCCAGTTCTCACTTTTGCGCAATAACACATGTAGGGGCTCTAAAAGCGTGCTTAACCCTGGTAGGAAGTTACCAAAATAGTTGAGGAGTCCCAGGAACGACCGCAGCTCCGTGACGTTGTGTGGCCTGGGCACGTTCCTGATAGCCTCTGTCTTGGCGTCTGTGGGCCGAATGCCGTCCACCGCGATCTTTCACCCCAAAAACTTCACTTCTGTTGCCATGAAGATGCATTTCAACCTCTTCAGCCACAGCCCTACGCGATCCAGTCGCTGGAGGACCTCCTCCAGGTTTTGTAGGTGCTCGGTGGTGAGCCGACCCGTGACCAATATGTCGTCCTGAAAGACCACCGTGTGTGGTACCGACTTGAGTAGGCTCTCCATGTGTCTCTGGAAGATCGCTGCAGCCGACCGAATTCCAAACGGGCATTGGTTGTAGATGAAGTCCCTTCTGCGTGTTGATGCAGGTGAGGCCCTTCGAAGACTCCTCCAGCTCCTGCGTCATGTAGGCCGAAGTCAGGTCGAGCTTGGTGAACGTCTTGCCTCCTGCCAGTGTCGCCATAGGTCGTCTGCCTTAGGTAGCGGGTATTGGTCCTGTAGCGAGAAATGATTAATGGTTACTTTATAATCGTCGCAAATCCCGACCGTGCCATCACTTTTGAGTACTGGAACAATCAGGCTGGCCCATTCGCTTAATTCCATTGGGGAGATGATGTCCTCGCTTTGCAGCCTGTCCAGCTCAATTTCCTCTCTCTCTCTCATCATGTGAGGTACCGCTCGTGCCTTGTGGTGAATGGGTCGTGCCTCTGGGACCAAGTGGATCCGCACCTTCGCCCCGGAAAAGTTTCCAATGCCTGGCTCAAAAATGGAAGGAAATTTGTTCAGAACCTGGGTACATGAGGCCTCATCGACATGTGATATCGCTCAGATGTCATTCCAGTTCCAGCGGATTTTGCCCAGCCAGCTCCTTCCAAGCAGTGTGGGGCCATCGCCCGGGACAATCCAGAGTTGCAGTTCATGCACCGTGCCCTCGTAGGTGACCTTGACCATGGCGCTGCCCAGGACAGTGTACGTTCTCAGTTTCGTGTGGATGGGGCTCAGGGCTGGTCTGAATGCCTTGTTGCACCACAGTCTCTCAAACATCTTTTTACTCATGATGGATTGGCTCGCACCAGTGTCCAGTTCCATGGCTATGGGTAAGCCATTCAATTTTACATTTAGCATTTTGGTGGACATTTCATCGAAAATGTGTGCACCCCATGTACTTCAGCATCTGCCTCCTCTCTCTGCGGCTCGAAATTGCTTTGATCCACCATGGACCGATCTTCCTCTGCCACGTGGTGGTTAGCAGGTTTTGCAGAGCTTGCAGCTCGTTTGCAAGCTCGTTGGAGGTGCCCCATTGTTCCACAGGTCTTACAAACATACCCTTTGAAGTGGCATGAATAGGCTAAATGGAAGCCTCCACAACGCCAACAAGGTGTGAATTGCCTTGCATTCATCCTTTGTTGGGGACTCTGGGTCATCTGGGTCACCTGAGGCTTACTGGCAGTTGCAGACTCATGGGTTCTGCCCTGTACATTTCTGCTCGCAAACACAGTTCCAGTTAACTTATGAACATTGCTATCACTTGTGTGCTGAGAGATTTGTTTGGTGTTATCACTGGTAGACATAAACGCCTGTGGTATCGCAATGGCCTTACTGAGGGTCGGTGTCTCTGCAGTCAAAAGTTTTCGTAGGATGGTCTCGTAGCCAATGCCCAGTACAAAAAAGTCTCTGAGCATTTTCTCCAGGTAGCCATTAAACTCACATTGTCCTGCAAGTCGCCTTAGCTCGGCGATGTAGCTCGCCACTTCCTGACCTTCAGATCGCTGGCACATGTAGAACCGATACCTCGCCATCAGCACGCTCTCCCTCGGGTTAAGATGCTCCCGAACCAATGTACACAGCTCCTCATACGACTTATCTGTGGGTTTCACCGGAGCCAGAAGATTCTTCATGAGGCTGTAGGTCGGTGCCCAGCAGACTGTGAGGAGGACCGCTCTCCTTTTTGCAGCGCTTTCTTCTCTGTCCAGCTCATTGGCTGTAAAGTACTGGTCTAGCTGTTTGACATACGCTTCCCAGTCCTCACCCTCCGAGAACTTCACCAGGATGCCCACAGTTTGCTGCATCTTTGTGTTGGATTCGTATTCTGGTTGCCAATTATTTTGTTCCTAACACAGATGAGGCTAAAGTAACAGTGACCTCAGTCTTTAATAAGACACTCCAGAGTGAGGAACAGGCCTTCGGGACCGGCTTATATACAGTGCTCCCAAGGGATGCTGGGATCTCTTGAGACTTCAGGGGATGTGCTCCCTGGTGGCGGAACATGGGAGTGCATGCTTTGCAGATACACAACACTTAGGATAAGGTGTAGGCCATTTAGGACTGATCAGAGGAAACTTCTTCACTCAGAGAGTTGTTAACCTATGAAATTTCCTGCTGCAGAGAGTTGTTGATGCCAGTTCATTGGATATATTCAAGAGGGAGTTAGATATGGTCCTTATGGCTAAGGGGATCAAGGGGTATTGAGAGAAAGCAGGAAAAGTACTGAGGGAATGATCAGCCATGATCTTTTTGAATGGTGGTGCAGGCTCGAAGGGCCGAATGGCCTACTCCTGCACCTATTTTCTATTTTTCTATATTTCTATCTGTGTTTTTATATTTCGTGCTAGTTTACTTTCATAATTTATCTTCCCTCTCTTAATCATTTTTTTAGTCATTCTCCGCTGGCTTTTAAAAATTTCCCAATCCTCTGGCCTCCCACTAGTCTTGGCCACATTGTATGCCTTTGTTTTCAATTTGATACCCTCCCTTATTTCCTTCGTTAGCCATGAATGGTTATCCCTTCTCTTACAGTCTTTCCTTCTCATTGGGATATATTTTTGTTGTGAGTTAGGAAATATCTCCTTAAATGTCCCATTCTTTCGTCTATTTTCCCAGTCCACTTTAGCCAACTCTGCCCTCATACCTTTGTAGTCTCCTTTATTTAAGCTTAGGACCCTGGTTTGAGAACCAACTTTCTCACTCTCCAACTGAATTTGAAATTCAACTATATTATGGTCACTCATTCCGAGAGGATCTTTTACTACGAGATCATTTATTAATCCTGCCTCATTACACAGTACTAGATCTAAAATAGATCCCTAGTTGGTTCCGCAACGTACTGTTCAAGGAAAGTATCCCGGATACACTCTATGATCTCCTCCTCAAGGCTACCCTGGCTAATTTGCTTTGTCCAATCAATATGAAGGCCAAAATCATCCATGATTATTGTCGTTCCTTTATTACAAGCCTCCATTATTTCTTGATTTGTACTCTGTCCAACAGTGTAACTATTGTTAGGGGGCCTATAGACTATGCCCGCCAATGATTTTTTTTCCCTTTATTATTCCTTATCTCCACCCAAACTGATTCAACATCTTGATCCTCTGAGCCAATATCATTTCTCACTAACGCACTGATCTCATCCTTTATTAACAGTGCTACCCCACCTCCTTTTCCTTTCTGCCTGTCCTTCTGAATTGTCAAATACCTCTTAATATTTAGTTCCCAGTGCTGGTCACCTTGCAACCATGATAGGCTGGGTTTGTTTTCTTTGGAACAGAGGAGGCTGAGAGGAGACTTAATTGAGATGTGTACAATTATGAGGGGCCTAGACAGAGTGGATAGGAAGGACTTCTTTCCCTTATCAGAGGGGTCAACAACCGGGGGGCATAGATTTAAAGTAATTAATAGGAGGTTTATAGGGAATTTGAGTGGAAATTCTTTCACCCAGGGGTTGTGGAGGTCTGGAACTCACTGCCTGAAAGGGTGGTAGAGGTAGAAACCTTAACCACATTTAAAAAGTACTTGGATGTGCAGTTGAAGTGCCGTGACCTACAGGGTTACAGACCAAGAGATGGAAAGTGGGATTATGCTGGATAGCTTTGTCAGCCGGCGGGTCACAATGGGTCGAAATGGTCTCCTTCCATGCTGCAAATTTCCATGATTCCATGATTCTATGATTCTAAGGGAAAGTTCTCTCATTTGATTATCTTGACTGATGCCCTCCCCACTATGGGCACATTTTGGGTATCCGTCACATCAGAAGTGGCACTGTGCCAGCCGCTTTCCCCCATTCCAGGGTCAGCCACTTCAACTGTTTTTTTTAATGGATCCTTCGGACCCCTTTACCAGGGGGCTGGTGAAGGTCCAGACATTGTAGTCATTTTAGGGCATCCGGGCCAAGATACAGACTGGACCCTGAGGCAGACCTCACTTTTGCTGACCAGGAGCACAATACTCCTCCTTTCACCTGATGTATCCGTCACCTAGCAGATCCCAGGCCAGGGCTGAAGAAACTCCTGGCCTTGGAGTCCCATCCCTGAGAGTAAGGCACTCTGGCGGACAGAGGTTCTGCCCCCGTGCCTCCCCCACCCCGTGAAATTCTGGGCAGATGCTAGGACCAAGCATAACTTAGTTCAAGTCTAATTTACAGCAGGAATGTTCTGGAAGACCACGGGGCTGACATATTAAACATGAGTCTTCTGACCTTCCGAGGGAAATGGATTGTTCCCATTGTTGCTTGTGTTGGATACAGCAGTCATAGAAACATAGAAAAATATAAATTAGGTGCAGGAGCAGGCCATTCGGCCCTTCGAGCCTGCACTGCCATTCAATAAGATCATGGCTGATCATTCAACCTCAGTACCCCTTTCCTGCTTTCTCTCCATACCCCTTGATCCCTTTGGCCGTGAGGGCCATATCTAACTCCCTTTTGAATATATCTAACGAACTGGCATCAACAACTCTCTGCGGTAGAGAATTCCACAGGTTAACCATTCTCTGAGTGAAGAGGTTTCTCCTCATCTCGGTCCTAAATGGCTTACCCCTGGTTCTGGAACCCCCCACAGCAACGGGAACATTCTTCCTGCCTCTAACCTGTCCAATCCTGTCAGAATTTTATATGTTTCTATGAGATCCCTCCTCATTCGTCCAAACCCTAGTGGATACAAGCCCAGCTGATCTAGTCTCTCCTCATATGTCAGTCCTGCCATCCCGGGAATCAGTCTGGTGAACCTTCGCTGTACTCCCTCAATAGCAAGAATGTCCTTCCTCAGATTAGGAGACCAAAATTTAACACAATATTCTCGATGTGGCCTCACCAAGGCCCTGTACAACTGCAGTAAGACCTCCCTGCTCCTATACTCAAATCCTCTCGTTACGAGGCCAATATGCCATTTTCCGCCTTCACGACTTGTTGTACCTGCATGCCAACCTTCAATGACTGATGTACCATGTCAGCCAGGTCTCGTTGCACCTCCCCTTTTCCTAATCTGTCACCATTCAGATAATATTCTGTCTTCCTGTTATTGCCACCAAAGTGGATAACCTCACATTTATCCACATTATACTGCATCTGTCATGCATTTGCCCGCTCGCCTAACCTGTCCAAGTCACCCTGCAGCCTCTTAGCATCCTCCTCGCAGCTCACACCACCACCCAGCTTATTGTCATCTGCAAACTTGGAGATATTACATTCAATTTCTTCATCTAAATCATTGATGTACATTGTAAATAGCTGGGGTCCCAGCACTGAACCCTGCGGCACCCCACTGGTCACTGCCTGCCATTCTGAAAAGGACCCATTTATTCCGACTCTGTTTACTGTCTGCCAACCAGTTTTCTATCCACGTCAATACTTTACCCCCAATACCATGTGCTTTAATTTTGCGCACTAATCTCTTGTGTGGGACATTGTCAAAAGCCTTTTGAAAGTCCAAATATACCACATCCACTGGTTCTCCCTTGTCCACTCTACTAGTTACATCCTCAAAAAATTCTAGAAGATTTGTCAAGCATGATTTCCCTTTCATAAATCTATGCTGACTTGGACCGATCCTGTCACTGCTTTCCAAATGCACTGCTTTTTCATCTGTAATAATTAATTCCAACATTTTCCCCACTACTAATGTCAGGCTAACCGGTCTATAATTCCCTGTTTTCTCTCTCCTTCCTTTTTTAAAAAGTGGTGTTACATTAGCTACCCTCCAGTCCATAGGAACTGATCCAAAGTCAATAGAATGTTGGAAAATGATGATCAATTTCTATTTCTAGGGCTACTTCCTTAAGTACTCTGGGATGCAGACTATCAGGCCTTGGGAATTTATCGGCCTTCAATCCCATCAATTTCCCGAACACAATTTCCTGACTCATAAGGATTTCCTTCAGTTCCTCCTTTTCGCAAGACCCTCGAACCCCTAGTATTTCCGGAAGGTTATTTGCGTCTTCCTTAGTGAAGACAGATCCAAAGTATTTGTTCAACTGGTCTGCCATTTCTTTGTTTCCATTATAAATTCACCTGATTCTGACTGCAGAGGACCTATGTTTGTCTTCACTAATCTTTTTCTCTTCACATATCTATAGAAGCCGTTGCAGTCAGTTTTTATGTACCCTCCAAGCTTACTCTCATACTCTATTTTCCCCCTCCTAATTAGACCCTTTGTCCTCCTCTGCTGAATTCTAAATTTCTCCCAGTCCTCAGGTTTGATGCTTTTTCTGGTCAATTTATATGCTTCTTCCTTGGATTTAACACTATCCCTAATTTCCCTTGTTAGCCACGGTTGAGCTTTCCCCGTTTTATTTTTACTCCAGACAGGGATGTACAATTGTTGAAGTTCATCCATGTGATCTTTAAATGTTTGCCATTGCCTATCCACCGCCAACTCTTTAAGTATCATTCACCAGTCTATTCTAGCCAATTCACGTCTCTTACCATCAAAGTTACCTTTCCTTAAGTTCAGGACCCTAGTCTCTGAATTTACTGTGTCACTTTCCATCTTCATAAAGAATTCTACCATATTATGGTCACTCTTCCCCAAGAGGCCTCGGACAACAAGATTGCTAATTAGTCCTTTCTCATTACACATCACCCAGTCTAGGATGGCCAGCTCTCTAGTTGGTTCCTCGATATATTGGTCTAGAAAACCATCCCTAATACACTGGAAATCCTCTTCCACCGTATTGAACATAAGAACATAAGAATTAGGAAGAGGAGTAGGCCATCTAGCCCCTTGAGCCTGCTCCACCATTCAACAAGATCATGGCTGATCTGGCCGTGGACTCAGCTCCACTTACCCGCCCGCTCCCCGTAACCCTTAATTCCCTTATTGGTTAAAAATTGCTACCAGTTTGGTTAGCCCAATCTATATGTAGATTAAAGTCGCCCATGATAACTGCTGTACCTTTATTGCACGCATCCCTAATTTCTTGTTTGATGCTGTCCCCTACCTCACTACTATTGTTTGATGGTCTGTACACAACTCCCACTAGCGTTTTCTGCCCTTTGATATTCGCACGCTTGCCGATAAGGTCGGAAAGCTCAGCCATTGAGTCCTGCCTCAGGATAAAGAAAACTTTAGTTGAATCATTGTTCAGACAGCAAATAATCACAACCACTGGTCAGAAAATTCATACCCAGATTTCCAATATATACTGACATCGGGAAAGCTTCCCAATCCTCACGCAGTGCTGCTTTGTAAAGTGACCCACTGGATCTCCATTTTCCTTCGTGGATCTTTGCTTTTACTTTTTAAATTTCAATCAATTGCTCGACATTGTTTAATATTTTTGTTTCATTTAAATAAATGTATATCTAATATTCTCCTTACTTTTGGCACTATGCATCATTCTATGTTTTCAACAATGCACAACCGATCCCTATTTGGGCTGCTAGGAACTGTGAAAGAGTGGGATTTGCTGTTGGTTAAAATACTTCTCCCTAGTGCAGATATGTTCCTGGAACTGTCTCGTTTCCCATATTACATGTGTTCAACAATCAGTATATTGACACCTTGTGGCTGAATAATAAATAAGACAATATTTGCAAAAAAATTATGATGCATTACGAATTCTAGCTTCAGTGGAGGTCCTGCAGCAAATCTATAATGGAAAGGAGGTATGCAGCTGTTATTAATAAGTAACTCCTGGGATTGAACTAAGTCAATAAGGCATACATTTTATGGCAGAGTCAAGATCAAAAGTCTGCTCTCATAAGTGATTGGCAAGTCTAAGTAGTGTGCACTGCATCTGCTGCAACAATTCAATAGGTTTACTGTTACACAGTAACTGAAAAACCACAAGCAGGTTTGCAACACTACAAGATTTATTTAGCTTTCAAACATGCAAATTGTCTAAAAAATCTATCTAAACATCCCAGCAAATTGCTATTATGACATTTAACAACTTTTGACAAATGTAGACGTGTGGCCAATAATTACTTCTCTGTTATAAAGACCCCAATTTTAAATCCGGGGGTGTGCATGAGAAACTCCCCCTGTGCAGCACAACACAGACCCGGGCTGTGTTAACTCCCAGGCATCATTAACATGCCACCGGTCCATTTCCTGCCCGGAAAGGATGCTGGCCTGCTGAACATTGGGCAGCCCATCAGCTGCAGCGTGAGGAAGGGGGTTCTGGGAGGGTCTCGCGGGAGGGAAGGGGAGAGAGTCCAGGGCATGAGAGATTTAAATTTTCCTTGTCGGGCCCACAGGCGCTTAACTTAACCCGAACTTAACTTAAAAGGCCTCTTCTCGCCTAACTAATAATTTACCTAGCGGGAAAGCTTCAGTAGCCTCTCCGCTCAGTCTGGTTAAAATAGCAGCCCGATGACATATGCAGATCAGGGTTAGATTATGTTAATGACGACCCTGTCAACTTTAAGCGGACGGCTTAGCTGCCGTAAAGATGCCAGAGTAAAAATTATGGTCAGCGTATCTGGGCCACTTGAGGGCGGGTTAAATTCCTCAGAGCGTTTTAACGAAAAGAATTAAGAAAGATTTGTATTTATATAGGGCCTTTCATGACCATCAGACATCCTAAAGCTTTTTACAGCCAATTAAATACTTTTTGAAGTGTAGTCACTGTTGTAATGTAGGAAATGTGGCAGTCAAAATGCACACAGCGAGCTCTCACAAACAGCAATGTGATAATGACCAGATAAGCTGTTTTAGTGATGTTGATTGAGGGATAAATATTGGCCAGGACACCGGGGATAACTCCCCTGCTCTTCTTCGAAATAATGCCATAGGATCTCTTACGTCCATCTGAGAGAACAGAAGGGACCTCGGTTTATCATCTCATCCGAAAGATGGCACCTCCGACAGTGTAGCATTCCCTTAGTACTGCACTGTCAGTGTAAAGTTTTGAGTTCAACTCTCTGGAGTGGGACTTGAACCCACAACCTTCTGACTCAGAGGCAAGAGAGCAACCAGCTGAGCCATGGCCACTGCCAGTTTCTGCTGGGTGGGTAGTATTAAATGCTGACAATTAAAAAAAAACATAGCTGAGGAGGGGCAAGAAGGCAGGGGAGGAAAACTCATAGAATAGTACAGCACAGAAGGAGGCCATTTGGCCCATCGAGTCTGCTCTTTTGAAGAGCAGTCCAGTTAGTTCCACTCCCCAACTCTTCCCCCACATCCTAGCAATTTTTCTCCTTCAAATATTTATCCAATTCGCTTTTGAAGGTTACTATTCAATCTGTATCCACCATTCTAAATCCTGACCACTCTGTGTAAAAATGTTTTTCCTCATGTCGTTGCTGGTTCTTTTGCCAATCACCTCTGGTTATCGACTCTTCTTCAGCCATTGGAAACAGCTTCTCTTTATTTACTTTATCTAAACCCTTCATGATTTTAAACACCTCTATCAAATCTCCTTAATCTTCTCTGCTCTACGGAGAATAACCCCAGCTACTCGGGTCTATCCACAAAACTATAATCCCGTATCCCTGGAACAATTCTAGTAAAATCACTTCTGTGCTGTCTCCAAGGCCTTGACATCCTTCCTGAAGTGTGGTGCCCAGAGTTAGACACAATACTCCAGCTGGGGCCGAACGAGTGTTTTATACAGGCTTAGCATAACTTCCTGGCATATGCCTCTATATATAAATCCCAGGATTCCATATGCTTTATTTACAGCTTTGTTAACCTGTCCTGCCACTTCAAAGATTTGTGCACCCACACCGTCCGGTCTCTCTCTTCTTGCACCCACTTTGGAATTGTACCATTTAGCATGTATTGTAACATTTAGCCTGTATTGTCCCTCTCATCCTTCCTACAAACATGCAACACCGCACACTTTTCTGAATTGAATTTCATCTGCCATGTGTCTGCCCATTCCAGCTGCCTGTCTGTGTCCACTTGAAGTCGATTACTACCTTCCTCACTTTACTACACCGTGTCATCTGCAAATTTCAAAATTGTACCCTTTACCCCCAAATCCAAGAGAGGCGACAGAGGAGGGGTGGGGAGGGGTCAGAGGAGGGGAGCGGGGGTCAGAGAAGGACGGGGGAGGGGTCAGAGGACGGGGGAGGGGTCAGAGGACGGGTGTCAGAGGAGGAAGGAGGAGAAAGGGGGGAAGGGGACAGAGGATGGGGGAACAGTGGAGGAGGAGGAGGAGAGGACACAGAGGAAGGGGAGGGAGGACAGAGGACAGAGTGGGGGAGAGGAGGGGGGGGAGAGGACAGAGGAGGGGGGGAGGGGACAGAGGAGGAGGGAAGGGGACAGGAGGGGGAAGGGGACAGGAGGGGGTGAGGGGAAGGGGAGGGGTCAGGAGGGGGTGAGGGGAAAGGGTGAGGGGAGGGGAAGGGGAGGGGTCAGAGGAGGGGAAAGGGGAGGGTTCAGAGGAGGGGGAGGGGTCAGATGTCAGAGGAGGCGGGAGGGTACGGGGAGGGGGAGGGGTCAGGAGGGAGGAGGAGGAGGGGACTGGGGAGGGGGAGGGGGAAGGGGTCAGAGGAGGAGGGGAGCAGGGGAGGGGAGGGGGAAAGGGTCAGAGGATGGGGAAGGGGTCAGAGGAGGAGGGAAGGGGTCAGAGGAGGAGGGAAGGGTCAGAGGAGGGGACAGGGGTCAGAGGAGGGGACAGGGATCAGAGGAGGGGCAGGGGAGGGGAGGGGCAGGGGAGGGGAGGGGCAGAGGAGGGGGTTGTGGGATGGTAGGAGGGGGTCGGGGGAGGGAGGAGGTGGTCAGGGGAGGGGGGAAGGGATCAGAGCAGGGGGGGGGAGGACACAGAAGGGGGGACAGAGGACAGAGTGGTGGAGAGGAAGGGGGAGAGGACAAAGGAGGGGACAGGGGAGGGGGCAGAGGAGGGGAGGGGGGACATAGGAGGGGGTGCAGAGGAGGGGGGACAGAGGAGGTGAGGACAGGGGGGGCAGAAGGGGGGAGGGGGACAGAGGAGGGAGGAGGGGGGGAGGTGACAGAGGAGGGGGGGAAGGGGACAGGAGGGGTTGGAGGGGCGGGAAGGGGACAGGAGGGATTCGAGGGGCTGGGAGGAGTCAGGAGGGGGGAGGGGTCAGGGGAGAGGGAGGGGAGGGGAGGGGAGGGGTCAGAGGAGGGGGAAGGGGAGGGTTCAGAGGAGTGGAGGGGTCAGATGTCGGAGGGTACAGGGGAGGGGGAGGGGTCAGGAGGGAGGAGGGGACTGGGGAGGGGGAAGGGGTCAGAGGAGAAGGGGGAAAGAGGAGGGGGTCAGGGGAGGAGGGGGTCAGGGGAGGGGAGGAAGGGGTCAGGGGAGGGGGTCAGGGGGGCAGAGGAGAGGTTCAGGGGAGGGTAGGAGGGGGTCGGGGAGGGGGAGGGGGTCAGGGGAGGGAGGAGGTTGTCAGGGGAGGGGGGAGGGGGCAGAGGAGGGGGCAGGGATCAGAAGAGGGGGAGGGGTCAGAGAAGGGTGGAGGGTACGGGGAGGTGGAGGGGGAGGGGTCAGGAAGGAGGAGGGGACTGGGGAGGGGGTAAGGGGTCAGAGGAGGGGGGACAGAGGGGGGGGGTCAGGGAAGGGAGGAAGGGGGGGAAGGGGTCAGAGGAGGGGGAGGGGTCAGAAGAGGTGGGGAGGGGTTAGAGGAGGGGGAGGGGGGTCAGAGGACGGAGGGACAGAGGAGGGTGGAGGGGGGAAGGGGTCAGAGGAGGGGGGGGGGAGGACACAGAAGGGGGGCAGAGGACAGAGGACAGAGTAGTGGAGAGGAGGGGGGGAGAGGACGGAGGAGGGAACAGAGGAGGGGGGGGGGACAGAGGAGGGGGGGACAGAGGAGGGGAAAGGGGACAGAAGAGGGGGGAAGGGGACAGGAGGGGTTGGAGGGGCTGGGAGGAGTCAGGAGGGGGGAGGGGTCAGGGGAGAGGGAGGGGAGGGGAGGGGAGGGGTCAGAGGAGGGGGAAGGGGAGGGTTCAGAGGAGTGGAGGGGTCAGATGTCGGAGGGTACAGGGGAGGGGGAGGGGTCAGGAGGGAGGAGGGGACTGGGGAGGGGGAAGGGGTCAGAGGAGAAGGGGGAAAGAGGAGGGGGTCAGGGGAGGAGGGGGTCAGGGGAGGGGAGGAAGGGGTCAGGGAGGGGGTCAGGGGGGCAGAGGAGAGGTTCAGGGGAGGGTAGGAGGGGGTCGGGGAGGGGGAGGGGGTCAGGGGAGGGAGGAGGTTGTCAGGGGAGGGGGGGAGGGGGCAGAGGAGGGGGCAGGGATCAGAAGAGGGGGAGGGGTCAGAGAAGGGTGGAGGGTACGGGGAGGTGGAGGGGGAGGGGTCAGGAAGGAGGAGGGGACTGGGGAGGGGGTAAGGGGTCAGAGGAGGGGGGACAGAGTCAGAGGAGGAGGGGAACAGAGGAGGGGGGACAGAGGGGGGGGTCAGGGAAGGGAGGAAGGGGGGGAAGGGGTCAGAGGAGGTGGGGAGGGGTTAGAGGAGGGGGAGGGGGGTCAGAGGACGGAGGGACAGAGGAGGGTGGAGGGGGGAAGGGGTCAGAGGAGGGGGGGGGGACAGAGGAGGGGGGGACAGAGGAGGGGAAAGGGGACAGAAGAGGGGGGAAGGGGACAGGAGGGGTTGGAGGGGCTGGGAGGAGTCAGGAGGGGGGAGGGGTCAGGGGAGAGGGAGGGGAGGGGTCAGAGGAGGGGGAAGGGGAGGGTTCAGAGGAGGGGGAGGTGTCAGATGTCAGAGGAGACAGGAGGGTACAGGGGAGGGGGAGGGGTCAGGAGGGAGGAGGGGACTGGGGAGGGGGGAGGGGGAAGGGGTCAGAGGAGGGGGGGAAGATTAGGGGGTCAGGGGAGGAGGGGGTCAGGGGAGGGGAGGAAGGGGTCAGGGGAGGGGAGGGGAGGAAGTCAGGGGAGGGGGTCAGGGGAGGAGGGGAGGGGAGGAGGGGGTCAGGGGAGGGGGAAGGGGGAGAGAGACGGGGAGGGGGAGGGGGGAGAGAGACGGGGAGGAGGAGAGAGACGGAGAGGAGACGGGGGGGAGTGGGGAGAGAGAGACGTGGGGGGGGGAGAGAGAGAGAGGGGGAGTGTGGGGAGAGAGAGACGTGGAGGGGGAG